>NW_006262339.1:7848058-7887673 GCF_000493195.1 Citrus x clementina | reverse complement strand
TTAGGAAAACCCGCTTAGTGACTCAGCTAGCACTTAAGAATACACAAGTGGAGACAAAGTGTAGTGCAGACTGTTGAGTGTTATAAAATGTATATTTATAAAGGAGAAAATCGTCATTTTACATTTCACGTCTTATTAATAACCCTTACTTTTATGTATTTAAGCTTATTGTAATTTAATTATGTGTGTTTTATTTTAATTAAGTATTTTATGTATTTTAAGGGCATCATGGTCATTTCACAATAAACGAGAGATCAGACGGCAAAACAGACATCACTTTTGAACTCAGGACGGTCGAAAACCTTAGGAGGAGCATAAAAGGAAAAATGACACTGTTCACATGTACAGTACTATTCACGTGTACGGTACTGTCTACGTTACTGTTCACGACACTGTTCACATAGACGGATCGATGACGTGGCATTGACCGATGATGTGATATTGACTGATGAGGTGTCACGATCCTGTTGGACTAAAATTCTTATGTACTGTTGATGGTGACGTGACAGCATATCAGTGGACCAAATATCTCGTGTACGGTACATGCATCACACAGGATTATTTTCAACCAAACTGCGTCACTGCTCAACCCGGGTCAAACCGTGTTACTGTTCACCCGCGTGGTAAAACCGCGTACTGTTGACTGATGACATGGCGCAATCCTGAGCGTCCAAACTGTTTTTAATCCGATGGCCACGATTTACTCAATGTATCTATAAAAAGGGGGCCTCCCCCCTAATTTGATAGCTCTGAATCCATTTTTGGACTCCATTTTCTCTAATTCCTTCTCCATCTTGTATTTTCTATGTATTTTAATAAATTTATATTTTGCCCCTGGTTCAATTATGAGTAGCTAATTTTCTTTCAAGCTTGGGTTAAAGGTAATGTCTCAACATGTATCATGGGCTTTATTTGGTAAATTTATTTTCTCTTCCTCTCTAGTTTTTGTGGATGTTTTGACTTCTCGTCGACAAATAATAATAATCTTGTCTAGATATCGCCCTAGTTTCACCGGCTCCCTAGTACAAGGTTATTATTATTTGGCACGATAAGCCCTTAGCACCATATTGATTAGAGTGTGGTTCATGAGGTGTGGATTCCCCCGTCATGATTTAATTGGTATTAATAAGGAATATTTAGCCCATAGTGCATGTTGATATGGATCCAGATATCCAAGTACGTCATTTCACTAAATTTCTCTTCAATTTATTTTCACTATTTCAATTCCAATTTTAGGATAATCTAAGTCACTTTCACCACAAATCCAACCACCCATTTACAAAATTAATTTTACATACAATTAAAATTCACCTCCTCGTGGGATTGACACTCGTCACCATTAGTCTATTCTACAATAGATTCGTGCGCTTACGAGTTCAATAAAATTTGCACAACACAAACAATGACCATGTGATTGAAAAATAAAATATTATAGCAAGCTTGTAAAATAACGTAAACAATAGTATATATTCAAGTTAAAAGAAATGGAAATTGTGTGCATTCTCAAAATATTCTTTTTCCTATTATTTTCTCTCCTTAAATGAGGATAGTCCCTAAGGGATCTCGTCTCTGTGGGAATTTCTACTATCCCTAAAAACATTTGCAATGGGCAGATGACTGCATGTTTTGTTGATTCTATATCTAGCATATGACCATGGTGGGCCGCTGATAAAATTGCCAACAGAGATTGCTAAACATGGAATCAAGGTCACATCTGTTAACACAAAGCTTATGCATAGAGGCCAAATTCATGGCTTCAATGCGAAAAAAATTGAAGAATCTAGCATGATTAATTTCAAGTCCTAATGGATTCAGATCGCATGATTGTTGAGTGTTAGAAAATGCATATTTATAAAGGAGAAAACCGTCATTTTACATTTTAAGTCTTACTAACAACCCTTACTTTTATATATTTAACCTTCTTGTGATTTAATTACATGTGTTTTATTTTAATTAAATATTTTATGTATTTTAGGGGCATTATAGTCATTTCACAATAAAGGAGAGATCAGACGGCAAAACGGACATCACTTTTGAACTCAGGACGGTCGAAAACCTTAGGAGGAACATAAAAGGAAAAATGACACTATTCACATGTACGGTAGAATGTTGTTTAGAATAGGTTGGGGGGGGAGAATGTTGTTTAAAAAAAAAAATTATGTGATTTGTTTTAACATTAGATGACATGATTAATTTCAAATTTTAGTATTTGTATTATCTTTGGTCTTAAGTGATGTTACATTATGTTTGCTACTCTACATGTTGATGTCGGAGACAAATATGCGTTGCTTGAAGGAATGAACATGTCATAATAAGTACCAAGTGAGTTTTTGAGCCTATCATTTTTCTTGGAGAGTAACCCTTTTGCCCATTCTTTATACAGCTTAACAGTTTATTATTGTATACACGATCTCTAGATTTCTTTTGAGTTAACCCTTAATAAAAAAAAAAAGAAAAAAAAGTGTGTTGCTACATTTGGAGGCCCATCTAACTAGTAGATATGGATGATTATTTAGAGCCCTAAAAGACGATGGAAATGCCATCTTTGATCCGTTTGAGCCTTTCTAGCCATCCCTTTTGTGATATATCCATAGTTAACCCTTTTGAGCCTTTAAAAAAAATAATAAATAAAAAAATGAAAACCTTTTCTTTGTCAACTTATCATCTTGACCCACTCCGATTTGGAGTATTACCCGATGTCTTATAAGGTCCATCACCTATTTATGTTTGAGAAAAATGTAAATAATTATTTTGTTCAGTGAAGTTGTGCCAAATAAAAGCAAAAAAAAAAAAAGAGAAAAAAAAAACAAAACAAAAGTTGTTGTTTCAAAAGAATAAAAAATAACAATAATAGGTGAAATCCACCTTGCAACTTCAAAAAAAAAAAAAAAAAATTCTCTGCATTTTTCTCAAACATACACTTTGTTTTCCTTATTTCCCTTCTTTGTTAACCATGTCCCTAGCCTACGTTACGTCCTAATAAAAGTCCTTCTTGATTTTAGGGAATTATAGTCCGAAGTAGAAGCTAGTTATATGGGCTTAGGGATGGCAATTATACCCGCAAACCCGCAAACCCGCCCAAACTCACCCGCCAAAACCCGCCCGTTGCGGGTAATTTTATCCGTTGCGGGCGGGTTTAGTATTATAAATTAAAACCCGCATATGGATGCGGGTGGGTTTGGTATTAACCTTATACCCGGTGGATACCCGCATGGATATCCACCAAACCCGCAATAATTTTTTTCAAATATTTTTAATTTAATTTAAATATAAAAATATATAAAGAAAATAATGTAATTAATCAAATTACCAAATAGCAAAAGGCTCAAAGTTGTGTATGTGTGTATATGGCTCATCTCTTATTCTAAAGTCATAACCTAAAGAAAACTAAAGGCATTTCCCTTCGAATTAGTATTTGAAAATATTAATCTTAATTATTATTTTAGGCATTGTGTTAGATGGGTGCTTATGGTGGTGAATAAAATAAATATATTCTCTTTGATCTTGTTTTAAATGATAATATGAAATGTAATTATTATTTTTAGATATTAGTTTGTGTTTTTTAAATAGATTTGTATAATTTATACTTAAATTTGAGAATTTGTGTTGAATTGATGTGGAAATTTTAATTTTTCATTTACACTGTTTAAATATAAAATTGAATATGTTATATGGAACTTGAGGTTATTATTATAAATTTATATATTAAATATTTGTGATTTTAAATACGGAAACCCGCAAAAAATCCGCCGGATACCATTTCGGGTTTGGTAATTGTTAAAACCCGCTGCGGGTGGGTTTTTTAAAAAAAATTAAAACCCGCTGCGGGTTGCGGGTGGGTTTGGTAATTTAAATTTTGTGCGGGTTTGGGTTTGGTAATGACAAACCCGCTGCGGGCGGTGCCCATTGCCATCCCTATATGGGCTAAAAAGATGTAGTGGTGCATATAAAAAAAATAAATAAATAAATTGGGTTGACTAACAGTTTTTGTTTGACTTGAGATCGTATTATTTTTAAGCTGAGGGCATATTTATTTCATCTTGGTGAGAGCATGTGATATCACTTCTTCATTATTTTCTCTCAATTACCATTCATTGGAGTGACTATTTTTATTGGGTTTAATTTATTTGTAAGAGTGTCACTACTTCCAGTGAGATTTTGGGGTTTGACATGTCATTCTTGAAAGTAGCTATAACAAAGCCTACTGGGCTGATTCATGTGGATGGTTGATGTGGGTGTGATGTTGCTTTAGACTGGAGATAATGCTTATACTTTTATTTGATTGCTATCATTAATCTGATGGAATAAATACGAGTGTTTCTATTAAAACAAAAAAATAAAATTATTTTGAATTTGAATTTTGTTTTCGCTTTATTTGCTAGAGACTAGCAATAAGCTGGTTGGGGGGTGTGTTGAGTGTTAGAAAATGCATATTTATAAAGGAGAAAACCGTCATTTTACATTTTAAGTCTTACTAACAACCCTTACTTTTATATATTTAACCTTCTTGTGATTTAATTACATGTGTTTTATTTTAATTAAGTATTTTATGTATTTTAGGGGCATTATAGTCATTTCACAATGAAGGAGAGATCAGACGGCAAAACGGACATCACTTTTGAACTCAGGACGGTCGAAAACCTTAGGAGGAGCATAAAAGGAAAAATGGCACTATTCACATGTACGGTACTATTCACGTGTACGGTACTGTATACGTTACTGTTCACGACACTGTTCACATAGACGGATGATGACGTGGCATTGACCGATGATGTGGCATTGACTGATGAGGTGTCACGATCCTGTTGGACTAAAATTCTTATGTACTGTTGATGGTGACGTGGCAGCATATCAGTGGACGAAAAATCTCGCGTACGGTGCATGCATCACACAGGATTATTTTCAACCAAACCGCGTTACTGTTCATCCGGGTCAAACCGCGTTACTGTTCAAAGTCGGGTCAAACCGTGGACTGTTGACTGATGACGTGGCGCAATCCTGAGCGTCCAAACTGTTTTTAATCCGATGGCCATGATTTACTCCATGTATCTATAAAAAAGGGGCCTCCCCCCCTAATTTGATATCTCTGAATCCATTTTTGGGATCCATTTTCTGTAATTCCCTCTCCATCTTGTATTTTCTTCGTATTTTAATAAATTCCCATTTTGCCCCTAGTTCAATTATGAGTGGCTAATTTTCTTTCAAGCTGGGGTTGAAGGTGAAGTCTCAACATGTGTCATGGGCTTAATTTGGTAAATTTATTTTCTCTTCCCCTCTAGTTTTTGTGGATGTTTTGACTTCTCGTCGACAAATAATAATAATCTTGTCTAGTACCGCCTTGGTTTCACCGGCCTTCTAGTATAAAGTTATTATTATTTGGCACGATAAGCCCTTAGCACCATATTGATTAGAGTGTGGTTCATGAGGTGTGGATTCCCCCCTCATGATTTAATTGGCATTAATACGGATTATTTAGCCCATGATGCATGTTGATACGGATCCAGATACCCAAGTACGTCAATTTAATAGATTTTCTCTTCAATTTATTCTCTCCATTGCAATTCCAATTTTAGAATTTATTCTCGCCATTTTAATTTAAGTATTAGCATATTCCAAATCATTTCCACCATAAATCCAATCATTCATTCACAAAATTAATTCTACACAATTAAAATCCACCTCCTCGTGGGATCGATACTCGTCACCATTGATCTATACTATAATAGATTCGTGCGCTTGCGAGTACATTAAAATTTGCACAACAAGTTTTTGGCGCCGTTGCCGGGGAGGTAAGTAATTTTAATTCATAGAATTAAATTTTTTTTAATAATTTCTTTTATTTGTTTTCTTCTATTTTTTTTAATTAAAAAAGAAAAAAAGAAAAAAAGTGAATCTACATTTAAAGGTTAGTATTTCTTTTCTTTTTTTCTTCTTTAAAATTCTGTGATTTAATTTTCAATTTATTTTTCTTTGTAATTTTTTTTTTTTTTTTTTATTTTATTAATTTAATTTTTAGTTAATTTATTTCACGTATTTGTTTTTGTGTATTTTTTTTAGTAAGGTTATAATAGCGCAATAAGGTTAGTATTGTAATTTCTCCCTCTTCTTTATTTTTACTTGTTTTGTTCCTATCTTTATTTTTATTTTATTTGTTTTGCATGCATGGTCGTAGGTCATTATTACCTAATCTTGAAGCTATAGACCTTGAACTAGAAAGAACACTTCGCACACACAAACAAATTAAAAATAAAATGGATTTGCAACCACAGGAGAGGCCATTTAAGGATTACTTCAGTCCCTTAGCTAATTTGAGCACATCATGCATAAGATACCCAAATGTAGCTGCTAGGAGCTTTGAACTAAAACCTAGTGTGCTAAATTGTCTCCCCACATTCTATGGCTTAGAAAATGAGGACCCATATAATCATCTGAATGATTTTCATGCTATTTGTCAAACTTTTAAATACGAGAATTTTTCAGACGATGATGTTAAACTCAGATTATTCCCATTTTCTTTAAAGGATAGAGCTCGTTCATGGCTTAATACATTGCCTGCCAATAGCATTGCATCATGGGAACAAATGGTAACTAAATTTTTGAATAAATATTTCCCAGTGCATAAAACCAATGCTATTCGCAGGGAAATCTCGGAGTTTACCCAGAGAGAGGACGAGCAATTTTTTGAAACATGGGAGCGATTTAATGGGCTACTCTTGAAGTGTCCACATCATGGGTACGAGAAATGGCACCAATGCCAATACTTTTTGGAGGGATTACTACCAAATGTGCAAGAATGGCTAATGGCAACGAGTGGAGGAGAGCTAATGTCAAAAAGTGCATCAGAGATTTGGGAATTCTTCCAGCGACAAGCGGATAATTCCCAACAACGGAGTCGATCACTCAGGAATACTAGAAGAATTAAGGGAGTAAATGAGGTTCACATTGGCGAATCAAGTTCAGAAATTAAAGAAGTCAAAGCAATAATTGAAGGTCTCTCTCGACAAATAGCATCATTATCGACTGCTAAATCAACAGAGCCACATGACCATGACTCATACTCAGATCAAGCCAATGCCATAGGTGTAATGAGAAAACCATCGAATTACAACCCATACTCCAACACATATAATCCTGGATGAAGAGACCACCCCAATTTTTCATGGTCTCAAGGATTCCAACAGAATGGACCAACAGCTCCAGCTCCACCAATTCCACAAAATCCTCAAGCCTCTCAGCCACTATTTAGACCATACAATCAGAACCAGAATTACTCTCAGCCCAGACCATGGGAGGATTCATTCCAGAATCTTAAGAATCTTACTCACTCCACGATTGAGCAACAGAACCGCACCATTGATGGACTACGAAATGAGTTGAGAGCAGACTTCAACTCACAAGCTCAATCAGTTTCAAGCCTCGAGAAGATGGTGGGACAACTTGCTTCTTCAGTTTAGACCTTGGCAATGACCGTTGAGAAAGGTAAGTTTCCAAGTCAACCAGTGCCTAATCCTAAAGGAGTGCATGAAGCAAGTACCAGTTCACCACAACAGCATGGAGAAGTCAAAGCAGTAATGACCTTGCGAAAAGGAAAGGAAGTCGACAACAAAGTAGAGATGCCGGTGACAAAAGAAAATCAAATTGTACCTGTGAATGTTGAGGACTCACCACCGGAGGAAAAAGAAGAAACCAACCCACGAGAATATGTTCCTAAAGCTCCATTTCCTCAGAGGTTAGCGAAAGGAAAGAAAGGAAAATCCACAGGTGAGATTCTTGAAATCTTCAAACAGGTAAGTGTTAACATCCCTTTGCTAGATGCTATTAAACAAGTTTCATCTTATGCCAAGTTTCTTAAAGACCTTTGTACTAAAAAGAGAAATATGCATGTTCAAAAGAAGGCATTTTTAACAGAAAACATTAGTTCTATACTCCAACATAAAATTCCTTTAAAATGCAAAGACCCAGGCTCCCCCATTATCTCATGTAGTATAGGGAACCACACAATTGAGAATGCTTTGCTGGATTTAGGAGCTAGTGTAAATCTGTTGCCTTACTCTGTATTTGTGAAACTTGGACTGGGAGAATTACACCCAACTCCAGTGGTGTTACAACTTGCAGATCGGTCCACAAAAATGCCTCATGGTATTGTGGAGGACGTGCTTATCCAGGTAGACAAGTTTTATTTTCCTGTTGATTTCATTGTAATTGACACTCAACCAATACAGGATTCAAGGAAGCACATCCCCATTATTCTAGGCCGACCTTTCTTGGCAACTGCGGATGCTCACATTCAATGCAGGACTGGAAATATGCAATTGTCTTTCGGCAACATGACTATGGAGCTGAACATCTTCAACATTGCCAAACAACCTCACAGTGCAGATGATGGAATTGTTGATGTGGATTTAATTGAAGCATTAGTTGATGACACTTTTCTTTCAAACCTTAGTGATGATCCTTTACAAACATGTTTAACTCACTTTGGTTTGGATTTTGATATTGACAGATCGGTCGATGAGGTCAACGCCCTGCTTGACTCAGCACCATCTATGGATACTAATAAATGGAAGTCAAGAGTTGAACAACTAGCACCATCAGAGAAGCAACTCATTCCATCATCAGAATCACCACCGAAACTCGAGCTCAAACCATTGCCCAACACTTTGGAATATGCATTTTTGGGAAAAGAAAGTACTCTGCTGGTAATCATCTCATCATCCCTCAATGATGAACAAAAAGGTAAGTTGTTGGATGTTTTAAAAGAGCATAAAGGAGCATTAGGATGGACCATAGCAGACATCAAAGGTATAAACCCAGTAGATTGCATGCATTATATTCACCTTGATGAAAATGCTAAAACTACTAGGGAGATGCAACGTCGGTTAAATCCTAACATGAAAGAAGTTGTTAGAACTGAGGTCCTTAAGCTATTAGATGCAGGTATCATTTACCCAATTTCTGATAGTTCATGGGTCAGACCTGTACAAGTTGTCCCTAAAAAGTCAGGAGTCACAGTAGTTACCAATGCTGATAATGAATTGATACCCACTAGAGTGACTACAGGATGACGTGTATGCATTGATTATAGAAAATTGAATTCTGTCACACGTAAAGACCATTTTCCTTTACCATTTATTGATCAAATGCTTGATAGATTAGCAGGCCATGAATTTTATTGCTTTCTAGATGATTACTCAGGATATAATCAGATTCCCATAGCACCAAAAGATCAAGAGAAAACTACTTTCACTTGCCCTTTTGGCACATTTGCATATAGGAGAATGTCATTTGGATTATGTAATGCACCTGCTACATTTCAACGATGCATGTTGAGCATTTTTTCTGATATGATTGAACGATTCCTTGAAGTCTTTATGGATGACTTTTCTGTCTTTGGTGACTCGTTTGATCAATGTTTACATCATCTAACACTAGTTCTGCAGAGATGTATCGAGAAGAACTTGGTCTTAAATTGGGAGAAATGCCATTTTATGGTAAAACAAGGTATTGTTCTCGGTCACATCATTTCGAGCAAAGGTATTGAGGTTGACAAAGCCAAGGTGGATCTCATTTCTAATCTTCCTCCACCCAAAACAGTCAGAGAAGTAAGATCTTTCCTTGGGCATGCTGGTTTCTATAGACGTTTCATTAAAGATTTTAGTAAAGTTTCTAGACCCTTATTCAATTTGCTTGCTAAGGATGTACCTTTTGTCTTTGATGATTCATGTCTTGTTGCGTTTGAAAAATTAAAGCATTTGTTGACATCATCACCCATCATTCAGCCCCCGAACTGGAAATTACCATTTGAGCTCATGTGTGATGCATCTGATTATGCAGTAGGAGCAGTATTAGGACAAAGAGTTGATCGAATTCCCCATGTTATTTACTATGCTAGTATGACATTGAATGATGCACAGTTGAACTATTCAACTACTGAAAAAGAAATGCTAGCAGTAGTGTTTGCATTGGAAAAATTTCGATCATATCTCATTGGTTGTAAAATAATTATATTCACAGATCATGCTGCTCTTAAATATCTTCTCACAAAGAAAGATGCAAAAGCCAGACTAATTTGTTGGGTGTTACTTTTGCAGGAATTTGACTTGGAATTCAAAGATAAAAAAAGGACAGAAAATGTTGTGGCGGACCACCTCTCTCGTCTCCATTTTGACACAATTATAGAACAATTACCATTAAATGAGTCATTTCCAGATGAACAATTAATAAGTGTGGAAGTATTACCTTGGTATGCTGATATAGTTAATTATCTTGTTACAGGTAAACTTCCAGAGCATTGGACCAAGCAAGACAAGGCTAAATTCTTTGCAGAGATAAAGAATTTCTTTTGGGATGACCCGTATTTGTTCAAGTATTGTGCGGATCAAATTGTTAGACGATGTGTCCCAGAAAGTGAAATTCAGAATATCCTTTCATTCTGCCATGAACAAGCTTGTGGAGGCCATTTCAGTGCTAAGAAGACAGCGACTAAAGTTTTACAATGTGGTTTCTATTGGCCATCTATATTTCGAGACGCTTACATTTTCTGTTCTTCATGTGATAGGTGTCAACGAATGGGAAGCATTACACGAAGGAACATGATGCCACTAAATCCAATTTTAGTGGTTGAGATTTTTGACGTATGGGGTATCGACTTCATGGGACCCTTTCCCCCTTCTTTTGGCCATCAATACATATTGGTTGCTGTTGACTACGTATCAAAATGGGTAGAAGCAATTCCATGTAGGACCAATGATCACAAGGTGGTGATAGCATTTTTGAAAAGCAACATTGTTTCACGCTTTGGATTCCCTCGAGCAATAATCAGTGATGGTGGTGCCCACTTTTGTAACAAAGCATTCAAAGCACTTTTGACAAAGTATTCAATCACACACAAAGTGGCGACCCCGTATCATCCGCAAACCAGTGGCCAAGTTGAGATATCCAATCGAGAAATAAAGCACATATTAGAAAAAACGGTGAGGCCAGACAGGAAAGATTGGTCATTAAGACTTGATGATGCCTTATGGGCATATAGAACGGCTTTCAAGACCCCGATTGGGATGTCACCCTACAGGCTAGTGTATGGAAAAGCTTGCCACCTACCTGTGGAACTCGAGCATCGTGCATATTGGGCCATCAAGAAATTCAATTTTGACATGCAGCAAGCCAGCTCAGAAAGAAGATTACAGCTGGCAGAACTTGATGAAATTCGCAATGACGCGAACGAAAACGCCAAGATTTACAAGCAACGAATGAAAGTCTTCCATGACAAGCAAATTATGAGAAAATCTTTCACTCCAGGTCAGAAAGTGCTTTTATTCAATTCTCGCTTGCACCTATTCCCAGGTAAGTTACGCTCTCGTTGGTCTGGCCCATTTATTGTTCATACTGTTTTTCCACATGGGGCAATTGAAATTAAGGACCCAAAGAACGGTGTCACGTTTAAAGTTAATGGTCAAAGATTAAAGCCATATCTAGAATACCAATCACATGGAGAAGACACCGAAATAAATTTGAGTGACCCATCAGATTTGAATTGAATTTTTTTTCTTTTCATTGATTTAATTTTTTTTTCTTTATATTATTCTTCTGCTAATTGAAATTATTTTTGCATAAGTGTATTTGTTTAACTATTAAGTTTTCTTTTATCGTTTTTAATCATGAGTACCTTACTTAGACTGTTCCTCCTGAACATTCTTAAACCACTTCAACGTGTTAAAACTCATCTCAAAAGACAGATTCAATTTTGTAAAACACAACGCATTTGGGCTCTACAACCACCAGAGTTAGTAGCCTATGTTGAGGGTTTAGAACGCCAACTCAGAGACATTGAGAGAAGTGTTTACGACATCCAGTTGGAGCTTGAGGTAAATTCAATAAGAGGACGATTTTAATTTTCTTTGTGTGTTTTAATTTGTTTTTCTGTTTGTGTGCTTTAGTTTGTTACCCCGGTGAAGTGGCGGATAACGGTACTCCGTGACAATCAAGTCGGTTACTTCAGTTTCCCATAATAACTGATATTCTGAGGCGAAGGTATGGACAGAAACGAGATTCTAGCGAAGCTTCACAAGCGATTCCCTTCACTTCCTCAGAATGCCCTCCTTACGATCTATAAAGCTCGGTCCGAACGCATGCGATTGCTCATGAGGAATAACATACCTGCTGATATCCGTTGGTTAATTGAGGCGAAAGTACGATCGACAGGTGAGTTACCTCCAAAATTTATTGCATTCATGCCTAGTTGTGGTAAAGGAAATTATGCAAGAAAACGACAAGCTCGAAGAATTTCTGTTGCTTGTCATAAGTGTGCCAGAATGAGTTGCAATAAAAACCCATGTTCTTTAGGAATGGTGTCTGATAACAGGGAACATAAGATTCAATTCATTAGGGATGGCTTGAATAAGGAGTCATTGGATGATATCCTTTTGTCTCTTGAAACGCATCCCAGTGGATATGTGCAAGGAGCGATTCTCCAGTTATGGCCATTATTCCAAAAAGAGCATGCACGATATAGTCTCGGGAATCTGACTATAAACGACCCTGTTTGCCAGTTTATAAGAAAACTGGATAGGAAGCCTATCCTCGACCCATAGAGGGCGTTCAAGCCGTTTCTGGACGTAAAACCAGAGGAAGATGTGAGCCACAGTCGCAACTACCTGTAAATATCCTTTTACTTTATTGTTATTTTATTTCACTATTGTCTTATTGTTTGCATTATTGTCTTTAATAATTTTATTACTGTTTGCTTTTTCCTTTTTACTGTTTTCTTTTTGACTTGCGAGCCACGTGCTTTACGCGTTATTTGACACTGACATATTACCTCATACACAACCATGACCCACTATCACCAAGACTCTTAAATGTGATTTCTTTTTTGTCAAGCACTCACAAATTGTTTTCGAGAAGTATCACAATGGCAGCTACCCCCAATAGACAATTCAAGAACATTTGTGTGCTTTCTGGATTTACATATGGCAAACATAAAGAGTTCGTTGAGGCAGCCATAGATCTTGGTCGAAGCATAGCAGCGAGAAAATTACACTTGGTGTATGGAGGAGGTAATCGAGGGTTATCAAAAATGGTCTCAGAAGCAGCTTTTATCAGAGGAAGTCAAGTGTTAGGCATCATCCCAAGAGTCTTAAAACCATTGGGCAGTTCGTCTGACTCATCAACTGGAGAAGAGTTAGTCGTCTCAGGTATGCAAGAAAGAATAACTGAAATGCTTAATCATGCTGATGCTTTTATTTTCCTTCCAGGAGATCTTGCAACACTAGAGGCACTTATCACGCTAGCATCTTGGGCTCATCTACACATCCACCAGAAACTCATCGGTTTGTTAAATGTCAATAACTTTTATGATGGCTTTATCGCATTTCTTAACCATGCAATAAAAAACTATTTCATTCCCTCTAATGCGAAAAAACTTTTTATTTGTGCTCACACTGCTAATGAGCTACTTGATATGTTACAAGCTTATCGACCGGAGCCAGACCCCTGGACCTTTGTGTTGGAGCGTCCAAATAATGATGGTAACAGTAGCCGCAGTAAGAAGTACAAATTAGATTTAACTCTCCGCCTGTAAATATTTTCTTCTGTGTTGCACCACCCAGGTGATGTCTTCTAAACTCTACTTCTTTCATTTCAAACATTGAGGACAATGTTTCGTTCTGGTTGGGGGGAGGGAATAGTCGACAATTGTGGAATTTTGGTTAAGTTTTTACTAATTTTTTATTGTAGAAACTAACTGTTGCTAACTTTTTGTGTTGAAGATGGCTGAATATGGAGTGTAGTTACTCTAGAAACGCATCTTCATTGTTTGAAAAAAAAAATTCAAAAAAAATTCAAAAAAAAAAATTAGACATTTTCTTTTTCTTTATTAAGTTTTGATGTTTATTTTTCTTCTTTTTAATTTCTCCTCTATGAATATACATTTTCCAACTTTTGAGTCGAAGATGGCTGAATATAGTGTGTAGTGCCTCTAGAAACGCATCTTCTTAGTAAAAAAAAAAAAAAAACCATTTTTCGTTTTCTATCATTTTAAGTGTAACTTTTCTAATTAGTTTTTATGCATCATTTTCATATCTCTGCATACATATTTTCCTTTCATGTTTAGAATAGGTTGGGGGGGAGAATGTTGTTTAAAAAAAAAAAAAATTATGTGATTTGTTTTAACATTAGATGACATGATTAATTTCAAATTTTAGTATTTGTATTATCTTTGGTCTTAAGTGATGTTACATTATGTTTGCTACTCTACATGTTGATGTCGGAGACAAATATGCGTTGCTTGAAGGAATGAACATGTCATAATAAGTACCAAGTGAGTTTTTGAGCCTATCATTTTTCTTGGAGAGTAACCCTTTTGCCCATTCTTTATACAGCTTAACAGTTTATTATTGTATACACGATCTCTAGATTTCTTTTGAGTTAACCCTTAATAAAAAAAAAGAAAAAAAAAAGAAAAAAAAGTGTGTTGCTACATTTGGAGGCCCATCTAACTAGTAGATATGGATGATTATTTAGAGCCCTAAAAGACGATGGAAATGCCATCTTTGATCCGTTTGAGCCTTTCTAGCCATCCCTTTTGTGATATATCCATAGTTAACCCTTTTGAGCCTTTAAAAAAATAATAAATAAAAAAATGAAAACCTTTTCTTTGTCAACTTATCATCTTGACCCACTCCGATTTGGAGTATTACCCGATGTCTTATAAGGTCCATCACCTATTTATGTTTGAGAAAAATGTAAATAATTATTTTGTTCAGTGAAGTTGTGCCAAATAAAAGCAAAAAAAAAAGAGAAAAAAAAAATAAAACAAAAGTTGTTGTTTCAAAAGAATAAAAAATAACAATAATAGGTGAAATCCACCTTGCAACTTCCAAAAAAAAAAAACAATTCTCTGCATTTTTCTCAAACATACACTTTGTTTTCCTTATTTCCCTTCTTTGTTAACCATGTTCCTAGCCTACGTTACGTCCTAATAAAAGTCCTTCTTGATTTTAGGGAATTATAGTCCGAAGTAGAAGCTAGTTATATGGGCTAAAAAGATGTAGTGGTGCATATAAAAAAAATAAATAAATAAATTGGGTTGACTAACAGTTTTTGTTTGACTTGAGATCGTATTATTTTTAAGCTGAGGGCATATTTATTTCATCTTGGTGAGAGCATGTGATATCACTTCTTCATTATTTTCTCTCAATTACCATTCATTGGAGTGATTATTTTTATTGGGTTTAATTTATTTGTAAGAGTGTCACTACTTCCAGTAAGATTTTGGGGTTTGACATGTCATTCTTGAAAGTAGCTATAACAAAGTCTACTGGGCTGATTCATGTGGATGGTTGATGTGGGTGTGATGTTGCTTTAGACTGGAGATAATGCTTATACTTTTATTTGATTGCTATCATTAATCTGATGGAATAAATACGAGTGTTTCTATTAAAACAAAAAAATAAAATTATTTTGAATTTGAATTTTGTTTTCGCTTTATTTGCTAGGGACTAGCAATAAGCTGGTTGGGGGGTGTGTTGAGTGTTAGAAAATGCATATTTATAAAGGAGAAAACCGTCATTTTACATTTTAAGTCTTACTAACAACCCTTACTTTTATATGTTTAACCTTCTTGTGATTTAATTACATGTGTTTTATTTTAATTAAGTATTTTATGTATTTTAGGGGCATTATAGTCATTTCACAATAAAGGAGAGATCAGACGGCAAAACGGACATCACTTTTGAACTCAAGACGGTCGAAAACCTTAGGAGGAGCATAAAAGGAAAAATGGCACTATTCACATGTACGGTACTATTCACGTGTACGGTACTGTATACGTTACTGTTCACGACACTGTTCACATAGACGGATGATGACGTGGCATTGACCGATGATGTGGCATTGACTGATGAGGTGTCACGATCCTGTTGGACTAAAATTCTTATGTACTGTTGATGGTGACGTGGCAGCATATCAGTGGACGAAAAATCTCGCGTACGGTGCATGCATCACACAAGATTATTTTCAACCAAACCGCGTTACTGTTCATCCGGGTCAAACCGCGTTACTGTTCAAAGTCGGGTCAAACCGTGTTACTGTTCATCCGCGTGGTCAAACCGTGGACTGTTGACTGATGACGTGGCGCAATCCTGAGCGTCCAAACTGTTTTTAATCCGATGGCCATGATTTACTCCATGTATCTATAAAAAGGGGGCCTCTCCCCCCTAATTTGATATCTCTGAATCCATTTTTGGGATCCATTTTCTGTAATTCCCTCTCCATCTTGTATTTTCTTCGTATTTTAATAAATTCCCATTTTACCCCTAGTTCAATTATGAGTGGCTAATTTTCTTTCAAGTTTGGGTTGAAGGTGAAGTCTCAACATGTGTCATGGGCTTAATTTGGTAAATTTATTTTCTCTTCCCCTCTAGTTTTTGTGGATGTTTTGACTTCTCGTCGACAAATAATAATAATCTTGTCTAGTACCGCCTTGGTTTCACCGGCCTTCTAGTATAAAGTTATTATTATTTGGCACGATAAGCCCTTAGCACAATATTGATTAGAGTGTGGTTCATGAGGTGTGGATTCCCCCCTCATGATTTAATTGGCATTAATACGGATTATTTAGCCCATGATGCATGTTGATACGGATCCAGATACCCAAGTACGTCAATTTAATAGATTTTCTCTTCAATTTATTCTCTCCATTGCAATTCCAATTTTAGAATTTATTCTCGCCATTTTAATTTAAGTATTAGCATATTCCAAATCATTTCCACCATAAATCCAATCATTCATTCACAAAATTAATTCTACACAATTAAAATCCACCTCCTCGTGGGATCGACACTCGTCACCATTGATCTATACTATAATAGATTCGTGCGCTTGCGAGTACATTAAAATTTGCACAACAATGATGAAGACTGAAACAAAGCATGTTAAGAGTCATGCCAGGCTGCTTGAAAAACTTGATTGAGAAGCCTAACCAGTCAAACGATTGTGAGCATATTAGATGTGCAATAATTGATGTTAGTGTCAGATGCCACTAGACATTACTGAGCAAATGATACCTACCAAAGTGCACGCTAAATTATTAGATGGATTTACTAAGTGGGTTTCAGGTCTTGGGAAAATTGTTCAATGGGCTTCTCAAGAAAAGGTTTCTGTTGAAAAGTCAAATAATGGCTTGTCAATTTCAAAAGGCAAAGTTGGTGGCATATTTTTGTTGACAGTTGCATGAAGAAAAATGTAGTGGTTTTCTAAAAGCCAATCGATTTTTTCAAAATTGTTGATTTTGGTTGCCATTTTTCAAAGACTTTTGGGAATAAGGATTAAATGCGTGCATGATCTTTGGTTATAAATACCAAGCCATTTGTTCATTTAAAAGTATCCCAACTGAGAGAGTTGATAGCAAATGCAAGTGAAGTAATTTGAGAGAGTTGAGAGAGCTTCCACTTGAGTGTTTTAAAGATGATTAAATTGGGTATATTGGGGTTGTGGGTTTTGAGAGATTTTCACACTTTTGTAAATTCTCATTTGTTAGTAAAATTATATTCCAGTCTTGGTCGTGGACGTAGGCTTTACGCCAAACCACGTAAATTATTGTGTCAAATTTTCTTTGCACTTGTTTATCACTACATTTATATTTCTCCAGAAATCACAATTACCAGAATATTAGTAATTGCTTAACCCGCGCTTCCGCAACAATTGGTATCAAAACTAGAGGTTCGTGCTTGGCATGCAATGCAAGAGGTTAGAAATCAGATTGTTTCTTGATGATGAAAATCATTTTTTTATGTTATGTGAATTTAATAAAACGACATTATTCACAAATACGATACTGTTCACGTATATAGAACTGTTCGTTGATATGATGGAGACAACCATTTATAATTGGGAGACAGTTTATTATAAGTAGTGTGTATTTTTGCATGTGTAGGAAAGTTCTGTCAACAAGGCCATAAGAGCCTAAAGAGTTTGGGTTTTAAGTGGGACTGTTATGACCCCTCCATTCTCCGAGGAATTTTCATGATGCATTTATTCACGCGAAATTAACATCATAAAGGTTGTTTTTCAAGTGTAAATAGTTGTTGAAGGCACTAATCATTTGAGTTAAAAAGGATGGCAGAGGCGGTGTCATCGTCTTTATCAGAAGGACTACTGTGACCAATGCAAAATTTTTAAGTGGAGAAATTCGATCATACCAATAATTTTGGTATATGACAATGTGAGGTGTTGGATGTCTTATGTCAGTAAGATGGATGACAATGAATGGATAAAGATTAATAGACAAGCATGTGGTATTATTCGCTTATGTCTGGCTAAAGCTCAAAAGTACTCTGTCATTAGGGAGAAATCAGCAAAGAAATTGTGGGAGGCGTTGGAAGAAAAGCCTTGAAAATATGCTTTATATGAAAAAAAAAAAAACTCTATCGATTCATGTATGCACCTAGCATGTTGATGAATGACCATGTGAACTCATTCAACAAAGTATTAACATATTTGTTAAATTTAGATGAGAAATTTAAAATGAAGATAAGACATTGTTGCTGTTGAATTCTCTTTCTAATGAATATGATCATCTCGCCACCATTTTACTTTATGGGAAGGCCAGTGTCGCATTCGCCGTTGTATACAGTGCATTGTATAACTCTGAGACCAGAAAGAAAAATAAAAACGATCATAGAGATACAGTTGCAGAAGCATTGACAGGGAGATGTCATTCACAAAACCGCAAATCTGAAAAAATGATCAAGTCTAAAAGGAGGTCTGCCAAAGATGAATGTATTTTTTGTCGCGAGAAAGGACATTGGAAAAAAAATTGTCCTTAGTTACAAAAGGGCAAGGCTACTTCTGATGCATGTATAGCAGAGCATGATGAGAAATCACACTTTAGTCTGGTTGGCATGACGTTGACATGTCACTTAGATGAGTGGATTTTAGATTCTGGTTGTACCTATCATATGTGTCCTAATAAAGGCTGATTTTCTAGCTTCAAGGAGCTGGACGGTGGAGTTGTTTTTATAAGCAATGGAAATGCTTGTAAAACCATGAGAATAAGTTCAATTCAGTTGAAGAATCATGACGACTCAATCCAAGTCTTAACAGACGTTCGTTACATACCAAGTTTGAAAAAAAATCTCATCTCATTAGGGGTCCTAAAATTTAAAGGGCATACAATCACTCTGAGAAATGGATTTTTGAAAGTATTAGCCGGCGCACTGACGGTGATAAAAGACACAAGAAGAAATAACTTGTATTATTTCCAAGAAAGTACAATTATTGTATTAACATCAACAATTTCTAAAAGACATGTAGATTCAGAAACTACTAAGTTGTGGCATATGCGTTTGGGATATACTGGTAAAAAAAAATTACAGATTTTGGTGAAGCAAGACTTATTGAAAGGTGCGAATTCTTGCAAATTGAAATTTTGTGCTCTAGGCAAGAAGAAAAGGATAAAGTTTGGTTCAGCAATTCACGATACAAAAGGAATTATGGATATGTTCATAGTGATGTGGGGGGACTTACCAAAATAACTTATTTATGAGGTATGAACTATTTTGTTACTTTTGTTGATGAAGAACAAGAATGAAGTCTTGAGCACATTTTTAAAATAGAAAAAAATGGTCGAGACTCAAACTGATCGAAAGGTCAAAAGATTTCGCTCAAATAATGGTGGTGAGTATAAGAATGATCTATTTCTACAAATATGCCGAGATAAGGGCATTGTGCGACACTTCACTATTCGAGATACACCACAACAGAACGAGATTGCAGAATGCATGAACCAAACTATACTGGAGAAATTTCGGTGTATATTGTCCAATGCTAGATTGGGCAAAGAATTTTGGGCTGAAGCAATTGTATATGCGTGTCATTTGATCAATCTCTAGCCATCAAGTGCAATTGAAGGCAAAACACCCATGGAAATGTGGACTGATAAGCATGCTACTGATTATGATTCTTTACATATTTTTTGTTTCACTGCTTATTATCATGTAAAGGAATCTAAGTCAGACCCAATAGAAAAAAATATTGTTTATGGGTATAACTGGTGGAGTAAAAGAATACCGTCTCTGGTGTCTTGTTACAAAAAAGATTATTTTCAGTAAAGATGTGACTTTTGATAAATCAACCATGTTAAAACAAAATGATTCTTAAGAGGATGACAAGACCAGTAGAACTTTGCATCAGATGAAGTTTGAAAAGGTTAAAAATGATCCCGCTGACATTGATGAGATAAATAATGATTCTCCATTGACTGAAGATGAGGCTCTGACCCAAGAATCTTTACAGCAACAAGATTCAATTGCATATAGAAGGCCACGAAGAGAGATTTGCAAACCTGCTCGCTTTGTTGATATGGTGGCTTATGCACTTCCAATTGTAGATGATGTTATTTCTTCCACTTACAAAGAAGCAATAAGTAGCCCTGAAAGTGTATAATAGAAGCTAACAATGGATAAAGAAATGCAACGTCTTCATAAAAATGGAACTTAAGAGTTCGTTACACTACCTAAGGAAAAGAATGCAATTAGGTACAAATGGGTATATGCAAAGAATGAATGATTTCATCGTAAAATGAAATTCGATACAATGTTAGATTAGTAGTGAAGGGTTATGCTCAGAAGGAAGGAATAGACTACAATGAGGTATTTTCTCCAGTTGTGAAACACTTGTCTATTCAAATTTTGCTAGCCATAGTTGTATAATTTGATCTTGAACTAGTGCAACTTGATGTAAAAACTGCATTTTTACATGGTGATTTGGAAGAGGAAATTTATATGACTCAGCCAAATAGGTTCAATATTACTAGAAAAGAAAATTGGGATTGTAAATTGACAAAGTCGCTTTATAGATTGAAACAATCTCTGAGGTAGTGGTACAAGTGATTTGATCGGTTTATGAAAGGGCAAAGGTACACAAGAAATAAATTTGATCATTGTATGTATTTTCGCAAGTTACAAGAGGGATCCTTCATATATTTGCTATTGTATGTCGATAATATGCTAATAGCATTCAAGAGCAAAGATGAGAGTGAGAAGTTGAAGATTCAACTCAATTAAGAATTTGAGATGAAAGATTTGGGTGAAGCTAAGAAGATTAATGGCATGGAAATATGCAGAGATAGAGATCATGGTAAAGTCAGCTTGTCTCAAGAGCAATATTTGAAAAATGTACTACAACAGTTTGGCATGACAGAGCAAACAAAAGCTGTGAGTACCTTGTTGGCTTCTCATTTTAAGCTTTCTGCACAAGTATCTCTTTCAACAGATATGGAAAGATAATACATGTTACGAGTTTCGTACTCAAATACAATGGGTAGCTTGATGTATGCAATGGTATGTACAAGGTCTGACATTTCACATGCAGTTGGTATAGTGAGCATGTACATGCATAATCCTGGTAAAGGATATTGGCAAGCTGTAAAATGGATTTTACGATACATTCAGAAGACTGTGGATGTTGGTTTACTATTTGAGCGAGATGATACACTTGATCAAAGTGTAATCGGGTACATCGATTCTGATTATGCTGGTGATTTGGACAAACGACGATCAACCACCGGATATGTATTTACTTTTGCTAGACGGCAAATCAGTTGGAAGTCTACACTACAATATACAATTGCACTGTCAACCACAGAGGCTGAGTACATGGCAATTACAGAAGTTGTTAAAGAAGGTATTTAATTACAAGGCTTGCTTGAAAACTTGGGATTGGTACAGGAACACATTAATGTGTATTGCGACAGTCAAAGTGTTATTCACTTAATAAAGAATCAAGTTTATCATGCATGTACGAAGCATATCGATGTACGATTTCACTTCGTAAGGGAAATTATTGATGAAGGGAAGATTCTTCTATAGAAAATCAAGACTGTAGAGAATCCCACGAATATGTTGACTAAGGTTGTGATGGTGATCAAGTTTGAGCATTGTCTAAACTTGGTCAATATTCTACATGTTTGAAAGCAGTCGAAGAAGATAGAGATTTAGATTTACTAAATCTTCGTCGAGGTGGAAAATTGTTAAAATGTTAAATAATGGCTTGCCAATTTTAAAAGGCAAAGTTGGTTGCATGTTTTTGTTAACAATTGCATGGAGAAAAATGTGGTGGTTTTCTAGAAGCCAATTGATTTTTTCAAAATTGTTGATTTTGGTTGTCATTTTTCAAAGACTTTTAGGAACAAGGATTAAATGCATGCATGATCTTTGGCTATAAATACCAAGCCATTTGTTCATTTGAAAGTATCTCAATTGAGAGAGTTAAGAGCAATTGCAAGTGAAGCAATTTGAGAGAGTTAAGAGAGCTTCCACTTGAGTGTTCTAGAAAGGATTAAATTGGGTATATTGGGGTTGTGGGCTTTGATAGATTTTCCTACTTTTGTAAATTCTCATTTGTTAGTAAAATTATATTTCAGTCTTGGTCGTGGACGTAGGCTTTACGCCGAACCACGTAAATTATTGTGTCATATTTTCTTTGCACTTGTTTATCACCGCATTTATATTTCTCCAGAAATTATAGTTACCAGAATATTAGTAATAGGTCACCCTTCTGCTGCTTATTCCTTAAGTAATCGTGGATGGAATTCAACTATGAAAAGTCTAGGGCAACGGAGTTCCCTTAGCTTTTTGTGCTGGCCGTACTTTGTAGATCAATATCAAAATAGAAATTATATTTGTGACGTTTTGGAAAATCGGTTAACAACTTTGTCCCCAACAAAAAGGGATTATAACAAGACAAGAAATTTCAAAGAATCAGTGATGATGGTATTAAAGCTAACTCATTGACACGGAAGGACATGGCTAGGGAGAGTATTGCTGAAGGTGGATCTTCACGGTGAAATTTTGAAAGTTTATTTCACAAATAAAAGGGTTATGGTGTTAAATTTCCAGCTTTTATTCTAAAACAAACAAAAATTCGAAAGTATACTGCACCCTTTCCTTTACATTTTTTTTAATGTATATTTTCGTATTTATGGTTCATTGAAAAGTAGATATACTGAGAATTCTTGTATATATTACTAATGTTAAAGAAGTTCGAGTGGATTTTAAAACATAAGAGAGGAATAGTAATATTTTTTACCATACAATAGAAGAATTTTGGTAATTAAGTTAGAAAAAATCAATATAATTGGCAAGTTATGCAACAAGTAACGACTGCTTATAGGTCTGCTAAAACCAAAAAAAAAAATGTTTTTCACAATGAGTTAATCTTTTTGTTTTTTTTTACAAATCTTTTTTAATTAAATTTTTATTTTGAGCCATACAATGAATTGGCTGTATTTCACTTTTTATTCTGAGCCATACGGTTAATTGGCAGTATTTGACCACTCTTGTAGCACTAAAAGTCTAAACTACTAATCTAGCCCACGCATTCGATAACCGCCAATTGAAATATTAATTCATAATAATATGTTCTCACGATAGTATACTTCAAATTTTATTTTAATTTTATAGATCCATCATTTTAGCTGTTGTATTCTCAAAATCGCTGCAATTCCAAACATGCCCTTTAATTAACAGACGACCCAAAAAAAATTAAACAAATGAGTGAATTTATTTCGACTTGCTGGGCAAGTACAATACAAGTAAAAGTGGAGAATGAAAAAGAATATAATAACAATAGAATGAAAAAAAAATTAAAAAATCAAGTGAATTGAAGAGCACTAGAAACAGCCTTTGAATTCGCTTCCTGTTTTAACTCTTCCTAATACCCATTTTTCTCCCTGCAATAAATAAATATTAGGACGAAACAGTAATAAAAGAAGATAATTTGAAACCAAAAATATATATATATATATATATATATATATATATATATAATTAACACTTATTCCCTTAGGTTTGATTTACATTCAAAGTAAGCTAGGTGGATAAAATATGCTTCAAAAAATAAAATTCTAAAAAATGTTTTCCTTCTCATTTGTGTCCTTATATGGGCGTGGTACTCAGGAACTACAGTCCCTGGGTGCAATTTTCGCGTCGTGGAATCGAATTGTCGTATCACATCAACGGGGGAATGCTCTATGGAATGGCCTATGGAGTAGTAGTGTGTAACGCAAAGATAGGAGAAGCTGGATTATTATGAATCTGTGACTGACCTTTTCCTTGGGATTTTGGCTGGTGTAAAATTCCAGTGGCAGTCGAAACAGCTCCATTTTCCAATGTGTTCTTCTTGGCTCAGAAGGGTTTCCGGAGAAGTATGTCAGATTTCTTTTCAAGGCAAATACCTGTCCGTTGATGTTGAACATCGGTCTCTCTTCTCCAATTAGCTTCCAAAATCCTGTGCCATCCCCAACGAATCGAGTTGTTTCTTTTCCACTGCGGTGGAAGCTATTCTCTTCTTCGGGGATGAAAAAATACCACTCCTTATTCTCACCGGACGAGGATGGCGCTGTTATATCTACAGATATTCAAAAAACACATATGTTAAACGTGACATATTCATTTCAGAATTAATATTTTCTTTTGAAAAAAAAAAACCACCCTTAATAAAAGAATCAACCAACGAGCTGTCATAGGAAAATCGGCGGTTTAATTTTTACCTTGCAATGTTGGTAAGAGGCCTCCTAATGGGGCAAGACTCATTCACTGTAACAAATACTAACAATATATTGGTGTTACTGCTTTTGAGGGGTAAAATTCATTACGTCTCGCAACGTCTTCTTTTTTTCTTTTTTGTTTGAATGAGTTTTTCTCACCTAATTGGGATAATGCAATAACGTCTTCTTATTTTATTTTATTTTTCTTTAAATATATAAAGTCCATTCTTTAAGGAGGTTATAAAGATAAATGATAAAAATTAAAAAAAAAAAAAGAGTAAGAGACGACGTCGTTCTTATAGTCAAGATCGACAAAAATTCAGCTAGCGTACATTGCTGGCTGGAAGAAATAACACTGTTAATAGACTGCATGGAATAGCCAACGGTAAAAAGATGACGGTCGCCACAAGAAGGACAGAAGGTGATGAGTGATATGACAGTCTACATAAGACTAATAAAATTATTGCACCTCCGGTAAAAAGGCTGTCGAAACTAATTGAGTATAAAACTTGTTTTTACTTTCTAAACCATTATTTTCTGAATCACTGTATATAACCAGCTGCCCTGTACTTTGACTCCAATTGAAAATGAGACCTTCCCGTTTAGCGAAATATTAGATACAGTACCAACAATCGCGTAGATCAATTGATATGGGATTGTTCTAACTTAACTAAGGTTCTCGGTTCGAGATTTGGGAATGCAACTGCATTAAATACTTGTTGGGAGAGCTTTGCCGCTCTAATGGTTCTACCCGGATCGAATCTGGATTAGTCGGGATATAATGTAGTTTTCGAATTCCAAATAATTTAATACACCAAAAAAATAAATATTGGATACAGTGGGAAAATATTAATTAAGTGGTTAAAAACATTCCTATGTTTGAGGGGGCTCCATCAATCATACAACAAGGAACTTTCCTTTTAGCCATGGGCTTTCTCCTACGGTAGAGTTTCTTTCTGTTTCCTTTTAGCTCAAGAAACCTAATTTGATTTTTAACCCAACAGCCTATTATCATCTTGACTTCAGCTCAGGAAACCTACTACAAATATGGATGGATACTATCAAGAGACAAATTCCTGACAACAGGAGCTATCCTATCTGAAAGTCTAAATAATAACAAGCCTCTTCAATAGAGAATGTCGACAACAGGAGCACCCCTAAGGCAAAATATGGACAAATCCCTGACTAGAGGAGCTATCCTGTCGGGAAGTCTGAAAGTCTAAATAATAAGAAATCGCCTCTTAAATAGAGAATGTTGACATAACTTAATATATAATCAAAATATATATTTTAGTACCTACACAATAGCTGGATGAAATTAAGGAGAAGAAAGGAAAAAAAGGGTAAAAGAATTTTGAAAATGATCAATCAAATAATAGTGATCTTACATTCAACCTCAAATGATCAGGAGAAGAAGAAGTCGATGGAGCTTAGCAATATATATACATATATATAGCTTAATTAAGAAGGTTAATGTGTGTTATATTCTTCTAACCTGGGGATTTTTTTCGCCATATTCTTTTTCCTCATTGTACTCCCTTTATGCCTCATCTGTGAATGCCGAGGCAGGCAAGAGTGTCAGAGGGTGTGTTCAAATGTCTAATACAAATATATATAGATCATGATCAATTTGATGCAATAATTAATTAGTGCATGTAAATTAATCATCATCATTTATGTATAATGCAATAATCAAATAACACTGAGCAAAAAATCAAAAAAAAAAATCAACAAATTAATACCATTAACAATAATACCCACCTGAACATTTAGGATGCTTAAGATAAAGGTCCCTAGCAGTAATTTCTTTAACCGCCTGTGCTGGAAGAGCCCTATTACATGCCTTGTTTATCAAATAATGAAACACCAATTCTTCATCTGTGGGCTTAAATCTGTACCCAACCGGTAGCTCCATTATGTGATGATCACGAAGAAGAAGAAGAAGAAGAAGAAAGTAGATCTTTCGATTGATGCTGACAAATTTTTAACTTCACTGGCGAGTGCCCTTTATAGTGTGCGACCAAACTCGACGTAAAAAATTAAAATTTTTGTTAAAGATGTGTACCAGCTAATGATTAGAATCCTAAAACAACTTTGACACAATGAAAATCAAAAACTAAAAATTAATTAACTCGATAAGACTTTTTCATCATTTGGGATTTTGTTACGTTTGTCTCTCAAAGGAACGTGACATGTGTACCCTCCTTTTATGTAATTACATGCATGAGCTAGCTCTGTCGTCTTGGAATGAAATCGTCGTGTGTGTAAGGCTTTACGTTTGCAAGGCATCAGGACCGTCGGATTTGTTGACTTAGGATTGTTTTGAATTACATTAAGGCACGTGGAAGCCGTGCATTAGTTTAAATTTTATACACGATTATAAAGATTGTACAATGCATACACCGCGTGTTATTTTGAGTGTGATGAAAAAGTCAGACGTATACAAAAGGAAAATACTTATATTTCGGTCAAAGTTTTCAATATTATGATCCTTTCATCACAAGAAATTCACAAACGAAAATTAAGCAACGATCATTAGCGTTTTTTTGTTTTTTTGTTTTTTTTTGTAATTTTACCTTCATCGTTTATTGATAGAACTCGTTTTAATTATAAAATTACACTCATTATTGAAGCTCCGGCATACTTGTCTTTGCATGTACGATGTACATTTACCACGTGAGATTATATTAACTGCCAGTGGAAACTACAATAGACATCCAATAGCTTAAAACACTCGAGGAAATCATGTAAAACCCCCGTATTGTTTCAAGAAGCATATCATTTAAAAACAGGGTGGGGCTACTTTTTTTTTTTTTTGAAATTATATGAGATTATTACTCAAAATACAACTTATATTATATGAGATTACAAATTATATTTACAATAAGATAATTAATAGAACTAGTACTAGTTTACATTAAATCTTACATAGAACTACCCAGATTTTAATCAACTCCACTCATATTTCGAAAGAGAGAAAACTACTGTTTTCACTCAAATTTGAAGAAGGAATTAAACTTTCACAATGCTTTTGTGGGGGTTTGAACCACTACCCTCACAATTTTGAGGGAGTGGTAGGTTCAGGGTGAGACTACTTAAACTCTAGAAAATAACACCCATTTATGTACGACACTCATTAATTAAATTTAACAATTAACTTTTACCATATACATATATTAAAATTGCAAACACAATGCTTTCTCTTTGTTTCCTCATAGTTCATACATTCAATTAATATTAGTTTCTATTAATCGTTCCACAATAGTTCTCTTCATTGTATAATAATTCTCCTTCCTACTTGCAAATTATATATAGTGTTTCATATCATGAACAACAAATAAGCATTATTATTTTTAGAATCGAAACAACAACTATAAGTAATGTTGAAATAGTAAATTATGAATTTTTCGAGTAATAATGATTTTTAGACCTTTACCGAACAATAATATTTTATAATTGAATTATAGATATCTCTCTCAATAATGTGAAAGAAAATGGCAGAATTTCATTGAGTTTAGAAAAAAGTTGGTTACTATGATTTCATCAACATCATAAAAGTGTTGAACTTCCAAGTTGTGACTTCTTTGATGGGAGTAATTTGATTAAGTTTTAAGGATTAACATTGTTTTGAAAAAATCTGAATTAATATTTTGGGTGCGGTAATGTGTTTGATATTGAGAATAAAATTTCACCGGTGTACTAGATATATGGGTGTCTAGTGTATTTATTTTTCCTAATCCTAAATTGTTGACATTGTAATGTAATTATATTTGTAATATAAATTCTGTAGAAACATAAATATTCAAAAAGTAACTTTAGAGTACAAAAGTAGTTTCACCCGAAAAATTAATGTATTTATTTTGTTATTTAAATAGATGTTAAGTTGTTTGTATTACGGCCATAAAATAATAATTTTATATGTGCATTGTCTCTTTCGTATTCCATTTTCTCCTTTATAAAGTAAAATCCTGCATCCACCGAAGTGGAGAAATTTTGAAATTGAGAGTAAATTACTATAAATATTTCCCATGTTGCTTTTATTTGTTCCTTCAGTTTACTAATTGATCTATAGTAAAGGGATAGGGTTTTAAAATTTTAATCTATAAAACCTTTATATTGAATTATCCTCTAAACTTAACCATAAAAAATGTATTAATTGCCAACACTTGAATCAGCACTTAAATGAGTTTATAAAATATATTTAATATTACGAAAGAAACAGATAGTCAGAATTGGTGTGCACGTAAGCTGAATTTAAGGAGCAGGGTTCATCGATTGTAACCATCTAGTTATTGTTGAGGATATTTACTCATACAAATTGAAAAAAAAAAAGTACTCGTTGGTGGCCGAAATATATAAAGATTAGGGTTTAATTTTTAGGATTCAAAATGCATATTTATAGTAGTAACTAGGGTTATGATTCACGTTATTACGCTATCCGTTAGTAATCACTTAATAGTATTACGATTTTGATGGGAATCAATTTCTTTGTTTGAGAACAAGAACAAATCAATTTCTTTGTTAATTTAAAGGCCATTATTAATGACATTGCATTGCTGCAAATAAAATGACTGTCGTGATATATTAGCTACCAACTTGAATGCCAGTACAATCGAGATACGATTAGATTATTTGTATTAATGTATAAGATAATTAATTCATGTATAAGATTAGATTACTTTCTAATCTTCTGATGATAGGTATAATTTCTTGCATGCTATCCCTCTGATGTGGTTACGTAATTTAGATAACCAAAATGGATAACACAATCCCATACATATATACTCTTTTTTTTTAATGAGACTTTTACAATCATACAATTATTGAGACCAGTTTACATTACATCTTATATAACACCGCATTTTAACCCTTTCAAATATTTAAAAGACGTCAAACTCCACTTTTACGAGAAAGATTGTCTTCACTCAAGTTTTGAGAAATGAAATTTAAATTAAACCCTTACAATGCATTTGTGGGGGCTTGAACCACTTCCCTCACACTTGTCAGAAAGTGGCTCTAGCCACTGGGCCAAACCCTAGTGGATTCTATACATATATACTTGTTAAAACAATTTTAATTCATTATGTTATATTAGGGCTGGGCAAACGGTTCGGTTTTTACCGAACCGAAAAAACTTAATTCGGTTCGGTTCGGTTCTAAGGTAAAAAATCGATTGGTTTACATTCGGTTCGGTTCAAAACCGAATCGAACTGAAGAACCAATCGGTTCAGTCTAATTATTTACAAATTAATTTAATCAAAATTCAAAATCAAAAATATAAAATGCTAAATCACAAATTCCCTTTTTCTAATTCCTAATTTCGTAACCCTAATTCCTAAACCTAAAGTCCAAAATCCAGCTCTCTCCCTCGTCGGATCGGTGACTCGCGGCCTCTCCTTAGGGCCCTTTCATCACGATCAGCAGTGGCGCATCTCTTCAAGCGTGGTGACGCCGTCAAAGCCGTCAGTCCCTCACGGTTTCAAGCGTTTAGTAGCTCGGTGCCTCGGTCCCTCACGCTCACCGTTGAAGGCTCAAAGCCCTCAGTCCCTTACGCTCACAGTCTTCAAGCGTAGTGACGTTGTCAAAGCCCTCGTTCCCTCACGTTCACGCTCACTGTTTCATGCCGCTCGTCTTCGGGCCTCACTGCTCTAGCCACCACTCATCACTCACTGCTGCAGGTTAATCTTCACTGCTGCAGGTTATTTTTTTTAATTTATGTTGTGGCAATTTGAAATTGTGTTTGAATTTGTAGAGGTGTTGGTTGCTGGCAGTCTGAAATTGTACAAGTAAAGTCAAAGGAGTTGTTGTATAATTGTATATTTTGAAAATGTTTGTGAAATTGTACATTGCTTTCGGAATTTTTGTGGAGGTGTTGGTGTATAGTTGTTGTAACCAAATGAAATCTGACCCTGCAGCAAGGAAAAATCAAAAGATGCATGATCTTAGTTTAATTGCCAGAGATATATTAATTATGGAGTAAAGATAGTCCAAACGAAACTATAAAATACAGGTATATGTGCGAACCGAACCAATTTCGGTTCGGTTCTAAAATTCGGTTCGGTTTGGTTTGAGTTTTTAAGAACCGAACCGAAAAATGCCCACCCCTATGTTATATATATATAGCATTCATTTTTAAATATTAAGAAGACACCACCAAGATAAAAAATGAGAATGACTGTTCACAACTATTGTACTATTGTTTCCATCTTGGTGGGTGTCTTCTTGGTGTTCAAATATAATTTGTCTTTTCAAATCAATAGTTGAATTAGTATTGTGGTGTCATCTAATTAAAATAATAAAATCTCTTGTGTTGAAAACGATGATTCGAACTTCACTCAAAGGTTTTGGATTGTCCTTAAGCATATAGTAACAACAACAACAACAAGAAGTTGATGAGTTATTTAGAATATTATAAATTAATTATTGTTTATGTATTATTGTATAATTTTTTTTTTGAAAAAGTATTAAGTTATTCTTTGCATTAACCATTTTTTTTTATAATTTCCTTACTAGTATTCCTAATGCAAAATTTATTCATCAAAATATATCCTCCTCATTAGATGATACATGACATTTACTCTCCCTAATATTTCTTAATTAATTATGACCTTAATACACTTCGTTTTTAGTTTTTTTTTTAAAATCGATTGTTTCTTTATATATATATATATATATATATATATATATATATATATATATATATATATATATATATATATATATATATTGGTTTACATTTCTTTTTGTCAAATTTTTTCTAAATTTTTATTTTAAGCTAATCATACTTTTATTTAAGCAGGGATTATTAACTTACAGTTTTTTACTCTACACATTTGGTTAAATATCTAAATTAAGGAGTCTTGTTAACTTACATCATCTGTAACTTTCATAAAATTATTATTATTATTATTATTATTATTATTATTTACATGACTCAGTTGTTGGCTGTCAAACAATTGAGAAGTTATGGGAGAGTAAATGAGTAATTTAGTATCAACTGTATGTTACAAATATGTAACTTACTAGCTGCTTCAAAGTAATTAACAACTATCTCATGATCCAAAAAAATTATGATGGTGTTTCCTAATAAAAAATTTCACATAATTTCAAAAGATGACTGAGAACAATAATTGATTACTTAGTTTGGATACTTACTGATGTCATCAATCATTTTATGTCATGTGTATGAGATTTAATTAATTTTATTATTCATTATTTACTTATTATTTTTACAACCAACTCAATGGATGACACATAAAATGTTACATCAATGAGTATTCTAATTGAGTATTTAAAGTAAATAAGTATAGCATTACTCATAACAGTATCCATTAGAGACTTCGAACAAACTAAATACTAATTAAAAATGAATGTGATGGCCAAAAATTGTATGAATATACCTTCGCTTATTTGGGTGGGGGTATTGCCTCCCCATTATTTTTGTAAACCCTCACATTCATAAGATAATTATAATAAATTCTTATTATTTTACAAAATTGCAAATTAATAATTAGTTTAAACAATTAATTAATTATGTTATTCTCATATTTTTTTCTTAATGACTTAGGTCTTTGACAATCTTTGACCATTTAAGGTTGTTTGATGTTTCGATATAAATTTAATTTGATTATTTTACCATTATAATATAAAATGACAAAATTTTCCCCAAGAAACATGTATTATTGTAACTAATATTTTATACATTTAATTTTATGTTTTATAATATAATATATTGTATTTAAAATTTAATAATTTTCAATACCCCAAATGTCAGAAGTACATTGTTAGTTAGTCAAATATTAATAATCATACTAACAAAGTGTATTACTTATAAATCATTTATAAATAATAAATTTTGTATAAAAAAATTAAAGTTAAAGTAAATTTTAAGTATTTTGGTAATATTATCTTATAAGGGTAAAATATATATGATTATTTTATTCAAGAAATTGTAGTATTCAAATATAATAAAAAATAGTCACAAATATAAATAAATAAATAAATGAAAATGGATTTAATTGAATTTTTTTCCAAATTCCTCTTTATTTGAAATTTTCAAAAATGATATGAACTTATAATAATTTTGTAAAAGTGGAGTAAGTTTACAAAATTTGTGGAGTGAAAATATCACCACCCCATAGCAGTGTATGTGAGATTTTTCTAAAATTTAAATTAGAATATAGTTCGAACAATCAATCAATTAAGTCCTTTGTAACTTTCATTTTTGCTAAATAAGGATTTTTTATTGTTAAGATTGCTTAACAACTTAATTATGTATAAGATTAATTTGATTATTTTATCTTTGTAAGGCTCAAAAACTAGAATCTCTAGCTAACTTAATTTATCCAAAGTCTTTTCTTCTATCTCATTTATGCTTGATTATGTATTCTTTCTATAATTCATTTGTTCCATATTATATCTTAAAGTTACATGATAATGGTGGAAAAAAAAATAGACATCATATAATATAAAGGATAAAGAATGAGTGGTCCATTTACCTTGCATTAGTTGTATTTTTTAACTTTTTTTATCAGACCTCGCACATTTTTCATTACACATTTAAGTTAAAACAAAAGTTTATCCAAACAAGTTTATATTGTTTCTTAACCTTGAGATTGGATTTAGATGAATAAACCATTATATTTTAATATTTATTGCAATTCTAAAAGAATTGTTAGCAAATGTTGAAGAAGAAAGGACACAGGGTGTCCTTTCAAAAATAATCCGAGGATATTTCTGTAGTTTAGTGACACAGTGAACTTAAAACCCTAGTGTCAATCCCTTCACATTCTCGAACATTTACCCTAAACACAGTCACATAGCACATGCCGCAGCTGCTCCGCCGCTGAAGCACAGACTGAGAGAGAGAGAGAGAGAGAATGGAGACTGCAAAAAATGTGAAGGACGTCTCTCCCCACGAGTTCGTCAAGGCCTACGCCGCCCATCTCAAGCGCTCCGGCAAGGTCTCCTATCTATCTCTTTTCATATTTAATTTTTTTTTTATTATTGTTATTGTTATTATTATTATTATTATTATTATTATTATTTATCATTTTTTTTTTAATTTTGAGCAGATTGAGCTTCCTACTTGGAACGACATCGTCAAGACTGGAACGTTGAAGGAGCTAGCCCCTTATGACCCCGATTGGTACTATATCAGGGCTGGTGTGTGTGTAAACTCTTTTTTTTTTTTTCCTTCGTTTTTGTTTCGAGTTACATTTATGTACTTGATGGGTATTTGTGTAATTAAATCATATTTTGCAACATAGCTTCAATGGCGAGGAAGATCTACTTGAGGGGTGGTCTTGGTGTTGGTTCCTTCCGTAGAATCTATGGAGGGGGGAAGAGGAACGGTAGCTGCCCACCTCATTTCAGCAAGAGCAGTGGCTCTGTTGCTCGTCACATACTTCACCAATTGCAGAACACGAACATCATCGAGCTTGACTCCAAGGGGTGAGCTTTTGTTGCTTACTAGTTTTTCATTTCAATTGAACATAGGGCTGCTGGTTCTTGCTTTTGGCACTTGAAGCAATTGATTAATACCAACGTTTCTAATTCTTTAAATATCATACTACCAATATAGCATGAAGTTTTGATGTGCATGACGGGAATTTTTTTCCTTATCACTAGGCTAGAATTAAACCTTAAGGATCAGTTTGGAGCTCCATACTAGACGGGATTGGATTAAATTTAGGATGATAGTACGTTTAATGTACGGCAATGCGTGGAAACTCACTGCTACCAATGTTCGTTTTAGCTTTGGCCAATCTTTACAAGGGTAGCGGTGTTCCTTCCACTCATTGTTGTTTGCTGGCAGGGTTTTCTGACTTATGAAAACTCAAATCTTCATTTTCCTGTGAATAGGTCAATCATCGGTGTTAGTTGAACGGTTGCATAAATTGGATTGTGAGAATTCCAATGGAATGGACATTAACTTCAACACACAATGATTAACAGCAGATGACGACGGTTGATGGTGGTTAACATTTTATGAGCAGATATTGTATTGACCTCATCATTAAACCCCACTTGAACCCCACCCAGGCTAATTTTTTTAAAATTTATTTTGGCCTAAGTGGGATTTAGTGGTGGAGTGAGTATAGTTATAATTACTCTTCTTTGAGTGGTGGTGCCTGGTATGCATTAAAATTTTATTGTTCTACTCTGGCTAATAAAAATTAATATGGGACAAAGCAACCTTGTGAAGGAGAGTGGTGATTGATAACTTATTGTTTTTTGAAGCCAAGTCAACATATAGCCCATACAAAGCAACCTGTGAGGAGGTCATGACTTTAGTTTAGGCAAAAGCATGTATTATCTTTTAAATTTGATACAGTGCAGTGCATTTCATTTCTGCTAGAAGTAAACCTTTAGGTGCCTGTGGATTGCCCTCTTCTGGAAAATTTCCATTGCTTAAAATATTATTAATATTTTTTTTATCTTATGGAAGGTGGTATTATCTATGGTTAACTAATAAAAAGTAGATACTCACCGGCCACTACTGTTAATCATTGCCAACCACCATTACCTGTTGCAGTCAACTCGTTTTTTTGTTGAAGTCATTTGTGATAATGTCCAAGTTTATGCAATTGTCTAAATATTGACCGATGATAAAGTTCTTGTTCCCTCGAACAATGGGTTTGAAGTTTAGTTTGTTTACTTTATTGATGTTCACTAAGATTTTGCTTAGTAATATAGAATATTTGGATGGAGAATTGCATCCTTTTTTGGATGCTTTTTTCCAACTTCCTTTTTGTGTTTTCTCTTAAACACATGGAAGAGAGAAAAACTTAGGTGGGATAGTGTGACCACGTCAATCATAATGGAAAAACTAGGTTGGTCGATCCTACTATGCCTACACGATGACTTGGTGGGACTGTCCCATCTAAGTTTTTCTCTTTAGAAGGATCATTACTATTTTGTTTTCTACCTCTTTCCTTCGAGTGAAACTTAGGTTGGCTGGACTTATTGCCTCAGCATGTCGAGGTGGTGGGATAGTCTAACTATCATTTTGTAAGTGTGGGGAATTGAGTCCCACACTTGCAGTAATTGAGTAGTGGCCTCATTGTGTTTGACCTGTCCCATCACCTTGGCATGCTGAGGTGGTGAGCCTATCCCACCTGAGTTTCTCTTCTCGCCTTTTCACCTCTAATTTTGAGCCCTTCCATAATGCCTGCTAATTTCTATTTGAAATCTATTTTGGGGAAAGCACTTCAGATGTCATAGATAAAATGAACTTCTAAAATGTTCACATGATTAGGAGGTAGCTCATGCTCATGCTCATTCTCTTGTTGGTAATGATTGGAATCATTTGAAAGTTACATTGGTTCCAAAACCTCATTTGCTTTTTCAAGTTCCATTGATAATTGCATTGACTTTAATATTCAGCAAGCATTTGCATGATATGTTGGCAACCAATAATATTTGGCTAATTGGTAAATTCTATTATTAACAGTGGAAGGAGAATCACATCCAGTGGGCAGCGGGATCTTGATCAAGTTGCTGGACGGATTGCAGTTGTTGCCCCTTGAGGGATTAGCTCAAGCTTTCAAAAGGATTGATGTTATTGAGTTAGTTGTTTGAATGGGAGTAGTAGATAGAAAGCATCGTTAGTTGATTTTCAGTTCTCTGTTAGTAACCTAAGATGAATTGATAATGAATATTCTTTTTCATATTTAACATGCCCCCTCATTGCTTTCTCATTTAATTTTGTGCGTCACTTTAACAGAGCTTCCTTTGAAAAAAGAAAAAAAGGGCTTAGAACTTTTTTTTTTTTTAAATGTCGATGTTCGAATTTTCAAATAAAATTTCTTGTCCCATCATCAAGTGAATGAATAAGGGCTTTTTGTTTTTTGACGGGGGCTGGGGATTTTTTCGGGACTGAGTGAATAAGTAGTTAATTCACTTTTTCCTGTTCGAGGATCCGACTTGTCTTTATTTATAGTGACAAGTGAAGATCCAATTGTATTATCTGACTATCATCTCGTGGGTCAGAGATTGTCGGCAATAGTGTAAGAGGATGCCAATGTTATAGGGTAGTAAATTTTTTAATTAATTGTATCAAAAATCTTAAGTGCGGTATTATGTATTAGATTGAGAGAAATTATTTCAACGACATTTTTTTTTGTCATATGTACATTTAATCATTATAAAATTTTAATATTTTTTATTATTTTTATTTTTAAATTTGTATTAATTGATCAGTTTAACACTAAAAATTAATCATTTTATTCTTAAATGAATTAAAATATTATTTTATTCTATAAAGTTTTAAAAAATGAAAAATTATAATTATAAGAATATTCCTGAATTTAATAAAAGAAATAAACCTTAAATCGGATATGTAAATTTTTTATAATTATAATTATATTTAAAAATTATCATATTAATTTTTTTATAATCATAATTTCATTTAATTTGTATAGGGAAGCTTCTTAATATTAATTATAGGGAAGTTTACAATGTTAGACAAAGTTTTTCTCTTCATGTTAATTTTTGTAAACTTCCTTATACTTAATTTAATTATAGAAATTAAATTAAATTATAATTACAAAAATTATAACTACAAGATGTTATTTTTTATAATTATAATTTTATTTAAAAATTATCATCTTAAATTTTGAGATTTATTTGTTTTATTGAATTTAGAGGTATCCTTATAATTATCATTTTTCTTTTTATTTTTCAAAATTTTATAGGATAAAATATTCTTTTAATTCATTTAGGAGAAAAATGATTATTTTTAGTGTCAAATTAGTTGATTGATACAAATTTAAAAACAGAGGTGGTGTAAAGTACATGTTAAAATTTTGTAGTAGTTAGATGAATAAATAACAAAAGAAAGGTGGTGTAAAGATAATTTCTCTTACATTAAAGAAAATGCCCACAAGAATTAGGGATGGTAAAAGTTTAGGCTAGTTTTAGTTATGGTAATACTTGTATTTGGTACAGACATATTTTTTGAACATTTGAGTTGGGTTTAGGCCAAGCTTTTTGTTGTGGACTTAAAAATTTTGGATTTTATATTAATAATTTTACACGTGAATTATTTATTTATTTTATAATTTAAATTTTATTTTAATAAAATTGAGCTTATAAATATAATTTTAAATGTTTAAAAATATAAATATATGTAATAAGTAGATCAAATAAATATAATTATTTAAATAATATATATTTTATAACTTTTTCATAAAATTCATGTTTTAGGCAGAATCTCAAACTTATGAAAGGTCCGTTTGGAATTGAGATTGTACAGTTATAACTTAAAAGTTACAATAATAAGGACCGACGTTTCGCTTAACTCTTGTTTAGTATTGAGGTGTTGTGGTTTTTAAATTATAGTTGTTATGAAAAAAAAGATGTAATTATAAAACAAACGTTAATAGTATGTAATAAATTTATATTTTATATAATAATTTTAATAAAATTATAAAATATAAATAAATTTTTATTATATAAATAAAAAAATTTATCAATATAACTTTTAAATTATAACTGTTAGGGGTATTGAGTCGAGCACTGCCGAGGTCCAGTTTGGGTATGAACCGGACTAACATGTTTAACGTCTCTGAATCGAGGACCGGGGACAATTCCCCAAATGGACCCTCAAATTCAATGTTCAACTAACATTGGTTACATTGCCGCCCAATCCCCAAGCTACGTGCCAATGCCTTTGCCGGGTAATTAAAACGACATGTTGTTTACAGGATACCAACGGACAGTCGACACGCCCCGCAGAGAGCGCACACACGTTGTTTCCAGCGCCAAAACAAAAGTAACGGAAAGAGACTCATCGCGTCGTGCCGTCAATAACTCAATTACACGGCAACACAGTGGGGTCTGACCCGAATATTAATAGACGCCACGTGGCGCATTCTGAACAAAAAGATTCAGAATCTTACTCACCGTCCCCCGCGCTTTCTAGACACGACTCCCCCGCGCTGCCGGAATTAAAAGAATCTCACCACTACTGTATGTATGTATGTACACCCCCCAATTTTTTATGTATATAAATTTTGGAGAGATCGCAAATAATATTATTACAAAGCTGTAAAAATTTCGCGAGCAGTGCTTAGGCCTTTGCTTTTTATCTCGATTCCGAATATTTTGATTTGAAATTGCTTCGATTCTCGTATTGCTTGTGAAAAAAGTTTGTTTCTTCTTCACTTTTTCTCTTTCTAGATCAAGTGATCAACCAAACCACACCAAACCAAATCTTAGGGTTTTGCTCTGATTCTATCGATCTCTTTTGTCTCTTTCTTTGGCTCGCTCTCACTGTAAGTCTCGTTGCTTTCTATTTTGCCTTTTCGAAGTGATTTATGACTTTCAGAGCAATGCCGTCTTACTTCTGATTACGTAGAGCTGATGGATTTATTTATTTATTTTTCTGTTTTGGTTGTTTTAGAGTGGAGCATAATGTAGTTTTTGCATTATCATTTTTTTTAATTGTTTTTTTTTTTTTTGGTTGAACAAAGTTTGTGTAGTCTCAGTTGAGTGTAACAGTTATTTTTTCCCCTTAAATAAATAAATAAGTGAAGAAAATAATCTGGTTGTGTTTTCTTTTCCTTAAATTTTGAGCCTTTTCCGATGCTGTTGCAGGTACTTCATCCAACTCTGTCCATTTTCGAGGTTAGTAAATTAGAAATGTACCAGTGTGGAGACTGTTAAAGCAAGCTTTATTGTGATAATGAATCCTTTGTGGGACTGCTAGTGGATTTAAGAGAACAATTATGGCTTGGAAATTGGGATTTTAGAGTAAAATCCCCTCTCCCCTTTCCCAATTGCCCTCTCTTGATCACTAGTGGCTCATGATGAGTGGGTATCTATTTAAAGTTTGCTTTAGAGGTGTCCACACTGGACAATGCTTATTCACCAACCTCGAGAATGGAGAGAGGGGGGAGAAAGCACCATGCCACAGCATCGGAAAAGCGATAGGATTTAAGGGAAAGGAGGGCATCACCTGTCTTCCTTCTGGAGGAAATAGTGTATTCTAGGGGTATAGTCATCTAGAACGTCGAATAGTATCTGTATGTTCCTTGTTGCAACATTACAGAAAAAAAAATTCATTT
>NW_006262339.1:7637462-7847150 GCF_000493195.1 Citrus x clementina | reverse complement strand
CTTTGATAGAATTGGTTTGAGATTATATGCTTGAATGATATTGTTGTACCGTTGGTTTGCACTTACTTAGGCTCTATCAATGTGAAATTCTTGTTCTTCAGCTTGGTGGTTAGATTGTGTTTTTGGTTTATATTTGCATTTATACAATGAGAGAAGATTTTGTTTGAAGAATGGAGCATGATAGAGAAATGAATTTGTGGCTTCCTGGCTGGAACAGTGGGAGCCAAGCCGAAATGACGGAGTCTCGACTTTTTATTCTGTCTTGCTTTATTGCTGCTTTGATTGGTATTTTGACTATAGCCTACACAGCCTTCCAATGGAGAAGAAACATTAATTTAGGTTGGATGAAAGCCATAGCAAGGTCAAAGAAGAACCCAAAGACAAGGCACAAGGTTCCATTGGCTCTGCATACTTGGGTTCTGGAATCTGTATCTCGTGGAAAGAACTTAAATTGTTGTGTTTGCTTGAAGTCCATGTCTCCTTCTCAAACACTTGGGCCTATGGTGGCTTCAGACAGTTTTATTCACCGCTGTAGCATTTGTGGTGCAGCAGCGCATTTGAGTTGTTCTTTGACTGCCCACAAGGATTGTAAGTGTGTGTCTATGATTGGTTTTGACCATGTGATCCACCAGTGGTCTGTTCGGTGGACTGAGATCACAGATCAACCTAGTGAAGCTTCATTCTGTAGTTATTGCGAAGAGCCATGTAGTGGATCTTTTCTGGGTGGATCACCCATATGGTGTTGCTTGTGGTGCCAACGACTTGTACATGTTGATTGCCATAATAATATGTCTAATGAAACCGGTGATATTTGTGATTTGGGCCCATTTAGAAGGTTGATTTTATCACCACTGTATGTTAAGGAATTGAACCATACGTTAGCAGGTGGAATTTTAAGCTCAATCACACATGGGGCTAATGAGATAGCTTCTCAAGTGCGTGCAAGTATTAGGAGTCAAAGCAAGAAATACAAGCATGGTAATGAACCCTCAGTTGACCCAGTTGACAGCGGTAGTACCGGTGACACATCTTCAGAAAGCATGGCTGACGCTCATAAAACAGTACATAGTTCAAATCGAGTGGAGGAAAACTGTAATGGTGGTACAAATGTGGGGGATCATTACCAAGATGGTGAGTTGGATAGGAAAATAGAATCAAAGCCAAGTTTCAAAAGAAGTGGGTCTATTAATCAGAAGGATGAGTCTCAGATATTACAGCTGAAACAGAAATATGAGTTGATTGATATGCCTCCTGATGCAAGGCCCTTGTTAGTTTTCATCAACAAGAAGAGTGGGGCACAACGAGGAGATTCCCTTAGGCAACGATTGAACCTTCTTTTGAATCCTGTCCAGGTTTTGTTCTAGTAACACAAATATTCCTTAATAATTCAATGTTATTTATATTGCTGATCTTTTTTCCCCCTGAATAATCGAATAGTATGCCTATTGATATTTCTTTTAGGTTGAGGCGGTATATGCAATATTGAAATCGGTTTTTATTTATGTACAGTTGTTATAGAAGACGTTTGTGAGTCTATAAACAAAATCCTTACATCATTTCAAAATTGCCACAACTTTTAACTCATCTTCATCACCCTTTAATAGCGTACAAAAGATATTTAGCTTGATGTCTAGATTTCCTTCAGTGAAGCAAAATTAGACCGTCTTAGATTTTTTGAATACATGGTTTATAAATTGTTGAAAATATTTTTCTGTGGTTAGTTTGTTTTCTTGATTTCCTGCTCTTTGTTTGTATGGACATAAAATTATCATAAAGTAATACCTAGTAGTAACATCATTGCTATGGTTGTTAATCTATTAACTCATCCCCCATTTTTCATGAACTCTTTTTTTTTTTTTCAATACTGATGGAATTGTACCTTATAGGCGGAAAAGAATTATAAATTGTTGTCATTCAGATTTCAGAGTTAAGAATGTGAAAGCTCCTTGATACGTAAATCTGGTAGAGTAGACAATCATTTCCCTCCAATTAATGGGAACTATTTTGAATTGTGAACTGTCATTTTGCTGCCTTATTTCAGCAGATAACCTTTCAATTAAACTGTATTCGCTTATGGTCAATCAACTAGGACCTTCCGTGGTTATTTTCTGAAGATTGAGTGACTCCGTTATCATTGTTATGACAGATGTATTTCGTAGTTTGCTGTTTGTCAGCGCTGTTCATCATGTTGTATCTTGCAGGTAGTTGAGTTGAGCTCAACTCGAGGACCAGAAGTGGGTCTTTTTCTGTTCAGGAAGGTGCCTCACTTCAGAGTTCTTGTTTGTGGGGGAGACGGTACTGTTGGTTGGGTTCTGAACGCCATAGACAAGCAAAATTTTGTTTCACCTCCCCCAGTTGCTATTCTACCTGCTGGAACCGGAAATGATCTGGCCAGAGTACTGTTTTGGGGAGGAGGGCTGAGTTCCGTGGAAAGAAATGGAGGCCTTTGCACAATGTTACAGCACATAGAACATGCTGCAGTAACCATACTTGATCGGTGGAAGGTAGCAATTTTGAATCAACAAGGGAAGCTACTCGAGCCACCAAAATTTTTGAACAACTATCTTGGTAAATGACCTCTTACATTTTGTGATATTTTAACAGAATTTAGTAGTGTAGATACAAGATATCCACAGCAAAGAATAGAGGCTTGATTTATGAATGGTGTATACTGGCTATGGGAATCAACTATTACATGTTGGTTGGGTTGGTTTAAATGTAGGTTAAATCAGATTGAGTTTTTAGACTATTGATCTGAGATCCTGAGTTTCATGTTCAACTTAAACTCATTTTCCGGACCATAACAAGTCTTTGCAGAACTATAGGGTTTGGATGAAATATCATCAGTTCAGCAATGGTACCTCTAGGAGAATTTGGTTTCTTTTCTTGCAAATCTAGTGCTTCAATGTTCTTTGCTTTAGATGATTTATCCTTAGGACAGAGCCTTGTATTTAGGGATATTCACATTAGTACTCAATCATTGAATTATTTAGAGTGTGTATGATTTGACGTTTATCCTAGTTGAAATATATTATTCTTTTTTCCCCCCTTAAATTTCTTAAGTGTTGCTCTGTTAGATATTCTCATTCATTATAGTCTCTAACTCTGGCAACTTTGTTTACAGGAGTTGGTTGTGATGCAAAGGTTGCCCTGGACATTCACAACCTGCGGGAGGAGAATCCAGAGAAGTTTTATAATCAGGTAATTACAGACTTTGATAAATATGGACTATAAGCTGCTTTGCAAAATAAACAGCAATAAAGACTTATGGCCAGATTTCTTGTTTGTTTAAAGCCATCTATATACACTTGATGCAGTGGGAAAACCAATAGTGTTTTACTTGTCCTTTATTGAATGCCATAGAAGACACTCCTACATACTAATTTCATCCACAAAAAGTTAAAATGAATTTAATGAAATATGTATGGCTGTAAGAATTGAGACAGGAAGCATAGATAAATGATTGAACATTTTTAGTCTGTCAACTCCACTCTGATATATGAGGTCTCTTTTATTTTGCATATCAACTAGTTATGTATTTTGTGCATTTTATTTAATTTCACTGTTTTCTGCTCAGATAGTTAGACTTCAATGATTCATATGGCCTGTGGTAGCAGAAAGGTTGTAGAAACTATTGATCATGTGCCGCTTTGAAGTGAAAAGGGAAATTTTCTTGATTATATTCTGTTGGACAAGGGGCACGGTATTCTAATATGTATCCATGTATATTTGATGACATGAGAAGTTTAAACAGAGCAAGGATATTAATTGATGTAGATTCTGTTGTTATAGTTATTTTCTGTATCACGACGATCTTATTATCTTTTGTGATGATCCCCATTTCCATTTTGCTGAAACTATTTCAATCTAACTGCAGTTCATGAATAAAGTTTTGTATGCAAGAGAAGGTGCAAAGAGTATAATGGACAGGACATTTGAAGATTTTCCTTGGCAAGTTAGAGTTGTTGTGGATGGCACTGAGATAGAAGTCCCTGAGGTGGGTACTGAATTGGTTTTAATTTAATGCAATGGCTACAGGAAGTGGACCTCAAAATCAATTGATATCACCATGTTGGTTAAGCTATGGATGTAGGTATATTGTTTGATATGATGAAGAAATGATGAATTTATGGGCATTACAGACTGATAATTTTTGTTCTATTAAATTATCTAATCGTAGCAACATCTAAGAATGTGTAACCTGGATATATCTTTATTGTTGAATAAGACATTTTTTTTTAATGCAACTGTTATTTGATTGGATATTAATCGTGAGGTACTATGAGAAAGTCCCCCCCGCCCCTCCCTTTCTTTTTTACCCCTTATTCTTCTTAGGTATTAAAATGGTATGAGATGTTTTTTCTTGTTTTTCGATTTCAGTTTTATAGAGGGTAATGTTCTAATACAGCTGTTCTTATCTTAGAAGAAAAAAAGGTTTTAACTCCAGGATTTTCTTCTATCTGCTACCAGTCGCAATTTTGTTTGGTAATCTTGCTGCAGTCTATATGATTTCTTTCAAATATTTTTCAGGATGCAGAAGGTGTACTTGTTGCAAACATTGGAAGTTACATGGGCGGTGTAGACCTTTGGCAAAATGAGGACGAAAATTATGATAATTTTGATCCCCAATCTATGCATGACAAAGTACTAGAGGTTGTGAGCATATCTGGAACATGGCACCTTGGAAAGCTTCAGGTATTGTGGTACTTCAAAATGTGATACTTCAGTGTATTTAAATCATTACTAATTAATGTTATCTTACTGCGGTGACTAGTTTCTTGTCCTATGTTGAGTGGATAACATGTTATGGTTTTGGCTTTGTATGATTCTGACCTCAAATTTTGAGTAGTGGGGAGTCTTTGTACTTCCGTGATTATATGTTTCTGGGCTGATATTTGTGTGGGAACAGGTAGGGCTTTCTCGCGCTCGAAGACTTGCACAGGGTCAGTCAATTAGGATACAACTATTTGCTCCTTTGCCTGTTCAAATTGATGGGGAACCTTGGTTTCAACAACCGTGTACATTAGCCATATCACATCATGGGCAGGTATAACCTTTCTGACCTGATTCAGCTTTTATTTGGTTTCAGCTGTGCTGTTAGCGCAATAATGTTGAAATTCACATTTTAAGTTGCTATTGACGAGTTTGTGATTGTGTAGGGGAATTCCAATTGTCAGCCATTGAATGTTCATCTAATTCCTCTGGTTTGTGCAGGCCTTCATGTTGAAGAGGGCAGCTGAGGAACCTCTTGGTCATGCAGCTGCCATAATTACAGATGTGCTTGAGAGTGCTGAAACCAATCGTGTTATTAATGCTTCCCAGAAAAGAGCTCTTCTTCAAGAAATGGCATTAAGGCTATCTTAAAGGTTTCTTAGACCACTGTAGCTGGTAATACAGCTTTTGGTGGCACCGGCATTTTTTAAAATATTAATTTGCTTTATATCCACCCTTGTATGTCTTTTAGAATGTTATACATAGAAAGTAATGATGTTAGCAGGAAGTGTGTATGTAATTTTGTACACAAAAGGGCCTTACCGAAAATTTTGTAAGATAGAATTTTGAAAATTTTGTATTGACAGCATTTTAAGTTGCTTGATGTGAGATTACACGAGTCATGGTTTTATTCATATTCTGTACACTGTTTATCACTTGACAGACTCTTTTCTCTGCTTATTCCATAGAAGCCCTTGTTTGACCTTCTTCCACAGTCTTGTCACAAATCCCCCAGAGGCCAGTCTTGTTCCCCTCGCGCTCACCTTTCTGCTGAGGTTATCTTCTGATGTTTTTGAGCAAATGATTCTCCTTGGCGTCTTGGCATGTTCTCTGTAAATGCAATCTAAACGGTGGCGGTAGAATGGAGAATTTATGCGGTTCAGGTAGATAGGCGAAGATCCAGATGAACCTAGCATGGCCTTCTTGAGTTGGCGAGTAACGGCTCGGAGCTCGAAAGAGTCCAGCAGGTTGCTCCCGTTGTGGTGGGGGCTCAGCATCAAGAGGGGGCTCAGGGTCTGAACCGGTGGAGTGTCTGTCGATCGTTGTTTCCCAGCTGAAAAAGCGGAGGAAGTGGGTAAATTTTTTGGCCTTGAGGCTTTCCCCATCTTCTGATGAGAGAAGTGGTTGGTTTCTTCGTTGGACTTTGAATGTGTTATCGTGTTGGGACACTGACAGTTTGCTTGGTAGTTAACGTCAGGTAGAAGCTTGACAAGAAAATTGCTTTGTTTTCAACGCTTCCAGCATGTTGCCTTGTGAGTTTGTGGCGTTGTTGGTGGCCTAAGCTTGTTCTAAGTGGGCAAATCAATTACTTTTATTAGTCAGCATTAAAAAAATAAAAATAAAAATTAAAAGAAAATGGCTGTGGAATTAATTTAAAAAATTTTCGGTAGGGAAACACAAATGTAGCAATAATATTGTAATTCTATTTTTTATTTTGGTTATATTTGCAAACTTTGTAAAACTTACAATGAAAACGATAAATTTATGATCAACGGATATGTGGTTGACGAATCCTATTTTTTCTGTATAGTGTAGAATAAATGGTTTTATTCAAGATCTAAATTTTCGGCCATCATCAAGTCATAGAACAGTCCATGAGAAAAGGTCAGTGGTCGAGTAAATACTAAATAGAATACAAATGGCACACAGATTGATTGCTAATTTGCTATAGGCTGAAGAAAATTCCCAAGTAAAACAAACCAAAAGTTGCTCCATTGATTGTGGTCCGCGCTGCTACATTGCAAAGATTTGATTGATTTAACGACCAACTCGAGAATTCGTTCAGTGTTAGCCTAATAATCATTGATCTTCTGTCAACTGTATGTTGGGCTAAGTTTTCTCCTTTTATTTTAACTTTAAAGCATTAACCGCGCGGCGAGCCCTGGAGAAAATTTTTAACCAAAGCTCAAATCGAAATCATTTTGTCAACAAAAATTTGGTGTGGGCATATCACATGATATGAGAATAAATACCAACGCATGCATGGTATGTTAGGTTCTTCACCACTCAATTTTCTAGTCTACCAAACTTATGAAAATAGAATTTAACGTGCAATAATCATGATAAATAGAAGTAATGCCACATTTGTTTATTATATAAATAAAAATAAGACCACAAAAGGGTCGTATGATTTAAGTTGATTAACCAGTGGGTAGCGGTAGGTTTTTCATTATTTGTCTCTGAAAATTCGTCTGATTTTCCGGATGAACTTAACCAATGACGGTTGAGTGAAACAATTAGTGGAGCTTCACACATTAATAGAGAAGTCCAAAAATAAAAATAAAAATAAAAATAAAAGCTAACTAAACAAGTAAACACAAGGGGAAACATTCTTTTTTTTTTTAATATTACGTCAAAGAGAATAATACAACTACTGATAAATTTTTTTAAAAAAATTGAGTTGATTCTTTCAAAGAGTCTAACCAGCCTAAACTATGGATTTAAGTTTAGTTTGAAATTTTGAGATAAAAATAAATAAATAAATTTTCAAAATCCATGAAAATCCTCGACCTCGAAAATAAAACGAGAAGATGTGTGACCAACACAAAATTTTTAGAAGTTGAGGAAAGGATTCTAATCCCTAAAACTACATTTATCATTAGAATTTTCTACTTGTTGCCACTTAAAAAAAAAAAAGAATTTATCATCAATTATTGTCACAAACTCACATTCACCAAAATTATCATTTCTTGTCTGTTATGCACTTTCGCTTTTTATAAGGAAATAAAAAGAATATTTTGTGTTTCTCTTGGTGATTCTAAATTTTCATTCTGGAATTTCTATAAAGGAAAAGATAATAGCCTTAATGTATTTTTTGCATATCCAGAACAGCCATAGCTTCATCATTATTAATGATTTCCTCATTTTTTTTTTTTTTTGGGTTATTACAGCTTAGATTAAGAACTTCAATTAAAATAAGTGAATTTTTTTTTTCTCATTCATCACAAATTAATAGAGAAATTTTTTTAAAATGTTGTTTTTTCACAAAAATGTTTCAATTGCTTTTTAATCTCAAAAAGCATTTTTTTCCCCTTCTACTTTCAGCTTAATTTCAACTAAATAAATAATATAAGATGGACTTTTTCATTAAAAAAAAAAAAAGAAGAATTTTTTGTCATCTCATGGAATTATTTTTGACAAAAATAAAATAAAAAACACTACTCTCCGAGCACACCCAAACAAACCACATTTTTCAACTCATTTCACACAAACTCAACCTCAAATATTATCATTGGACCACGTGGAAAATTCAGTTGCACGTGTCGTCATCTGAGTGACTTTGATTTAAGAATACTACGACTGGACTCAAATCAAATCTGAGTTGGAAAAACTAACAAGTCAAGTTAATTAATTAATTAATTAATTAATTAATAAAACAAACCGAAACACAACCAATATATATATATATATATAAAAAATGCAATGCAAAGTATCTCCTGAACTTGCTTCAAACCAACACTCTTTTGCTTTTTTTTCTTTTTAATACTTCTTGAAATCATTCTTTAAGTTTACTTAACGCAATTCTTCCATCAACTTAATTTCTGGCGCAGAACTTTTTGGTGGGCACTTTTTTTATCAGGTACTAACACGCACGTTTCATGCCCCCCCACCCCTTTGATATCCTTCGTAATCAAGGCTCTTTAGATGCCGCTTCATCTAATTTATTCTGTTCTGTTGATATTATTTGTATTTGGAAAGAAGCGCTTTTTCAACATGTAAAAGCACTTTTGTTTCTGGACTCTTAATAAGCTTCTCGAGTAAGTGCATTTGGTTTTTCGGTTAATGGCTGTTGACATGCCATGTTTCCTCTTGAAACAGTAACAATAAAGATGTCTAAAATTGCTCTCTAGTCCTTTTTTTTTTTGTTTTTCACTTTAGAAGTGATTGTTTTTAGTTACTTTTTTTTTTTTTTTTGGGTTATCATGAATCATGGATCTATGCTATAGGGTATGTTAAAGTACGTTTTGAAGTTTATTGAAAAAAAAAAAAAAAGAGAAATTTCGAGAATACGTAAAAAGATAAAGATTTGATTCTATTTGATATATCATAAAACACACACACACACACATTTATTGTTATTGGTTTTTAGGTGTGAGCGCTTGAAATTAAAAGACATGTGTTGCTAATTGGTTGAATCAATTGCATCTTTTGTGATGGCAAGTAATATATTTTGTTCAAATTCTGCTCATATCAGTAGAGATTAAATTACTCTTATCCGACTTAATTTAAAAAAAAAAAAAAGAATACTTCTGACATACCACATCATCCAAATATATACGTATATTTTTCAACCATATTATCTATGTAAGATTTTCAATATAGATGAAAATAATCAATAGATGGTTTCACTACAACAAATCTTTTTTTTTTTTGACTTTTTATTTCATTTGTTGCTAAATTTATTTCCCTTTAGTAAATGTCTTTTTTTTTCCCCCTTTTGCAGTACACAGTGTTTGAACCGTAAAAAGTTTAGAGCCCACGTTTTAGGCTCTAAGTCAGCCATTTGTATTACCACAAATGGATTCAGTCATTTCTGCACTTCAAATACCATCTTTTTATGAGTTTTATAAACTTTTAACAAATGGGAAACCATTAAAACTCAGAATATCAAAAGTTTTTTTTTTTTTTTTTTTATAAAAAAAACTCGACTTGTTGGTTATTGATTTTACAAGTAAGCAAACAAAAGGTGGGCAAGGAGCATGCATGAACTTGCGTTGTCTGTTTGTTACTGAAAGGTGGAGGTGCAGTTTGAAAACGTGTTGAATGTTCCAGTTGTTAAGCTTTTTAATCTGACTTTTCTTCAGTTTGTGAAAGCTGTCTGCTAGATCTCAATTCACATGCCCTTCATTTATTCTCGTATTATATAAAGAGCTCCAGATTGCTCTGCCTACCCTTACCAGCAACGTTTGCTCTGTTTCTCCTTCGCCATCTGACCTTTCACTTTCTTCTCTTATTGGGTTCTTTCTTCCTGTGTTTTTTGAAATATACAAGGTACTTTTTTGTTGCCACCCTTTTATGGTGAATTTATTTATTTTATTGATGTGAGTTCTTTTGTTTCTATGGTCCCTTTGGAGATTTTTATTTTTATTTTTTTCAATACCCTGTAATTTGTTTCTCTAAACCTCATAATGGAAAATAAAAAAAATTCAAATTTCAACTGCTTGAGAATAAATTGTTTTAAACTAATGTAACGGTCTTTTTATTTCAGATTCTATATAAACGACCAAAAAAATGGTGAAGATCTGTTGCATTGGAGCTGGCTATGTGGGGGGTCCAACCATGGCGGTGATTGCACTCAAGTGCCCCAAAATTGAAGTTGCTGTTGTTGACATCTCTGTTTCTCGCATTGCAGCCTGGAACGGCGACCAGCTTCCGATTTACGAGCCTGGTCTCGAAGACGTGGTGAAGCAGTGCAGAGGCAGGAACCTCTTCTTCAGCACTGATATTGAGAACCATGTAGCCGAGGCGGACATTGTGTTTGTTTCTGTTAACACTCCAACAAAAACTCAAGGACTCGGAGCTGGGAAAGCTGCAGACCTTACATACTGGGAGAGCGCAGCCAGGATGATTGCCGACGTATCCAAATCCAACAAGATTGTTGTTGAGAAATCTACAGTGCCGGTGAAAACAGCTGAGGCAATTGAGAAGATCCTGACTCACAATAGCAGGGAAATCAAATATCAGATTCTATCAAACCCGGAGTTTCTTGCTGAGGGTACTGCAATTCAGGACCTTTTCAATCCTGACAGGGTTCTTATTGGAGGCAGGGAAACCCCCGAAGGCCAAAAGGCGATTCAAGCACTGAAAGATGTTTATGCACATTGGGTTCCCGAGGACAGGATCATCACAACCAACCTTTGGTCAGCCGAGCTCTCCAAGCTGGCTGCTAATGCCTTCTTGGCTCAGAGGATTTCTTCTGTCAACGCCATGTCTGCTCTTTGTGAGGCTACCGGTGCAGATGTCACTCAGGTTTCTCATGCAATCGGCAAGGACACAAGAATTGGCCCCAGGTTTCTGAATTCCAGTGTTGGTTTTGGTGGTTCTTGCTTTCAAAAGGATATACTCAACCTGGTGTACATTTGTGAGTGCAATGGCCTCACTGAAGTCGCAAACTACTGGAAACAAGTCATTAAAGTGAACGACTACCAGAAGAATCGTTTCGTTAACAGGATTGTTTCTTCGATGTTCAACACAGTTTCAGGCAAGAAGATTGCGATTCTGGGGTTTGCCTTCAAGAAGGATACGGGTGACACCAGGGAAACTCCGGCGATAGACGTGTGCAAAGGGTTGTTGGGAGACAAGGCAAAGCTGAGCATATACGATCCACAGGTCACTGAAGATCAAATCCAAAGGGATCTTTCGATGAAAAAGTTTGATTGGGATCATCCAATTCACCTGCAGCCGATGAGCCCCCCTGCTTCGAAGCAAGTGAACGTGGTTTGGGATGCATATCAGGCAGCTAAGGATGCCCATGGTGTCTGCATTCTTACTGAATGGGATGAGTTCAAGACACTCGATTACCAGAAGATTTTCGATAACATGCGGAAGCCTGCATATATATTTGATGGGCGAAACATTTTGGATGTTGCAAAGCTGAGGGAGATTGGATTTATTGTTTACTCAATTGGGAAGCCATTGGATCCTTGGCACAAAGATACTCTCGCCGTGGCATAAGGAATTAAGGATGAGTTTCCCCTCACGAGGGCTAAAGCTAGGACTGTCTTGAGAAAAGCAGTTTTATTCTTTGAATCTTTTTCTTTAAGTTTTCATTGCATTATGGCTCTAAATTTATAGTTTTTGTCATATCATTAGAAATTTCGATGTACTATGAAGCATGAACTTTCTTTAATATGCCCTTATAATAAGCCTCATATTCCCTTTCAATCTCTTCAATCTATTTATAACTGAGGCCTTGCTGTATATTGCTATTCAACAATTATAACTTTTAAACTAGAAGTTGCTGTGGTTTAGATTTTAAAAGTTAAATGTGAAAAAAATCTCTTATACTATTTTTATCGAAATTCCTATTTAAAAAATCACATTCACTGTGCACTATTAACGTCTAATAACATTATTTTTTTTCACAGCAATTATAGATTTTAAACAACGGCACATCAACACTAATCAAAACCTTAATCTTAATTTTTTCTTTTCTTTCTAGTTATAACTTTATGACAACTCAATTCCCTTTCCTACCCATTCTATTTTGCCGAACCCACTAGCTTACTCCTAACATTTTCCAGGAAAATTTATGCAAAATTTCCATGGTTTGTTATCTTGCATATTGTTAACTACTAATGTAGAAGTGATGATTCGAAGATGAAATACGCCAAGATTTATTGGGGGTACCACGCAACCAACCGGATGAATATCATCATAACTTAATTGCGGCATTATCAATTTTATCAAAAGAATTTTGAATGACTCAACCTGATAAACAAAATCATATACGTCAAGGAAAGAAGAAAAAAACGTTGTAATCAGTTAAACAAATACATCAAATATTTAAAAAAGTTGTCCAGTAAAGACGAGGTAGGTTCAATTTATACACAACACCGTCTTCCTTTTGTCACAAAAATTCAAAGGTAGTAAAACTCAAAAGAAAACTGCAAATTTTCCAAAATCATTAATTCGTGTATACCACGTATATCAATAAAATGCATAATTTATCACTATAAAACTCTGCCTCTCAGTTATGAACAAAACTAGTAGAGGTACAAAGGCGTTCAGGGTAGACCAGCCACCCTAATAAAAAAAAAATGAATGTATAATCCTAATTGGTCTCCTAATGCTATTTTTCTTCTTTTTTTTTCCCCCTCTTCTTTTCAAACACCTTGCGAGTTCTATTCTGTACACTTAACGTAAATCTGCTCAGATCCTTATGTAGGCAGCAGCAAGTTTCAAATATAACTATCAGGCTTGTCTCCTCTTTCTCTTGAACGGGCATCCTTTCTTTCTTTTTCTTCACTTCCTTTGTCTTTTTCTCTTTCTTTCTTCCTCATACTGTCATCATATCCGCATTACAAAATAAAAGGGTGTATGTTGTTTCTTTTGTGCAAGGTCAATACGAAATCGTAGGCCGCTACCCAAGATCAATTTACAGCAGTAACTATTCAGATATATCTAACTTATCAGTTATGTCCAAAAAATCATCAATCACTTTGCTCAATTTACTCCTTTGCACGTCCTTCTCCTCGTGGCATTTTCTTGGATATTGCTGCCAGAAATAACATAAGTCAGCCAACCAAAGATCATCAAATTGTGAAATCATAAATTGTTTTTCAGTGAAACAATAATTTTAGAAGATTAATGGTTGTTCCTCGGATTGTTACTTATTCTATGTGATCCAAAAAGAAATCAGAGGAAAAGAAGATGCTAGTGCAAACTCCAAAAATCAATTACCCAAGCTAAGAAACTTAGTTTTACTTTGACAGAATTCACCACTGTTCACCACACATACAAACACACGCACACATATAGAGACAAAGAGAGAGAAGGGGGGCATACGATCTTCAACATCCTTGAGCTGATAATAGTGGGGAGCAATTTCAACCAACCACTCCGGTTTTAGTTCAGTTACCTGCAATTCATTTCACTTTTAGCTATGACGCAATATATACTAGGCAAAGCCCCAGTCTTCGTAACAGTTTATGAAAACTAGCTAATGGTGGAAACTGACCTGCCGCATATATTCCTTCGTTGTCAGAACCAATTCATGGTAAACTACCCATCTTGGGAGCACCTGAAAAGTGGAAACAAACTCAATCACAGCTGACATCACAAAATCAATATAATAACACTAGACTCCTTTAGGAATCCATAAGCCAATATTTGTTGTCTAGATTCTGGCAGCACAAGACAGGGAAGTTGTTCTCCATAATATTGACAAAGAAAACCCAATCAATGAGTTTGTTAACCTAATTCCACACATGTGACAGTGTAGGAAGAAGAAGAAATTAATGTCATGGTTAAATACATAATCAATCAAACCAATAAAGAGAACAGATTACTAGCGTGGTAGATTACTCATCATATCCAATTGCCATTAAATATAGGCCATGCAAAAAGTGAAACACAATGTGTTGTATTCAGTAATAGAAAACCCAAAACCCAGTTTAAGGAGATTAAAAAAGAACCAGTAAATATTATAGCCAGAGAGCTGCATTTACCATCTGCTTATCTATGTTTTAATGAACTCTTAGCAAGCACATAGGAACTAATGTACTCAAATCTAATCAGAAATTTCTTCTTTATTTATTTGCATTATCCGGAATCTTATATAACAAGTATTCAGTCAGTGACATGGCAGCCAGAAGGTTGGCCCGACTCTAGTTCACTGACTAAACTTTTATGGCTGGTCCGATTCCAGTTCACTGACTATTCACATGCTTCAAAGATAATACCTGATAATGTAAAAAATGTCCTTGCAGTCATTTAGTGAATCATCATGGTTTGTTTATCTAAGAAAAAATTGGTTGGTAATACGCTAGCAATAACATTATGTAATGGTCAACCAAAGGATTGATAATTTTCACTTAAGCAGATGGACAAGATGTGTTCCCAAAACTGGCTCTGTCAGGACAGATATGTTATTTTTAACTAGTTGATCTAGAGAAGTGAATTTTTACACTATTTGGCACAACGTGGACATAACTTGGAAGGGTATTGGAGAGTTTAGAGACATATCGTCTAAAACGGTAGGAGAAGATTTTTTGTGGAACCAGAGACACCATTACAAGATATGATTTATCTTTTATGAGGGACCTCCATTGTCTCCTTAAGGGTAGATTTTTCTTACTCCAGTTCTTTCATTACAAAGTAGTAGGTATCCTAACATCAGAATTTTAATTGCCACTAGAAGGAAAAGTGATTATGTTCATTTCCTGTAAACTAGAGCTCTTCGTTTCCTTCAAAAATAATTTCTTGAGGACTCATACAAGAAATTTGCACAGAGTTACATTCAAATATATACATTGTAACTCCTCAGAAGAATGCATGAAAAGCAAGATTGTGATTGCTCTGGAGGATGCCGATAATTATGCTTCGAATAAAAATAGCTTGCATTTAAAATCTCTGCGCCGCCCCCTTCAGCCAAACCTTTAATCATAATAACACTCAAAAACAAAAGTAGTTACCTGCGCCAACCCTGAACTGGGATGTATATGAACTCTCTGTGGATGTTTCACCGTCCAGTAAGATCCATTTTTCTGAAGCTTTGCAGAATGAGGGAAAAAGCCTGAAAAAGGCAATGATAAGCATTTAATTCAACAAGAAGAATTTTCTTTAATCAATATTAATACCAAAATGCAGTTATATTCCTACCAGATGTAATGGCCTTTTTTATAGCATCTAAATCATTAAGATTGGAAGTAACTTCAATCTCCACCCTCTCAAGAAGCCCCTCCAGCTGATCCCGTATATCTCTAGCACGCTTCATACTCCTAACCTGAAAGATATTGGAGAGCATAAACAAGAAAAGCATATCAAAACAAAAATGCTAATACTAGCAGAATAACAAAGTTATATGTACGATTCAAGGAGAAAACTTTGTCATGAAAACAGCTGGATATTCTATAGATACTAGAAAAAAGGTAGGTTTGGGTATTGGCAATGTGATGAACAAGAATAGTGCCTTTCAGGTAAATGACTTTAGAGATTTCCTTTGCGGCATAAAGAGTAAGTATGGCATCCAAGGCAATAAATGGGATTCTAAGGTGATGACTGATGAGTCCAACTAAAGCCCAGGAAGTCCATCTCTTTGGGTACCCTCTCTTTCTTATGCCTACAAGATTTGAGGTGGGAAATGGAGAAAAGATTTGATTTCAGGAAGATGTATGGTCCAGCAGTGTTCCTATCTGATAGTTGTTTCCCAGACAACATAGATTGACTCTTGATCATAACTTCTCTATCAAATCTAGAATGGATTTTGGCTCATCCCCTTCATCTTGAAATCAGAATCTAAATTTTTTCAGAGCTTTTTTTTTTTTAAAAAAAAAGTTAATTTAGATTGAATATATAACAATTTATAAAAGGTGAAAAAGATGTCGATTAGCCCCAAAAGCACCCTAAGAATTTGCAAAAAAGTATCTCCAAAAAGAAAGTTTCTATCTTAGAAGGGCTAAACAGTATCAACATCTAAAACCAAAAGACAAACGCTACTTAACCTAAAACTCCTTCCCAATTTAAATGTATGGAACAGAAAATGTCTTGCAATTCCTTTGAAACTGAGCTCCAAAGAGATGCTACAAACCGAGCCCCATCCCACATAAAATTGACATATTCCTCTTCAGAAACCACAAAAATTTTGTTGTTCCTTTCTAGCCAAATAACCCATAAAGTGGCCAAAATGCTACATTTCCATAATACTCTTTACTTTTTCTCCTTTAGCAAAAGCCAACAAGTGTTCAATAAACACTGTGACACAATAGTGTAGAAAGGCCCATAAGTCTTCAGTAACTTGAATTAAGAAATTTCACAAGCTAGAAGCTACTTTGCAGTGAAGAAAGAGATGATCAACAGTCTCTTTGCTATTCTTGCATATAACACATGAAGCAGGAGCTAGGACTAGATTTGGATCCTTTTCTGAATGATTTCAGATGCGTTAATTCGATCATGAGAAAGAGCCCAAACAAAGAATTGTACCTTACAAGGGCTATTATTAACTTTCAGGCATATGCTGAGAGACAAATAGAAGAATTTTCGGATCTGATTGCTAGTTTGGGTAACACTTTATTAATGAAATGAAGTAGATAAAAGAGTAAGGAGGATTGAATCATCATGAACCTTTTCTTGTGGATCATACTTCAATTGGTAAAGAGATAATCACTCAATCGTTTTTTCCTGCAAACTTTATATCGAAAGTTAATATGCCTTGTAAGGTAAGTGGGCTCTTGCTCATGATCAAAACTCATCTGAAATCAATCAGAAAATGATTCTTAATCTAGTCCTAGCTCCTTCTTGGTATGTTGTGTAAAGACTATTGATCAATCTTTTCTTCACTAAAAAGTAGCATCTAGCTTGTGGAATACCTTATTTCAAGCAGCTAAAGTCTTATGGGCCTTTCCAAGCTCTTGTATTTCAGTGCTTATTGAAGACGTATCAGTTTTGATAAAGGAGAAAAAGCTAGAGACAATAGTGCTATGGATATGTAGTGTTTTAGCCATTTTTTGGGTTATTTGGCTAGAAAGGAACAATAGATTTTTAGGGATTCTAAAAAGGAAGATGTCAAAAAATCTTGGGATAGGACTTGGTTTTTAGCATCTCTGCGAGCCTCAGTTTCAAAGGAATTTTGTCCTTTTTCACACACTTAAATTAAGAAAGAATTTTATGTTAGGTTGGTTTTTTCTTTTGGGAAGGTTTTTGCCTTTGTTTCATATGTTAATACTGTTTAGCCTTATTAAGGTAAAAACTTTCTTTTTCAATATGCTCACTTAATTGTAAATTCTTAAGGTATTTTTAGGGCTAGTGGACAACTTGTTCACTTTTTCTAAATCCTTTTTTCCTATATACAATCTACTTGATTTTTTTTTTAAAAAAAAAACTATCATGATCAACATGATATGCCTATGGAAAGTGTAAATACCTTTATACACTCATCAAAAAGTACCTTATATAAACGATGCCAGACTTGACATCTAATGAATGCATTATTTAAAATGAAAAATAATGGATCAGTGGTCTAAGAGTTAAATCACAGTAGATGGGAGAAAATTTTTAGGAGTCAAACAGTTAATCATTTTTTTTTTCATTTTTGGGCTTGAATACACTGTAGAAACCTTAACAATTGAAAGGCTAATTGTAAACTAGTAATATAAAAGCGGGCAGAATAAACTCTGTACTCAGAATTTCCAGCAATAGCAGTGATGAGGTAGCTTTTCAATTACCATAACATACCTGAATATAATTTTCATAGCACCACTGTGTTGAGTAATTACATTCCCTCCAAGAATTGTACACCTGGAAAACAGTAAAAAGAGTTTCAATACATGAGCCAAAGAATCGATAAATTAATGGATCATACCATAGATCAAGTAATACATTTACTAAAAAGTTACAAATGGTGCTAAAACCTAAGGATGCAACCTCAGAAGCCTACAATGGCTGTTTGTATAATATATTTTTATCTTCACCATCTTTCCCATCTTAAGATTCTGTTGTTGTGTGTTGGTCATTTTAATGTTCTTTTGTGTGTGTATATATAAATTTGGAAAGTAAATGTAGGGCAGAAAAGGAAATCAACTATCTTAAGTGAAGGCGTCAGGGACAATGCTTGTGAAGAAACATACGGAAAGGGAAAGGATGCCTATAGAAAGAAGAGAAAGAGATATGAAAAGGAACCAACCCTGAGCAAAGCAATATGATCCCCAACATTTCCCAGGTGGAAGTTCATTCTTGCATTGTCTGCATGTACTTGCTTGTCCTTTGGACGATAGAAGATTGAATTTCCAACAGAAAGCATTGCAGCAATGGTGATGATCTCATCTGAACACTTGTATTTATCGGAGGCAACTATCATTTTAGATAGCATAGGATCAAGAGGGAACTCAGCCATCCTCCTGCCAACTTTTGTTAGCTCACCCAATTTATTCAATGCACTAAGTGCAAAAAGCAGTTCAAGGGCTTTAAGTAATGCCTCCTCTGGTGGAGGATCTATGAAATCAAAATTTACTAAGTCATCAATCCCAAGACTCTTGAGAATAAGGACAACATTTGCTAGGTTGGTCCTTTGTATTTCCGGCACAGTATTATCATCCATATCCTTGTGATAATTGTGCAGAGTATACAACCGAAAGCATTTACCCGGACCTGTTCTTCCAGACCGACCTGCACGTTGCATGGCTGAAGCTTTGGAGATTGGGTGTACCAACAAAGACTCCATTCCAGTCCTTGGATTATATGATTTCACCTTAGAAAATCCTGGATCAATAACATACTTAATCCCATCTATAGTCAATGAAGTTTCAGCAATATTTGTCGCAAGAACAACTTTCCGAGCCCCTTCAGGAGTAGGTTCAAATATTTTTGCTTGAAGCTCAGTTGGTAGGTTTGCATAGATAGGGCAGATAATCAATTCAGCAATTTTTGAACCCAAGCCCCTTGTCCTATGCTTCAATATTTCGTCCGCTGTTTCAATTTCCTCCTGGCCAGTGAGAAAGACCAAAATATCTCCAGGAGACTGGGTTACATGGATTTGAAGCACAGTGACAATAGCTGCATCTATATAATCAGCTTCAGGTGCTTTTGTATAATGAATTTCAACTGGGTATCTCCTCCCAGGAATTTTGAAAATTGGTGCTGAACCAAAATAATCGCTGAACTTCTCTGCATCAAGCGTTGCACTTGAGATGAGCAACTTAAGATCTGATCGAAACTTGATTAAATCCTATCAACACACAAGAAGCAACAGTCAGATAACTATTCAGGATGGCAATAAATTTCTTATTAAAAAAAATTGTGGGGATAAATTTATATGACAGAAAAGTTACTCTGACTTAATTAATACATGCATTACTTGCAAATGGAAGTTTTGGAATGTGCACTGGTAACTTCTCTTATTTGGATACTAGAAACAAGACATTTCTCTTTTTTCTCGATCTCCCTTCCACTCTTTTCTTAAATTGAGAGATTGAGAAAGTTCTTGAAAACTCAAAATTATTTTAAAAAACTATATGTATGTTCGTATGCAACCAAACATATGGAATTACAGAACTACCACTTACCTTTAGTAGTCCAAACAAAATGTCAGTTGACAAAGTTCTTTCATGTGCCTCGTCTACCATCAACACGCTGAAAATTTAATACACATTACCACTCGGCCAGTGCAATTGATTACAGGAATGAAAAGAAAAAGATATGAGTAATAAAAAATGGATGACCTGTAGCTTTCTAGATTTGGCTCACTCAGTATCTCGCGTAATAACATACCATCTGTCATATATTTCAAAATAGTCTTCTCTGATGTGCAATCTTCAAAACGAATGGAATAACCAACCTGTAAATGAAATTCAGAACATTTTAACGTCCACAATTTCTCAGATGAATTTATGACTACATCCACATGCCATGGAATATGAAAGGCCACAAAAATATTATCCATTGAATTTTCCTTTCTTAAATAAATAAGATTATACGCACGCATACAAAATCAAATTTATACAAATTTGCAAACTCAAATGGGAAGATAATTCACTATTTGAAATTGCCAACAGAAATCAGATACTGTGAAAAAGTCTAACCGCCAAGTTACAATCAGTAAATGGGGAATTTAACTCATGCAAATGATTCATGTTACTTCGAAATTCTAACTAAAAGCTTTCTATTCAAATAAGGCTGAGTGGTTACAAATGTGGTAGAATTGAAATAAGCAAGTTGGATGCTCCCAAAACCCACTAATCATTGAGCGAACCGTTAGCACTAGAAGAAACCTAGAGATCTCTCTAAAATTCTGCAGATTTGCTACTCAGTCAATAAGCATAACAAGACCACCAATATTGACTCTGGTGCTGGGTATAGCAAACGGCAGCCAAAATCAGAGTGAATACAAATAACTTTTGTAGCATGATAAAGGGGAAAAGGAAAGAACATAGACCATCCTACAACCAAAATAACAATTATCTTTTACTAATTCTAAGTTGACAATTGAATATAAATTATAAAAGAAAGCAGACAAGGTGGTTAGTATACTTTAACTATGAGGCAATTAGCATAACTTTGACAATGCACCAGTCTTCAGTGGACAACTGTTCCTTTTTTGTACCAATATTTTTCTCATTAATACACAATTAATTTCATGTCACCAAACCAAAAAAAGTAAAAAATATTAAAAAAAATAAAAGCATATACATGCCTCATGCCCAAGCTTGACACCCATTTCCTGAGAAACTCGAGCAGCAACGCTCATAGCAGCAACCCGCCGTGGCTGAGTACATCCAATCTATTTGAACATTAATAACATTAAACTTCATCTAGGACCTCCAAATATTTATCAAAGTTACAAAACAAAATTGTGCTAACTCAAGAAATTTTTTGGCCAGCTAAGTAAAGCAACCCCAAGTGGCACTTCATGGGTTGGCTGACTTGAAAAACACAAAGACAAAAATTCAAAATCACCAATAAAGAAAGCAAAAAAGATAGACCAGGGAGTAGTTTAATGAAATATAGCCACACCACATCAAGTAACTAAGCTGATTCAATTTAAAAGTAACCAACTGCAATTTATTGAAAAGTTAACCAGTACACCAAATTATTTCCAAGAACCCAAAAAATGAAACGAAAGGTCATTAAAAGTTTAAAACTTTGAAGACAAGCATAAGACCAGGCCATGTATCAAGCAAGTAAGAATTGAGTTCAGAAACAAATTCATGAGCGCAAGAAACATTAATAGAGTCATCATACTATAATTCTGTCTTTGAAGCCAAATTATGCAACAAGCTTTGAGCAATCTATGCAATATAAACGACAGGAACCAAAAGAAGAAAAGGAATCCGAAGTTAAAAAAAATTAAAACAAGTCAGAAACTAGTTGCAAGTCAAGATATGAAGCAAAAGAAGAGATAGGACCAGAGACATGCACAAATTCTTATTCGTCCAGTCAGAACAATGACAACAACAGCAACAGTTGATTTGACTACTAATCAACATAATCAAACGAATTTTTGCAGATTATTGCTGATTGTCAAAGTTTCAGGAGACATAATTCAGCCATTTGTAACAAGGAAAGCACACTCACTTTGCTCCTTCCCCATTTCATTTACCATATTACTTACAACCAAGATAAAACATCAATAACTTTTTGTTGGATTTATATTATTTACTATTGAGATACGCAGACTTTTTATAAGTTCAGAATATCATGAATGAAAGACATCTATGACCATTCAAATCCATATAAGCACATTTGTCACATGAAAAATTTGTCACATGAAAAACTTGTCTGCATGTACACAAACACATGAAAATTTGTTAATGAGTACACAGAGTTGTAGCAACTCAGGAAGATGTCAAATGACAAAGTTTATACCTTTCCTTGCTTGGTGTAACCAGCTTCATGAAGATATTGGGGTATCTGTGTAGTCTTCCCTGAACCTGTTTCTCCGACTATAACAAGGACCTAAAATTCACAAGTCAGGATCATAAAAACTTATACCTTTAGCACATAAATTTAATCTTACTGAATCATATGGACTCCCAGCAGAGGTGAAAATGTGGGGATTCCCATTCGCATTCAGGTATACGTTTGTTTGTCTAAGACAGAAAAATCTAAACCTAAAACGGACAGGCACTTTGCCAAAGAATCACTGTGGTTCAAATGGAGGTAGAAAAATCCAATACAAATAATGCTAATGCAATGGAGCATGCAAAAATAAATAAATAAATAAAAACAAAAAAAATTTAAAACTTAGACGTAACATGCAAGCAATCAGAACTGTGTAAAGGTCAGGTTTCAATCACACTACACCACTGAACTGTAATAAAAGAGTTAAAAGTCCAAAATCATTTATTCTTTACCCCCTTAAAATCAATTTTCTTCAAGGAAACTGTTCATTAATTGTCTTTTTCAAATTCAAATTTGATTTTCACTTCCCTCTTTATTGCCCTACAATGTCAATTGGACAAGAATAAAAGAAGCTCAATAAAGAATTGTCAAGGAACCCCATAACAATCTATTTTGCAACAGAGGTGCTACAGTTTTTTTACTAGTCCAGGAAATATGGCAACTAATAAGATTCAACTGTTAAAAGAATTATATAACCTGATATTCATTAACAGCTTGGAGCAGCTCATCCCGATATGGATAGATGGGTAAAGTTTTCCTCTCTTCCTAAACAAGTAAAAGGTAAACAGTTAATAAGAAGTAACGAAGGCCTTACAAAATCTTTCATTAAATCATAATTTACTATGAAATAGATTCATGTGAAACTAAACCAACAATTTCGCATCCGCCCTCTAAAATTCATTAAACCAGATTAAAGAATGGACTGTAACTGTTACCACGAAAAACCTAAAATTTACTTCTTTTTTGTGCAAGATATCGAAAGAAGACAATAAATAAATTCTACTAGAAGAGTAACTTTGGAAAATAAAGATTCATAACCACAGCACGAAATGACACTGAAATCCATTACAATATTTTATCCATCCTAAAGGAACTAGTTTCCTTTAACAAAGCTTTCTGTTCTAACAATTTGTTCAGTCCCTCATTGCAAAAAAATAATCCCAAAAGCTCAACTCTCACACTGGCAAACTCCCTACATGTCCAAGTGCTATCCACATGCTATCCACAGCAACTATTAGATGACTTATTTACAACCACAACCAACTATAAGTTACGCTAAAAATGTACAAGACTCTAAAAATAAATTCTGATTAGAGATTTTTCCATTTAACTTTAATTAGCTATATCACCAAAGGTTGCAGGTATCAGAACCATTATGACATTTGAGCCACAAATAAAACCAAATAATATCATAAACTGATCTACATGTCTCAACCTCAGACACGTCAAAAAGAAATCTAATGTCTACAATTACTTGATGACAAATGGCCAGTTTGTAAATGCTGTGCTTCGGGCTAATTTTGAAAGAAATGCAATTAGAAGTGTTACAAAACACTGACTTGAAATCTAGTGGCTCCATTTCACACTTCAATCCACAATACCTCAATTCCAAACAGGCCTTATATGAGTTCCCCAACTCATTTTCCTGTTCAACCAGTATTAAATGTTTTGTTGCCTTCATCTCTATGGTAAATGTATGACATTCAAGCAAAATGATTTAACCTATAAAATATAGGAATAAGTATAAAAGAAAATGACTGATTGAATACACACCTGAAGCATCTCCAAGGCTGATTTTTCCTTAGACTTGTCAGGTAACTCACTGTGCAACTCATCAAGCTGCAAATAAGAAACAAATAAGATGAGAAATTAACGATGTTAAAATAACCAGATAAAACATATTACAAGAAATGAAGTAATCGAACTTACATTTTCGCCATCAATCACAGAATCCCTAATAAAGTCAATCTTGTCCTCAAACACATATCTGTAGTTGGGGGATTTGAAAAAAATTATAAGGATAACAATTATGAAAAACATAGAAAGCAGTGATCTCTAACTATTATAATTTTGGCTGCAATTAACAAACAAATGAGCTTTAATGATTATTATTACTAATTTTTTAATGATTTTGATAACCCAGACTCCCGCACTGACTTGGACCATAGGCCAGGCCCTAAAACATTTAATATTAAACCTTGGCTGTCTCATGGGTCATAAGGTTGGGGCAACTGGGCTATTTAACATGCCCTTCTTGGTAGCCTAGTTGGTTGACGGCTTGGGATCTGGGCTATTTAACATGCCCAAGCCGTCAACCAACTAGGCTACCCCTTTGGGGCAATGAGCTTTAATGATACTAAATAATTCATAAATATGAAAGAGAAATGGAGGACACTGAAAGTGGAAAATAAAAGGTTAACTAAGAAAGCAAAATTAATGATTTGCTATTTAAACTTACTCGTAATCATTAGATTGATTTTTATTTTTGGAACCATATTTCAATGATGCCTTTCCTGCAAACAACGGAAAATTGAATTGAGAGGGAGAAAGGTGCATGGGCAATGAGCTAATAAAATGTGAAATGCCTAGTGAGGATTTACCCATTTGATGCTCCTCCCAAGCTTCTTGCTCTGCAAATGGGTTCATTTTGTCCCCAGCACTATCAAGACTGCAAGGCAATGTAATCAAGTTTAACATGAGAAATCAATTTATGTTTCCATGAAATTAACATGTTAGGGATGCCTGCTGGTACTTTCCAAGAAAATCCAGTTCAGGAGCGTCGCATAAAACATTTAAAGTGATTATGATAATTTTGGAAACTTGCTTTTTCAACTTACTTATAGCGCTGCAAGCTCACAGCGAATCTCTTTTCCTGATTAACATGCCCTTCTTCATCATAGGCATCTGGAATCCTATACTGCACCCCAGAGAGGCAGTAGGCAAGTATATCATGTGATCAGTAAAGAACTAATAATCAATAAACATAATGAACATTGATTGAGATGATATAAACTAAAGCCTGTTTCGTTGGATGTTAAAAGCCAGTAAGAATGTCTTCACACGTACGAGATTTAACATGTCATAGTCCAGTGTCATGTCAAGACTGATTTAAAACTTATACTCAAATGACCTTCTGCATCTATTGGGCCACAATAGAATGCAAATGTATGCCCAGGAGCAGATTCACACACACACGATATAAAAATCAGTGTAACTCCAATAAAAAGAGATACTAGATTTTGAGTAGAGAATGTGACGAGAATCTTATTCCAACAAAGATACAATAGTGTATGAAAGCAATTCTTCAAAGAGGCTTTCTCTTTACTAATTGTGAATTAGCGACCTGATTTTCAGCCCTTCTATACTTTTTGTAAAAAAAAAAAATTATATTTAAGAAAAAAGAGAAGAAAGAGATTTGACAAGTTTTTATGCTCTTCCACATTTGAATGTTTAAAATTTTCAGTTTTGAGGAAATTTGACTTCTAAGGTAAGAAGCTATCCCATAATAAGGAAATTCTACGTAGGCACACAGAAAAGTCTTAGAAAGGGAAGATCATCAGATATTAAATATAAGTACACCTTTAAGAAAAGGGTTTAACTATCTCAAAAACTCACACATTTCCATGCAAAAAACAGGTTTTCTACATGGCAATTTTTGCAGACGGGGTGAAGCAGCATTTATTCCTAAACCACTTCAAATGGAAGTACTTGCCATATGAAAAAATAGGAATTTATAGTGGCTTGAAATGAAAACAAAAAAGTTCAGAATCAATAAAATCATCACAAATTGTTACTTTATATTCATGGAAAATCATAATCAAATGGATGACTGATGTAATAAACAATACTTGAGGTAAATTGATAAACTGCATTAGCCTGCTACAAGCCTACAACCATTACATACTTTCACTTTTTGCAGCAACCAATCAAAACTTTTAACACATGTAATTATGCATGCAATGAGCAAACAGTTATTCTTCTGAGTAACTACAGGAACAACAATAATATAGAGAAAAGCTGAAAAATCACAGGCAAATAAATATACCCAAAAACTTGTCAATTACCTCACTCTGTGTTTCATCCTCCTCTGACCGCTTCTTAACAAGTTCATATATTTTCTTTTTGTATCTGCCAAAGGACGAAATTCACAACATTTACAATTAGAAACTTCTCCAGCATTATAAGGGAAAAAAATAATTCAACCCAATCAAAGTTAGAGCTAGTATCCTTAGACAACGAAAAGGGATTTATAAAATTACTAAGTTATTAACATGGAATATGTCAATCTCAAAATCAAAGCACTTAAGAAATGATAAAGAAACAAGAATTTGTGAAACCCACAAACCATTCTGAATCAAAATTGATGGGTTACTTTACTAAACAAGAAATTTCTTGGTTACGAAATTTATCGAAACCCTGGGTACTTAAAAAAAAAAAAAAAAAGTGGGACAGAAATTATCTAGTTAAAATTGTAAAAGAAGCTAATCTAATTTCCTATAGAAAGTTTAGGGAAAATGCTAAGTTTCAATCACTAATTTCTGATTTTTCTAATAAGATTCAGTTTGACAAAGTTTCCTTGAAATTATAAGAAAAGGAAAACAAGAAAACAGAATTTTGGTATTGGTTTGATTCATCTTCTTCTTTACTAATTTTTGGCGTTTGTCTATGCCAAAAACTATTCCATCATCTTACAGAAGTTCACTAGCCAGTACAAACACAATTGCGGAGTAGCAGGAGTTTTGGAACCTCTTTCATTAGTACAATTTTCAGTTTCTAAATTTTTCCCCCCAGAAACAGGAAAATATTGTACAATATTATATCACATGTAGCGTTATATCCATAGGCAAAATTAATAATAATTACCTCATTTCACGCTCTTCAGCATCAGTAAGCTTCACACCTTCAAATAAATACTGCTCGTCCAGTATATCATCCCTGGAGTACAGATTACAATAAATTGAGAAAAAGAAAAGGCAATAAAAGCGTAATAAACCCTCAAAAAACTGCTAGAAAGTATTTAAGAGAATCATCTACAGATTGAACAGCAAGCTAACTAAAACAACATCCCAAAAGAAATCCATAATACCTGATTTCCTCCAGTTTCTTTTGCTCCCTTTTTTTCAGGTATTCTTGTCTTGAAATTTTTCTGAATCAGTCAATAAGAAGAGAGTTAGAATATCAGTACTGCATGACATATAATAAGAACATCTTGATAGACAAAAATAGAAAAAGTAGAGAATGCCTATAGAACAGAAACTAATATCTAATAGATGCCTTCCCTATGTTTATAATCTGAAGAGTATATACTACAATGCCATCCTCACATCAGAAGATAATACCAGAAATCTGATCAAACTGTTTGTTGAAACAAGCTGACAATGAGGTATTAAATTAAAATAAAAACTTGAAGATATCATCTAATATCAAACACAAAAGGGATTGATTGTTGGATCAGTAGTAACGTCCAATATTAATTCAAATTTGGCTTGATTTATAGAATTTTGACCTTTTTCTTCTATGAAACATAACTTCTCACTAATATCTTCATATTTACAAGAGAAAATGAATAAGGATGTCTATCCTCACTGAGGAAAAAGATTGTATTCACACATTCCAACAAAATTAAAATATTCTGAACTGACCCCCCAGTTTTACTAAACCAAACAAGCAGAATACTGAACTTGCTTGAAAGTAACCTCAAATTGATGCATGACATAGGCTTAGCTCCACAGAAATTCAATATCCTCTTGGATAGTTTTCCAAAAGTTTATAATCTTTCCTACCAAATAATCCATGAAATTGCAAACATGTGGTATATCTCCTATTCCAGTCATGAATTAGATGAAATAAAAAAATTAAAAAAAAAATGTTCAAGAATGAAATCTTATTCAAACTGTCCATATCCAGTTCATCCTTCGGAACAATATCACACACTGGATCAAATGAAAAAGAAAGCTTTCCTACCTCCCACTAGCTTTTCCAAAAGTTTCTAATCTTTCCAATAAAATAACCCACGAAATTGCAAATACACAGCATATCCACAAATACAAAGCTTTCCTACCTTCCCCAAAGGAAAAAATTTCTTCCATGAAGCCAAGGACAACCAAGACTGCTTTGGATTCTTAACAACTTTGACCTAGAATTTTGCTTCTAGAGGACATAAATTATGAATAGTATCCATGCATTTCGTGCACATCACACACCAAAAAGAGAGGCAAAATTCGGTCTATTCTTCTTAATCATGTTTCTAGATCCAAAGAACACTCTAACAATATTAGGCATAAGATCTTCCCATAAAAAAAGGAAAAAAAAAAAAGTAAAGGTAGAAAATAAAGAAAGAAAACTCATCCACCAACCAACTAAAACAAAAGTTCTGCAAGGATTCTCTAGACAAACATTTACCTTCCTCCTTCAACAAATTAAAAGAATCGGCATTAGTCAAGGAAAGATGAATAACATACTCCTCAACCTTGCTATTGTTTGAATACCTAAAGAGATTGAAGTTCCATCTTCTACATAATTTCCTAATTACACCTAGTAAAGCGCATACAGGTGAGAGTCATCCAAAGATCCCGTTTACAAACTATAGCTTTTAAGTATAAGAAAATTTGCCATAAACTTGAAGAGAAATGAGGTTTAGTGGGCTAAAATTTGATTACAAAGTTATCAAGATCAGCTAACAGCCATGGACATACAAGTATACAACATGCACATACACATAAACACTCCAAAGGGGTTACAAACCTTAGATATTCTATATCATCCTTTTCCAGAGCATTTGATCTCCGTATTGCCTCTTCTGTTAAACAAAAAACAAAAAAAGAAAAATGCATCAATAGATAAAAATAGTGGATCTTATGAGTGTTTACATGTAATGGTATTTGTTCACTATGTATGCATACATGCAAAAAGAAAGCAAAACTTTCAAAATATTATACCTTCCTCCATTCGCGTTAATTTGGGCTCTGTTAACTATTAATGACAAAGAGATAATTAGCAACCAAAAAAAAAAAAAAAGCATTAGTGATATAGAAATAAAAGGAAAGGATGTAGTCTAATCTGTCAACCCATAGATCTATACATCTTTGCTAACTGCACTAAAGATGTTGTCATCATGGAAATAGAGTTTTACAATATACATACAACTACCTACATCTATGAACAACCATAGAAGCATGGAAGAAGTCATTTATCAACAATATAAGCTACAATACAGGTGTTGCTCACGCTTACAGGGGCCTCCTCTAAGCATGACAAAACCAAACCCCAAAAGTTAAGAGAGTTGGAAGATAACCACAAGGCCAGTGAAACATCCATATCAGGTATATATGGAATTTATTATAGCTTTGTCAAGACATGCCAAGATGATTTATGGGCTATTAGGTCAAGCAGGTAATGAAGCTAAAACTAAATGCAATCACTTATAACACTTAATAAAAGATGACACAATAGAGGATATGCTTGCCTAGCATAAGGCATGATGGTTTAATGGTATGATTCAACTTGAGACAAAATGAACAGTCTTAAGATTTGCCAACACTGATACAGTCAAAAGCAATTTAGACAAAAAGGGCAATATTGTACCTTCCTTGTCGCTGCAGCATCACGTTCTCTTAAATGTTGTTCTAATTGCTCCTTTTCTCTCTGATCCCGCAATCTTTCTTCCTCTGACTGCATACCAGATATATAAAGGAAAAATTTTAGATATGGATGAGAAAAGTAATGCGGACAATAATTTAAAAGAAAAAACAAAAAAGATAGGCATTCCTCTCTAGAACCAAATCCCAAGTATGACACCCAACGAGAAAAAAATGTGGGGCTGAGGCAGGAGTAAGGAGGAGAGTAGATCAACTTCAATGACCACATGACATTAATATCGTGGCTAAATTTTTTTGCCTACGGCACAAAATACATTAAAGATTTTGGCTACGGCATGAAATATATTAAAGATCACAAATGCCAGCAAGCCAGCTACACAGAGAACGGATACGGCTCTTATATAGCAATGAAGCAAAAATAGAGAACAAAGAGTATGGCTGAAAGTATAATAAGGCAAAAAAAAAAAAAATTATTAAGTCCTATCTTTATGTCCATTCTCCCTCCAATGAAAATGATAACTAATATCATAAATGGAAACTCTGATTCAAATGGAAGCAAAAAGCAACTTATCAACTCCAAGTAAAACCATATGCATTGTATAAGTGACAACATACATCTGAACCATCATCAATGTCCTTGGAAGTTCGTCTCTTAACCTGTCGTCTCTCTTGTTCCACATGTGCAATGCCCTGAAGCATTGTAATTTGGGGGGGGGGGGGGATCGTTAAAAGAATGGTTCACCAATATCTTACTCCAAAAAAAGAGATAGAGAGAGAGAGAGAAAGAAATGTGTGAACACTATGCCTCATCATCATCATCGTCTTCAACTCCTGTCTTCTTTCTAAACCGTTTCTTTTCTTTAGTAGATTTTCTGGACTCAGATGCAACAGAAGGTCTGTCATCAACAATGGCAGTTCCACCATTATCATCAGCATCATCATCAGCATCCAAAATAGTATAAGTCTTCTGCTTCTTCACCAATAGAGCAGCTTCCCTTTCCTGTTTCTGATAAAGCTGATGTACCACAAAAATGAGTACAACAAAAAGTGAGGTTAGAGTTACTCTGCCGGAGGAATAAAATTTGACAGTAAAGTCTCAGCAACCTGCCAACTTACAAGGATTGAAAGAAAAAGAGAAAAGAAGAAAGAAAACAAATAATAACTCACATTCAAACCAGCAGCTTTACGGGGAACTCTAGCAAAAAGTTCTTGAGCGAATGTACGTGTTTCAGTTGATGAAGAACATCCAAACTCCTCCAGCTTGGTTTGCACATCAGCTGCGGACACCGCTTGCTTGGATAGTCCAATAACATACTGGACAACAGTGGGCTGAGAAAATCCAACCAGTGACATCAACTTATCGGATACCCACGTCTTCAAATTATGATCACTCCCCATTTTCACTGCAAGAATAATGTAACAAACTGTCAAATACGGTTAAATCCTAACAATACAAGACAAGAAAAAAAAATTGAAAAAAACAAATTTTGTTGCCACCAATGTACAGAAACAGTAGAATGAGACTAAAAATTAACCTACTAAAGAAAGCTAAAAGTCCAAAACTTAGCCCTAAATTTATTTGGTGTTAAATTAAGCAAACAAAACCAGTGATCACGATAAAACCCTAGAAAGCAAATAAAAGATAATGCAAAAATAATTACACAACAACAAAAACGAAAGCTAATGCCAAAAAAAAAAAAAGCCCTAATTTCACGTCGAGCAAATATTACCAAAAGCAAGCAGAAACAATATGTGAAACACTAACCAAAATTTCTTGGATAACAGACGGTTAAAAATTGCGTAGACTGTTGTGTTCTTTGAACTTGAATGGACGGTCAGATACGAGCTTGAGTTAAGAATTTTTGAAGAGTCTAGATTGAAGCAAACAGGATAAGGATTGTGTTGTTTGTTAATGGCGTTGAAGCGAGAGAATTTTAGACCGAAAAGAGAGCCTAAGGAAGAAGATTTCTCTAATTCAAAAACAAATTAAGGGTTTTATTTATTTAAAGGCGGCAACGAAAATATTTTTTGAAAATAATTTTATAAAATAGGAAAGAGTTGTATTTGTATTTACAAAAGGCTTTTTTTTAAAAAAAAAAAAAGTTTCGATCAATTTCAAATTTTGCTATATGAAATTAATCTTCTAATTATTTTGACTTTTTTTGATAAATAAATATAACGACTTGAACACTAAATTTTGCGGACACTGCCAATAATTTAACAAACGAATTTTCCTACATGTTAACAACGCTAAAACGATAGGTTTTTTTACTTAAATCATAACATATGAAAATAATAGTCTCTAATTTATTATAATTCATAAAATAGTTTAAAACATTTTATAACTAATTTAAATTTTTTACATCTTTATTTGAGAAAATATATATATATTCATCTACATTAACATTGATTAATCATTACTGTAAAATAAACAAAGTTAATATATCAATACACATTTGATAAATGTATTTAATATTACTTGATTGTATAAATTTAATTTTGTTTGACATTGAGGTCGGGTACTCACAACTTAAAAGTTATTGACGAGTACTTACAACTTAAAAATTATGATATTAAAATATTTATTATTTATTAATTATTCTGACTTAAAAATTAAATTGATTTGATACCACTTATATAATTAAAAATTAAAATATTTTTATAAAAATTATTATTTAAAAATAATATATATTATATACTATTAATTTTTATTTTATACTTATAATTTTTTTCGAAATCTTAGAAAATTCAATACAAATAAGGCCTTAACTTTTTATTAATAAGTAATATTATTGCCACTGTTTAGCGAAAGTGAATATACTGAGCCATCCGTGTACTAAAACAGTAAATGACATGTCATATAAGCTCCATAAATTATGAGAGATGTCATATTTCTGATAGATTTATAAAAACCATTACTCTAAAATAGTACGAGTTGTCATTTACATTTTAAAAATATAAACCACATGTCATCCAGAGAAAAAATTTGTGCTCTTTTCTTCACAAAAAAGAAAATTATGGCTTAAATTGAAAAAAATAATAATATTAATGTAAAAGGAAGAATTAACCAAAAAAAGGGGTGAAAATATTATTTAATTTGGTATCATTAAAAAATATGGTAGAATTTATTTTTAAAAATTATTATGTAAGCAGCATTATATTATATTTAATTACATACATCGTACGCATATTGGTTGATTAATTTACTTAAAAGATATCGACGGTAGAATTTTTAAAAAGAAAGATGGGGATATAAACAATAAGATCAGGCTACGGTGCAACTGTGGCACCGTGCCACAGTTGCATCTAGCCGTTGAATGCAGTTAGATTAGTAGAGTCTACTGACATTCAATAGCTCGATGCAACTGTAACACGATACCACAGTTGCATCTAAGGTTTCCTAAATAATAATAATTAATTTTTTAATTAAACGATAAATAATTAATTAAAAACGTTACATACGTACGAGATGACAACAACGCGGTTTTCCGTTGTGTCATCCAATTCCAAACGAAACGACGAAGACAAATAGATTGACCCCACCATTCACCAAAACCTCTGCAACAACATCAACAGCGAGAATGACGATGTCCCATTTCATTAAAATTCCTTAATCAGAATTGCTTGCTTCTCTACTGTATTCACTTTCAGCTATTCTTGTCCGTTGATCATCGAATTGTTGTTCATCGTCATCGTCATCGCTTAATCAGCTGATTTATTGTTAACATGGGGTGTTGTGCGAGCAAAAGCGCCGAGTTGAAAGCCAACCAAATGTCTCGATGGCGATCAACGGGCATTGTCGCCTTACGTGACGCCAAATTGAAGGCAAGCTGCGTTCGTTTGTTCTATTTTTTATATTACTTTATCAATTGCTCTTAATCTGTTTTTTGTAATCCGATCAAGTATCTATGTTTGTTTCTGTTATGTGTACACGTGTGTTTTGGTTGCTGGGTTATGATGGTTGTTGCGAGGGGTTTGAATTGACAGTCTGTGCATGTGATTTAAGTGTCTTGAGTTTACTAAACCAATGAGTTTTTCTGGTTTCACTTCGTGGGGTTTTGTAATTATTAGATTGGAGTAAGGGGATCAGTTGGTTGCCCACGTGTACTTTACTGTTTGGAGTAAGCAACAATCATGCTATGTAATATGGCAAATTAAGACATGGGATGTGAGGTGCCACTTGCCATTTAGAATCTGATATGCATTTCCAGGCCGTAACAGATGGTCCATTCATTGATAGATGGGCGAATGATGGGGATTGAACCCGCGCGTGGTGGATTCACAATCCACTACCTTGATCCACTTGGCCACATCTGCCCTTACCCGCACAGAAGGTAGTTTGTTTTATTGCTAATCAGTGAGCTTTTGGATTTGTACTACGTTATACGTGACGTGGAACTGAAACATTTGTTTGCGGTTATAGATGTGTCTTCATCTAGGTTGGTTTGATTTGTTCTGATGGGGCTGTTTGACATCGGTCAACAGATGTTATAGCGTGTGTCAGTTGTTACTAGATATTGCTGCGAAGTTCAGGAGAAAGAACTCAGATATACATTTTCTTTTCCGAGCTTCACTTTTGGGCGAGAACCTGGTGAAAATAAATAGTGCTATCTACTTGTCTGTAAACGGAATGATAGGTTTATTTGTTATCATATTAAACCTATGGCTGTCTTTGTGCTTTGACTTAAGAGGTGATTGGTGGGCTGAAACGGGGTTTAACCTTTTAGTTTAGTTTTAGTCTAAAATCTTTTATGTAAAGACAAATATGAAGCGTAAAAAACCAAACCCAGTATGTAACTCATATATATATATAGTGAAAGTGTTCTAACATCAGAAATTAGCAAGTGCCAATGTGGTAAAGAATACTGATGGTGTTGGTATGATGCGGTATACTTGCCAAAACATACAGCAGTTTCTCTGCGTTATCTTTTGGATGCTTGCATATATTTTTTGTTTGTATTATATTCTTACTTTATACATTTCCTTGAATAGACCTTTCCAGACGATGTTCTTAATCTGGACAAATCTGTGCGAACACTTGACTTGACACACAACAAAATAGGTAATGCTGTCTTATTATTTTTCTCAATCAGTAGTGAGTAACCAATACTACAATATTTGTTTCTTAAAATTTTCTGAAAACCTCTGCTATCCTCAGCTTCTATCTTGGAGTTTATCTGATCCCATTTTCCCTTGTCTGGGCAGTTGACATTCCCATGGAGATCAGTAAATTAATCAACATACAGCGCCTGGTGAGCTTAGCATTTCACATCAGTGTACATTTAATGGCTCCTTTCCGGAGACATAATTTAAAAGAACTGCTAAGGAAGTTATTTAACCATATTTAAGAAGTTTCAAAGCTTCGTATTTCCTTTTTCTGTTTGTTGAACAGGGATGAAATGCTAACATTGCCGCCAAACGCTGATTGTAATGGAATTAGTACTCCGTTTTAACCAAGTCAAATATATATATATATACACACACGCATGCATATTTTATTCGCTTTGACTTTGGATGGACAACAGATTTAGGTTTATCTTCAAAATCGATTTTATGTTATTTGCGGTTCTTCTAGTAGAACCATTGCTTTTGGAGATCAAGAGAAGCTTATCTATTATATAGCCCTTTTGACATATGAGTTACGACATTGTAATCTGCATATACATATTAGTGTTAATTTTAGTAATGTATTCATTGAATAGTGGTTTTTTAATTCATGTTAGGGGGAACCCGGCTAAAGTATCCATTTTTTTCCCCTGTTTTTAAGGTGTTAGATGATAATAATATTGAGCGACTGCCAATAAATCTGGGAAAACTTCAATCTCTAAAAGTGATGACGCTTGATGGGAACCGAATTACGTCCTTGCCTGATGAATGTAAATATTCTTCTCTAAATGAGTAAGAGATCTTATATTTCTGGAGTTTCAATGCCTTTTTGGTTTGTTGAATTACCTTCATGCCTTCATCTGCAAATAGGGTCGTTGGTCGTTTTCATTCTTCTTGTTTTTTTTGTTACTTTTTAAGAATCCATAGGTGGATATCTTTTCAAGTACACTGTTTAGCTCATTTAACTGAATTTTGATTTTTCTGTCTAGTGGGGCAGCTGGTAAGGCTTGAGCGGTTATCCATTTTAGGAAACATGCTGACGTGCTTGCCTGAAACTATTGGGAGCTTGCGCAATGTAAGTTGCATTTTTAGTGAAGCAAATTGTGTGCAGATCTTTTACAATTGCATGTGTGAGTTAGATTAAATTTTGGAACTTAGTTACCTAGATATATTTTTTAAGTTATTGGAGTTGCTTCATACAGGCTAAACTTCCTTAAATACTAGCATGAGTAAGCAATTCCTTGTAGAGAGGAAACTCACCTCAGTGGCATTATCTCTTGCCATGACCTTGAGAAAGGAAAGGATGTGGTGATTTTAGAAGATCTGATGCCCATTTGACCTTCCTAAGAGCATTTTATATAAAATTTCATTCTTGAAAAGGGATCTTTTAGCTGGGAAGTTAAGCTTAATAATGTCTATTGGCGTGCATTCTTGAAAGTCTTTTATTGTCCGATCTCGCAAGATGGACTTGAATTAGATTTTTTCTATAATTTGTGTGATTATAAGTCAATGACAGTCCTAAGAGCATTGAAGATAAAATTTCATTTTTGAAAAGGGATCTTTTAGCTGGGAAGCAGATCTTTTAGCTGGGAAGTTAAGCTTAATAATGTCTATTGGGGTGCATTCCTGAAAGTCTTTTATTATCCGATCTTGCAAGATGGACTCGAATTAGATTTTTTCTATTATTTGTGTGAAGTCAATGACAGAGTGCTTTGGTATTGAAAATCCCTTCTAGCATATTTATTCCTTTCTCTGTTGGTTAGATGGACTTTTTGTTTGGTATAAGAAGTTGGGGTCAAATGTGCTTATCAATTAGACTCATTGAGCTAACTAGATATTAACTGGTTCTTTCTTCTGGATGCAAACTTTTATCTACTCGTTTTTTTTGCTCCAAAACAAAATAAGCAAATTTTTATCTACTTGTACTTCTGTTTGGGACATGATTGATTTAGCATATCTCCTTAAGTTCCAGGTCCTAATTTGGATTATCTGGTTATGCAGTTGGTTCTTTTAAATGTGTCAAACAATAAGTTAAAGTCTCTTCCAGAATCAATTGGTAGTTGCTACTCTTTGGAGGAATTACAAGCAAATGGTAAGTGAATCACTTATCTTAATTCTTTTAGTTGCTGCCCACTGTGCAAATTCTAACTGTTACATATAGTTTAGGATCAGGTAATATGTAGGTTTCAATGTTAGAAAGATGTTAAATGTCCAACTTTTGTAATTTTGCGTGGGCAAAATTTTTACTCACTGTTTGATGTAGTGGTTTTATGAGATCATTGTACTTAATTTTTTTTTTTAACTAAAATATGCTACTTCATTATTTTCGTTTGTCCATTGTCAATAAATTGTTGGTGCCTAACCAGTTGCCACTGATGATATTAGCACAATAACAAATTAATAACCAATAATATTCCATAGAATATACTCAGTGATGAAAATTCAATAAGGCCCAGGGTTGGTGCTTGCCACAAGCAAAAATGATTAATTGACTTGGAATTACTAGCGAATTTTGAGGTTCTAAGCTCATGCATGAATCTTTATTTATCATGAAAAAGTGGCAAGGGTTTATTGTCAAAAGCGCTGCCAATGATCATGATAAGTTATTCTTCAGTTGTGTCCATTCAAGTAATTTTGACTAGTGTTGGATTAATCCTTTTCTAACTTTCACACTTGATGGTTTTGGGTTGATCTACTGTCGTTTGGTAGCATCTTAATAAAACTTAAACATTTTACCGGGCATTGATTGATGAATGCTGTATGTTTACAGAGTTATTCTTCTTTTCATATTCTTCTTTTCACATTAATTACAAGTTTGGACGCACCCAGCCTTGTTGACCTCTTAGTTTATTCTGTGCCCTTCATGATACTTTCCTTCTGCTTTGTGTTTGGTGTGGTGCTGATGCTGGGGTGGCATTATTAATATAATATTAATGTCTAGTTCACTTAGCTGCCTGACATTTTTGGAATTTGCAGATAATCTTATCGGGGAACTTCCTGCATCTATTTGTAATCTCATTCATTTGAAATCGCTTTGCTTAAACAATAATAACGTCGGCCAGGTAGTTGCTTTACAGTAATGACATTGTGAGCTTTTTGATTACATATGTGACAGTAGAAGCAATTAACTGTCATTTTCATGTTTAAGTCTTTCTATAGCTGATCAGTTTCCTAGCAGCTAGTATCTGGGAATGCCCATTCTTTTCCTTTTTAATAACTTCACATTTGCATGATAGTTAAAGCAATATCTTTCCATAATTTAGATCGCGTCATTCTACTTAGTTATATAAATATATGTCGAGATGTAATATTTGTGAAATCATCTGATCGATTCTCTCTCTCTTGTCTTACAGATACCTGCTAATCTATTGAAGGACTGCAAAGCTCTGCAGAATATTTCGCTGCACAACAATCCTATTTCAATGGATCAATTTCAGCAGGTAAGTTGCTGCTTCGCTTTTCAAGTTACCAGCAAAATCGCCATGTCCTGTACAATTTTACTAAAAGTAAACTTCGCAACGTTACCAATTTTAGATGGAAGGATTTGAAGAGTTTGAGGCAAGGAGGAGGAAGAAATTTGACAAGCAGATTGATTCCAACGTGATGATAAGTTCCAAAGGCCTCGATGAGGGTGTCGATAAATGAGGTCTCAACCAATGTAAATTCTGGTTAGCTTTTCTGCTGGGGACAGATAGTAGCAGTATATATGAGCCTTCTTCAGATAAACCAAGCACATTTGAATCTCCATGTAAATGATAGATATTTTGGATTGCCTGTCATGGGCAGGTCTGTATATGAAACAGTTGCTTGAAAGTAATTTGAAGTTGTTACCCTTTTGCTTTATTTTGTTGGAAAACTGTAATGTTCTATCATAAAGCTTATCATGTTGGATTAGTTGCAAGTTTATGTCATTCTCGCCTCCAATTTGAAATTTGCTTGCTTTTATATGCGTTTTTTTTTTCTATCATAATTAGTTGTGAAATACAGCAACATTTCCAATCTTGACAAACAAAAAGTATAACGAATTCTCTTAAGGGCCAGTTTGAGAATATTGTATCTTTTAAAAACATAATTGTTAACTATACTGTAGAATAATCTGCTGTGAAAAGAATCAATTAAGTGTTTGGTAAATTTTATTTTTAGAAATATTGTGAGTTTTCAAAACAATTATAGACGTTTGGTAAATTTTATCATTAAACTACTGAAAGAAAACAAATTATTAAAATATATATAATATAATATAAATTTTACTTAAACATATGAATCATGAACATAGAAATTGCAGGCTATGTACCTCTAATTATTGAAACAGGCTCACAGCAGGTAGTAGCTCTAGTCTTAAGCAAAAAAGGTGCATAGACTAGGATTTTTTGGATGGTTTTTGAGATTCAAGCTAATTTGAAGAGGCTGCAACGTATCAAAATTCACTATACCTCAAGAAATGAAGTTGCTCGCTCATTAGCAAAAACAATTTTAGAGCAAGTTAATTTTGTTTCATGGCTGGATAACAATCCAGCTCAATATATGTACTTATTCTTTGAAACTCTATGAATGAAAGCTGTAGTTTCATCTCTTTTTTAAAAAAAAAAAAAAATCTATAATAGCTATACTTTCATTGGTAGAGTTATCTACGAAGTCCTGCACATAGAAAAAAAAAAAAAAAAGATTATAGAGTAAAATAAAAGTTTCGAACTGCCAATAAGCAGAATAATAATAAGCCCTGCACATAGCAAAATTATATATCTTCTTACCAATATAATGAATCAATTGCGAAGTGAAATATGATGTCCACTACGTCATATTTGAATACTAGAGTATATTAATATACTATACCGTATTGATGTACACTTCGTTATGTTTATATACCTCAAATTTATAAAGGTTGCTGACATTTCATACTCAATTATACATAATTTTTCCAAAAAAAACGTTGTTTCTCAATTTGTCTAGTTCTAAAATGTTCACAAAATTAATTGACAAATCAATAAGTGATTACATGTTTCTTGGATTGGATGTGACATAGAGCCATATAAAAAAAAAAGCAAATATCATGCCGATCATTATGAAAGATTTTCATTAAAAAAAATCTTTTCAAGTGGAAAATGTTGTTAAATTTTGGATTTCATCTCTATAAACAAAGGTATAATTTCTTTTAATTGATTTCATTTTTTTATAGTTAATATGAGATGGCTTTATATGATTGAATTGAATTAATTATTACTTATATAAGTTTAAAGATAGGGTTAACTATCATCATGTGACACTTATTTTGACATATTTTAAAAAGGTGGCACGTGTTGTAAAAATACTCTATCATATAGCAACCCATTAACTTTTACCTTTAACTCTAAGGGAAGTAATCAATTAATTATAAAATAAAATTTTTTGCCCCTACTCACTTATTTTTAACTTTTTAATGCGTGTGTGCGCACCTATAATTAAATGTAAGTCTAATTAATAAGGATTTTTTTGGTTAAATCAAATTAACTTTTGTAAAAAAAAAATCTTGTTGGATTAAATTGTTGCATTGGCTCCATAAACTCGCACCTGCTATCGTACTATGGCCATCGATGAAACTGGCAAAATTTGACACGACTCGACTATCCGACACGAACACGATACGAATAAATGGATATAGGTCGTCGAATTTAACATGATTATTAAATGGGTCGGGTCTGGGTCGACACGATTTTTTCCCGTGTCGGGTTCGGGTTAAAAGTCTTGACCCATTTATCCGATCAATGACCTAATTATATTTTTTATTTTAAAATAATTTGCAGGTTCTTGTGGTCAAAACTCAAAAATTAGAGATGATTTTCTCTTTTATTTTTATTCTTTGAAATGATAAATATAAATACAATGTTTTATTTATAAAATTTTAAATACATTTAGAACTTCAATAGTGCAAATGTGTAAAATATTAGTAGACGTGTATATTTTATAATATTGATATATAATATTATTTACATATATATAACTAAAACCTTAGTAGTGTAAATGTATAATATTTTGTTATATATGTATATTTTATAATATCGATAAATTATGTGTGTACATACTTATGTATGACAGTGTATGAATATTTGATAAACTTTTGTTTAATATATAGATATTAAGCTGGTTATTAGGTAACCCGATTATTTTTCCGTGTCGGATTTGGGTCATAATATTTTGACATGATTATTAAATGAGTCGGATTTGGGTCGACCTAAATTTAACACAACACAAAATTGACACGACATGAACACGACCTGATGACCCATTTTGCTAGCTCTAGCCATGGAGAAGATGAAGCCTAGAAAAGATGAAGAAAGAAGAGAAAAAAAGGGGGAGGGGGGGGGGGGAGAAAACAAACTGAAGAAGATGGAGAAAGAGGAGATAAAGGTGGTGGAGAAAGGACGAAGAAATAAGAAGAAAAAGAGAAAAAAAAAAAAAAGGACTACGAATTGAAGAAGATGAAGAAAGAAGGAGAAAAAGAACTAGAGAAGGCGAAGGAAAAAGGAGAGAGAGGAAAATAAAAAATATTAAATGAACAAAATAAATCTCTTTTTTTTTTTTAATTTGACTCTTAGTCCGTTAGAACTAATGATAAAAGTTAATGGATTGTAACCTGCTTGAGTATTTTTTAAAATGTGTGCCAATATTTTAAAATTTATCAAAACATATGTCAGCTAGGTGTAATTAATTTCAAAAAGTAAATAAATAAATAAAAATCTATTTTTTTTTTTAATTTTACCCTTGGTCCATTAGAATTAATGGTAATAGATTGTAGGGATGGCAATGGGGAGGGGAGGGGAGGGGACCAATCTCCCCATACCCATCCCCGATGTTTTGCATATATCCCCGTCCCCTCCCCGTCCCCGTCAAAATTGCTTGAGAGAATCATCATCCCCTCCCCGAATAATAACAGGGGATCCCCGAGGGTCCCCGGTCCCCGAATAATTAATAGTCTAATACATTTTTTTATTTTCGATTTTAAATTAATCATATTAAAATAAACTCATACCGCTATTGTAAGCTCGTAACCAACTTTGACAGCACATTAAGGCCTCCAATGTGCTTGGATGAAGTTTGTTATGGTATGAGCTCACAACTTTACCACTAGTGTTAAAAGCTGATTCAGAAGCAACTATTGTAATTGGAATTGCCAAAATATCTCTAGCAATTCGAGCTAATGTAGGATACCTATTAGCATTTGTCTTCTACCAACTCAAAATATTAAAATCTTCCATTCGAGATATAACTTTCTCATCCAAATATGAATCTAATTCATCTGCAACAACTGCACAATCTCCATTGTTTACATAATCATCAAAACCTATCATCCATTTGGTTGCTTTCTTATAAGAATCCCCTGTAGATCTAGTAGAAGAACTACTACCAGTATAATCAAAGCAATAAACAGTTGGTGAAAACTTCAATTAATACTCTTCAACTAATTCCCGACAAAGGGTGACCACTTTCCCAACATACAACTATTTTGATATTTATTATTTTTAACAATATTTATAATTTTGTTATTTATTTATTAGTAATTTTAAAAATAAAAATAAAATTAAAAATTAAAATGGGGAAATGGGTAGGGGATGGGGATTCCACCTCATCCCCGTCCCCTCCCCGAATAAAAAGTTGGGTAAAAAATTTTCCCCGTCCCCTCCCCGAAAAAAAAATTGGGTATAAAATTATCCCCGTACCCTCTCCGAATGGGGAAAATCCCCGAGGGTACCCATCCCCATGGGGATTTTTGCCATCCCTAATAGATTGTCACTTGATCGAGTACTTTTAAAACATAGATCACTATTTTAAAATTTGTCAAAACATGTGTCACCCATGTGTGATTAACCCTTAAAGTTTTTTTTTTTTATAGAGAGAGTAGTATTTTCATTCATTCAACTCTATGAATAAATACAAAAATTGGGTTGGTATATTGTCCATCCAAATAACAAAATCATTGAGCTCTAATGCTAGCTTTGCAAACGAGTGAGCCACACTATTATATGTTCTTGACGTATATTGCACTTTCACTTGCTTCAATCTTCTTACCCGCTTCTGGACTTCAGCTACAACCCAAAAAAATTCAGATCTTGTGCCTTTTTTTAAAGAGACTAAATTTACAACTTCTTGCGAATCAGATTATATAATCATAGGAATGCATCCTACCTGCTCTGCTATTTCTAATCTAAATTTAGTTGCTTCAGCTTCTGCATAGTCCACTTTATCTAAGAATCTTTGTGGTCTTCATAAATGGTGCTACGAACTTGCCCTCTGAGTTCCTGATTACAATGCTCAATCCAATTCTTTTCTGATCAATCTTCAATGCTGCATCTACATTAACCTTAAACCAGCTTGTTGGTGGAGGTTTCCAATAGTTCTGGACAGCATTACTTTGTTTTGAAATTTCTTGCATTTGCGGCATTTGGATCCTTCTATAGGCCTACACAATCGCTTCTGCTACAACAATTGATGATTGGGAATCTTCTCTTTTGTTTTTGAAAATGAGGAGATTCCTTGAATGCCAAATGCTCCAGCACAATGGAACCATTAGTTCTATTTCAACCTTGTTCCTTTTTCCCGTCATAGCTTGAAATAGGCTAAAAACATCTTTGATCTTGCTAAGCTTGATTTCCTCTTCGAAGCATGTCAGCTGCCATATTCTTTTAGAGGCTTTACATTAAAAAAGAGTATGCAAGATAGTCTCCTCTATCCTGTTACATCTCTAGCACTAGGGGGATTGCACAACTTTCCTCTTCCATAGATTCTCTGTTGTTGGCAACAAATTGTTAGCTGCCCTCCACATGAAAATCTTGACTTTTTCTAGAATTTAAAGATACCAGATAGAATCCATTAGTTTTGCTTCTCATCTAAATAGCTTGGCTTGTCTGAGAACTTCATCTTTAAAGCCAATTAGTATCCACTCTTCACCGAGTATTCTTCCTTTTTGTCATAACCGCAACACCTGATCTGGCTTTGGTTGCTTTGGGAGAGGGATTTTTGTAATTTGTTCGGCATCATCTCTCAAAAAAAGCTGCTGAATCATCTCTTCTTTTCATTCATGCTTATCACTTATTAGCTCCAAAACAGTTGCCTCTAAATGTAGCTTAGGGGGACAAACAATTATCACTTACAAGAAGTTCTCTAATGGCAGTAAAGGACAAACACGAAGTTTGAACAAAATTGGCTAGAAAATGACTAATTGGACTCGCCTAAACAATGAACCATTAATTATGTCTTTCAATGTGTTTAACATTGTTAATTTTATTTTGTTTATCACTACAACAAATATCACCTTTAGTAGCATTAGATTGTAGTACTTTTTTTTTAATGCTACCAAATGTCATTCTATTGTAGCATTTTGTCCATAAAAGCTACTATTAACTACTCAATAGTTACATTTTATTTTTTGATAGATATAACATTTAATTTGTAACATATAACAAATGCTACCATAAATTTTTTAAAATGTAGCACTTTACAAATGTTACAAATTTATGTTACACTTAAAAAAAAATCATATAGTAGCATTTTAGAAGAGCTACGTATAACATTTAATAATATAGCATTTTATAAAAGCTACAATATAAACATTAATTTTGCAGCACATAAGAAATGCTACAAAAAAAGCGAAAAATATAGCGGGAATCCAAGACTACCGCCAAATGAAAAAAAAATTGAAATTCTAAAACTTAATTCTAACATCATTTTGCCTCTCTCCTAACTTCCATGTTACCACCTAGGCACCCACCCAAAAGTCAAAGCCTTTTTTTTCTTCCTTCCTCAAGTCGTCACTTCCCACAAACCAAAGCAACTAAAGGCCTAAAATCCTAATCCCTCAAAATTTCCTTAGAAATCATATCATCTAATGATCCATTAATTTGTTGAGCAACTGAATCACCAAATCACTTGAGCTTGACATAAGTAATTGATGGATTTTGTTCCCGAAAATGGTTTCATGAAAGTAATTCACAAGTTTTCCTTTTGGATTTTTAAAGTTTTGTTATAATTGTTTTTCCAATTTCTCTCTTTAAATAATTGATATCATTAATTTAGCTTTTGTATTGAATTTTGAATCTGGGTTTTGTAAAAAATTAATTGTCCGACCATTTTTTTCCTAGGATTTGATATGATAAAATGACGCCTCCCAATTGAAGAAGACAAAGCTCTTATTCCTGCAACTTTTGGCCAATTGCATGCTGAACTAGTTTTGTAACCTTGCCAAAGGTTAGTGTTTCGGCATGTTCTTGCCAAATTATTATTATTATTTGCTAATTTGCTTTTTGTTTGCAATCTTTTTAAAATTCTAAATTTTTTGCTGAGTTTTTTTAGTTATAGTAGTTGCCCAGAATATATCATTGAGTTATTTTTTCTTTTAATTTAATTTTAGTTTTTATTTTTTATTTTTAAATTCTGAAATTTTTTTCTGAGTTATTTTTTAGTTATAGTAGTTGCCCAGAATATATCATTGAGTTACTTTTTCTTTTAATTTAGTTTTAGTAATTTTTTATTTTGGTCATTCTATTTACTTATATAAAGAATCATGATGTTGCTCTTGAAAATCATTTTATGAGGATGGTACATAAAAGAACTAGTATGTGTACCAAGAAAGAAATTATCCAGTGGTATTAAGATGGTGAATAAAGAGTGGGTACATCTAAACAAGAAAATCATTTTCAGATTGCTTTGGCAGTAGATTAATTAACATGAGTTCAAGTAAGAAAGAATTACATCCTGAATTAGCTACAAGAAATGGATGTTTGCAAGCATCATCTAATATCCAAGTAGAAGATCCTATGGATTTAACAAGTGTTCATTTGGAGAAGTCAAAAGTATCAAAAAGAAAGAGAGGTCCTATTAAAATGAAGAACATTGCCATGGATGGTGATGACAGAAATGAAGTCAAATTTAATGAAAAATGTCAACTAATAGAAGAATGATCTGTTACATTATCTTCATTTTTAGGAATTTTAGTTCGAGAGATTATACCATATACAATTTCAAATTGGAGAAAGGTTCCTTTGAAAATAAAAAATATTCTATGGAATTGTGTTCAGGTTAGTTTTAATATCATGATTTCCATTCAAATTATGAAACTTATTTTCTCTATAGTATTTATTTGATTAACTATGCATTTTTATACTGTAGCTGAGGTACAAGTTGGATAATGAATGGCAAAAAGCTTACATACTTAAAGAGATAGGAGGACTTTGGAGGACTTCAAAATCAAGAGTTTTGCAAAAAATATTAGAGACAAAAAATGTAGAAGAAAGGATGCAGCTCAAACCTAACAATATCAAGCCAATTCATGAATAGAATGACTTTGTTAAAGAAAAAACTAGTGATGAATTTAAGGTATGAGCTTTTACATTAGTTGTGTGTTAATTTGTGTCATCAATTTATTTAATTAACTGTATAGAATTACTTTTTAAATATAATTTAAAAGTGACAAGTTCAAAAAAATAAGGAAAGAACAGATTCCGCACACCTTAGGTCGTAAGGGAATTGCTAGGACAACTCATGATATGGTAATATCAAATATTTTTTGAAGTTTTCAAAAGCTTGAGCATTACTTTACTATGAACTTTTTTTTTCTCAGAGGAAAACCAATGGAAAACCTGTATCTAGAGTTGAGGTTTGAAAAAGATCCTTCAAACCTTACTTCAAGTGATTTGAAAGATGATGTTGTGTCAAAAGTAATAGAAATGAGTTATTTTTGCACAATTAACCCTTATATCACAGAAGGATATGGTTATAGCTCAAATACTAAAGGATCAAGATGAAATGAAGAAAGAATTAGCACAATATAGGAAGTTCTTTGAAGAGATGCAAAAAAAAAAAAAAAAGGTACGTATAAAATTTCACTACACAACCCATAGTTTATATTTATTTTTATAGGGCATTTTTTTGTATTTGTTTAATAAAAATTATGAAATTTTTATTATATAGAATCAAAATCAAACGAGTCAAGAATGTGATGATGAATTGAATGCACATGTTCCTGTGGTAAGAATTTGAAAGTCAGCATATTTATCTATAAATTAAAATAAATTATATTGATTAAAATTATAAATTTATTATTATTTCATTGTGCTAGAGTGTGAATACAAAGACTAACATCACTAAATGCAAGTTGCTTGATTACGAGGGCTCTGCGGTTTGTAGCAGCTGAAGGGCGTTAGTCTTCAAGTGATCCAAAAGCACTTGCTCATCATTTCTCTATCGGACCAAAGGCCATGAGAATTTGGGTAGATGTAGCAAAAGAACATGAGAAGTATCTATGGAGGACTACACCTTATATGACATAAATTGAAGAAGCTATTGGTAGTACAGTCATGTGGGCCTGCAGATCGGGTTGTTATAGACTCTACAAATTAAAATTTGTATCATTTGCATATTTAGGGTAATCTCATGTCCATTAACTTTTATATTTTTTCTTGAGCATTTCTTTATCTTTTTTTAGTGTATGTGCCAAGATGGAGCTTGAGGATAAGTTAGTTGTATATTTGACTTCACTCCTCAAAACTAGAATTGGTGTAAAACTATAAGTTAAAATAAAAGTTTTGCCACCAAAATTTTATAGTTCTTTAAATAGTATGTTGAAATCTCTTTAGTAAAAATAATTATGATAGTAAATTAAATTTTTCTAGTGCATACTTACAAACGTTTATCACTATATTTGCTCGGTGCAGGTGATTTTTTGCACTTTTTTTTAATTTATAATGCAGGTCATGTGGATAAATACTACTTGTAAAGGAGTTTCCAATGCAAATTGAAGATGAAATAATATTCTTTTTGTTTAATTATTGTCTTTTTGATATATGGCACATTATGTTTAAAGTTAAACATACCCTATATTTGTACTTGATGTCTATCTTTAAATTATGATGTTCATCTTCATACATTATTGTTTTGATACAATATTTTAGATGTATGGCATATTTTGTTCATTTGGAGTATAGTTTGAGAAAGATTTCATATTATTATAAAAATTAATGAATACAAATTGATAGAGTTTATTTAATAATTATGACAACAACCAATCTATAATAATTAAATGCTTCATATCCCTATTTTGTAATATTCTAAGAATGCTTCAAATCATTTAATATTGTAGCATTTTTGTTAGGCTAGGTAGCATTTCGCAAATGCTACGGTAGCATTTCGCAAATGCTACAGCTCGTGTAATTTGTAGCATTTTAAAATTGCTAATATCATGAAATCAGTAGCATTTTTGTTATGCCACGAGAGAGAATGTGATTGCACTTTTGAAGTGCTACTAGATTAAAATGTGTAGCATGATTAAAGTGCTACAAATAACATATTTGCAGCATTGTTATTATGCTATAAAAGACGATTTGATAGCATTTCTTAAGTGCTACATAGTGTGTACTGGTAGCAATTATCTACTGCAACTAAAACTAAATATGCAGTTTTTATTATATGCTACAATTATAGCATTCTATAATTACTACTAAAAAGGAATACTTTTAGTAACGTGGGCTAACATAGCACTTTGTCAAATACTACAATTTACTTTTAGTAGCACTTTTTGCATGCTAATATATCCCAGTTTTGTTGTAGTGTATATAAAATATCAACTAAGCATGTGGTCGGAGCATCCCTTTGAGGATATCAATAAATTTCTTATAAATTGGTTATCAATTATGCTTGGCAGGTTTGGACTGCAGTACCCCTAATCGGTTATGCTAGAGTTTTAGATGGTTTTCTTTATCAAGAAAGATTTTATTACATAGATTTTTATGGTGATATAAAATCTATGAACGCTATATCCAAACAAGTTGCTCACTTGTCGACTACAATGGATTATTTGTCCCAATGTTACATGGTAGAATCAGCAGGAGCATTATTGGGGATACAAGATTAAGTGATGATCTTGAAGAATAAATATCATATCAAATTTCAGACTTTTGAGTTAGATTTTAGTAGTGATGATGGTGCATGGAGGGGGCAGGGAGGCCAAAAGTTTGGAAAACAGGGCACTGTTTTTGGGATAATACGGGAGATAGAAAGATTTTAGATGATTCATGAAGAAATTCATTGAATTGAAGGGCTCGCCACGCCATGATGGCTTGCTTAAGAAGTTCATCAGCAGTCGCTCTTGACAGTGGGTATAAGAATTTATAATATCGAAGATGGAAGCACATTCACAAACATTTTTTTAAGCGATACAGTTGATTGCTTCAAGAAAGAAAGAAAAAAAAAATTGAGTCTATTCTATGTGATTTCATTTAATTATTACTAATTTCCTTGTTTGAAAAAAAAAAATTGTTGATATTGAAAGAAGATTAATGTTGCATTTATTATTATTATTATTATTTATTTTTAGAGTAAGCAAGCAAAGAGGTGATGTTTAAAGAGTACCGAACAATAGCGTATAACAGTGAATAAATTAATACCCATAATTGGTAAGTTAATAAATTAATGATTTGATAAATTAAAAAACCAATGAAATGATAGATTGATAAAGATGCTGGAAAGTTAATTTGTTCCACCCACATAGACGGATTGATTGATGGGGTCTCAAAAAATGTTTACCATTGATGCTTCCATCTTCGAGATTATAAATTCCCATGGATTAGCAAAATCCGAAAAAGATTCATCACATGTTCACATTCATCAATGAAACAAATACAATTAGGCCTATGTCCCAATGCTTCAATTGTTAGATTAGAATTTCGACCTGCAACAAGTGCTCTACTCCGCAGAATTTTGTCCTCCTTCCATTGACTTAGGCACCACGGGTATCAATTTTAGTACAATATTGAAAATCAATGCTGCAATAATAAAATTTATCACACACCACGGGTACGTTTCCGTTTTGGGCACCGGCGATGCTGACAAGGCAGGAGAAGCAAACCAGAGCAAGCACAGCAAGCAAGCTTCAATGACTTTCCCATTTTATTTTTTTTATTAAGACTTGTTATTCATGTGTCTTTGAATTAATTCAAGCCTGTTGTATTATGTCTGTTGATTATCTGAAATCACATAAGTTACAAGGGCTAACCCTCGATGAACCCTCCTCTTTAAACCCCATTGCTTTCCTTTATTATTGTTTATCTCAGAAGAAGAAGAAGAAGAAGAACCGATCTACTATAAAGAAGCAAAAATCTAGCAATAAAAAAAAAGCAAAAGATTGATTATCTTGATGGCCATAGAATTTAGTAATCTGCACCCAATTTTTGTCTTAAACTTTTTGACATTTTGATTTGTTAAATGGATTATTCCTTTTATTTGAAATTTTTTTTCTTAAAAAATCTCTATTCTTGTACATTCTCTGTCTTTCTTTTGCCATTTGAAATAGAAAAAAAAATATATTAAAATTATCTAATAATTAAAGAATTAAGAAAGGAAAAGATTATTTATTACTTACTTGAAACAAAAAAGTCAAGCGACTGCAGTATTTAATAATGATGAGAGTGATGCGTGAACAAGAAAAAGAACTTTTTTTTTTTTCTTTTCTTGTCATGTAACTAAACTAAGATTAAAGTAGTAATTTTAAACTGAGGTTAAAGCAATAAGTTCACAAAGGGGAATTTATCAAGACTATTAGGTTACGTTTGGCACGTATAATTGAATTGGACTAATTATTAAAATTAGACTGGATTAAGTTAGATTGGATTAAGATTGATTATATTTTATAGTCTTATTTTGGTAAAATTAAATTATATTTAGATAAGATTAAATAGCATTTAAGTTGATATTTAAATAATATTTAATTATTCATAAAATTTTATAATCATAATGAAAATCAATTTAAAAATTAATTAATAAGAAAATTTAAATTTATTGGGCAGTCATAATATAATAATAAAATAAAAATACATAAAACAATCTAAATATTTAATTAATTTTTAGCAATTATTTAAAAATATTATATAGAATCAATTAATTAATGGTGCTAATAATTTGCATGATTATTTTTTAATATTATATTAGTGATTATTAAATTTAGTACAATCAAATAATGCAATAAATTATTAAATGTTAATTTTATTGATAAATTTTTAAATATACAAGTAATGAAAATTTAATCTCAAGAGTTAGTAGAAGTAAAAGTACCAATTTAGTTAAATCATAGATAATAAATAAAAATAAATTTTAAGTAAATCTTAAATAAAACATTAATTAACTAATGAATATTATGTGTAAATAAAAAAATAATATAAATAAAAGTCTCATGAATGGATATTTTTTTCTTTAAATCTTATCCCATTTAAACTAATGTGTAAATTAGTATTATTAATCCTATAATTTTAGGATTAAATTCAAATTTAATCCCCTTAATCCAATCCAACTAAACTCACCAAGCATAAAATAAATATTTAATTTCATAATTATTCTAATATTATACTTAATCCCATCGTCCAATCTTAGCCATATGGGGTGGCAAGAGCACTACGGTAAGACATATCATGGGCCTACTCAACTCTCACGTGTGCTTTATGTTCAAGCCCAGACCGCCCCCGACTTATAAGCATGTCTCGAGTCTCTTTATTTCATTTAAAATATGAGTAATGATACAGCCATAAATTTTTATATAAATTTATTTTATATAAATTGATGTAACATTAATTTATTAGTTGAATAAAAATATAAATTAAGAAAAACAAATCATATGAGCTAAGTAATATTTAATTCAACCAATCTTATCATGCTACATCAGTTTATACAAAATAAGTTTATACAAAAATTTGTGGTTGTATCATTACTCTTAAAATATATATATATATATATATATATATATATATATATATATATATATAATAATACAATCAGATTTTGCTATGTTACATTGAATGTACCATACACAACCAATAAATTGTAGAACCCACATAATTATGTAGTTCTTGTTGGTTGTGTATGGTACATTCAACGTAACATAGAAGCTCCCTAATACAATCACGTGGTCTACAAAATTTTAAGGAAAAGACCAAAAAGTTTCGAAAATTTTGAAACTTTTCCACGTTCCCTCCAGGACGTGACACGTGTCAGTCACCCGCTTGTAATCCAATCAAAATCACCACCACCAACTTGCTATTAAATAGCACATGTTTTATCCACACGATACAAACCGCATCGGTCATTCCATATTTTCATAATTGGAGGGGCATTCTCTGTAATTACTCGCAAACACGCGCCCTTTTAGTTATTTTCATTTATAAGCTTATTTCAGTTACCAAAAATAAAAATATATATATAAAATAATTTTGTTTATGTCCTTTTTTGTCAATATCCAAAAAAAACTTTCGATCTTGGATCTCTTCTCGTTTGATTCGATCTGATTTTCTAGTTCTGAATTTCGAATTGGTCTCTAATTCGAAATATACTCTCTTCGATCTATTGTTCGATCCTAGCATCGGCCTTAGCTGTGATTGGATTTGTAAATAGGGTTAGGGTTTGGTCCACTTTTTCAATCTGTGATTTGTATCTCAGATCTACGAAACCCTTTGTAGATTGAGCGATTCCGTTTATGGGTTCTGATTTTCTCGTTTAATTCGTTATTATTTTGTAAATAATTTTGATTTTTGTTTTCTGGGTTTTATCTGTTTCTAGGGAATTTTAGATCTTCAGATCTGTTAAGTTTGCAATAAATTTGTAATAATTTGGTGTTCTTTGTTCACGGGTTCGGATCTGATTTTGTTAATTTCTTCCTAATTTGAAGATCTAGGGCTAGGGTTTCTTAATTGGGGCTTTTTCGTTACTTAATTGAGTTGTCGAAAGTCAAATTCATCGAATAATTCACGCATTCAATCCTCGATTGCTTGCTAATCTGAGCTGCAAGTAATCTGACCGATCTCTTGTTATATTTGAAGTCCTTTATTTAAGGTAAAAATCAGTTCTTGTACCCTTTATCCCTTGTTTTTTTGGATACTATATCATGGTATGTTATATTTGCCATTAAGTCATAAGAATAAAATTCGGTTAGACATTTTACCAAATTGCCCCTGATTGTAAGGGGCCTGCAATAAGTCAGTCCTGCCCATCTTTAGTTACCAATAATAATACCAAGAGCAATGACGGTGAACTTACGGTGAAAATTGTTTAATAATGCAAAAGGTTGCAAAACACATCACTTTTATGGTTGCTTCAGCATCCATACATATGCATCTTACAAAAGTAGTATTTTTCTTTTTCTTTTTACTTTTTTTTCATGAGAGCTGAGTTGGGAAGTTGACAAAAGAGCTACTTGTTAATTGTTATGGCATGTGATATATTTATTCTTCTAGCAATGTAAAATAAATCTTATTGGACCTGATTAATTATGACATGGAGTGAACTTATTCAAATAAAAGATTTGGAATATGCGGACAAGTGAATTGTCTTGTCAACAAGATTTAATGTGGAGCTGCAGTCTTGTTTTGTAATCATATTTCTGGCAGTGGGTAATGCATGGGGTTGGTTGTTTATTTTGTTGGTCAATAGCTGGGGTTGAATTTAATTCATGCCTGTTCTTGTGCTTTAGAGCTTTTAAGTAATGTCAACTTTACAGCTGTCAAACATGGTGAAGAAAAGGCCTTTGGATGATAAGGAAACATTTGAGGTTTCTTCCAAACACTCAAGACTAATAGAAGAGCATGGTAACCAGCTATTTTCATCCCTTGAGTCTGGACTTTCTGAAGATGCTTCCCTGGTGCCACACATTTCAGGTGAGAGAGATTATTAGACTTTACTCTTAATTAGTCTTAAGCATCAACCCTTCCATCTTGTGGAATTCTCTAAATTGCTGGACAAGTAGTTGAAGCCACTGTTAGATGTTGTTATGTTTGTGTGTTTTATTTTCTAATCTTTCTAATTGTATGTCGGTAAAGTATCCAAATTGGTGGGAAATTGCTATGTATACTCTGAATGCCTAAAAAGCTCAACGTTTGCAATCTGAAATAGTACTTTGTTTGTATTAATTTAGTGTCCTTTTAAAAGCATTTTCTCTTTGTTTATGGAAAATGTGAAGTCTTATGATGAATAACCACTCCACAAGTAGATGTAACTTTAATGAAATCTAATGTGTAATTCAAAAGGTGGAACTGAAGTCACTCGAAGTGTTGCTGAGGGTGATGAAAAGCTAGTCGGTGGTATCCTTGCTGAACATAAAGGGAATGCTGAGGATGTTCAAAGCAGTGGTCCGGGCTGTGTTTCCACCTCATCCTTGCCCACCAGCAGCACCAGTGAAGAAGATTCCCGGCCAGGGACACCGTTTCATGAACCACTATACTGGGAATATCTTTTCCCTGATCGTCGAACTAGGCAACTCTATACTTTGCTAATGAGTTACCCTCCACAGAAACCTGTTCCCATCGGGGAGGATCATCAAGTTGATATTCCAGCATGGGACCCTCAGTGTGCCAAGGAAACTTCAAATCATACATGTAGATGTGAAGTAGCGGTTGGCTTTGAACACATTAATAGGAATGAATGTGAAAAATTTTTAATGGGAACTTGTGTGATTCCAATGCCTGATTTGGGAACACGTGATAGTGATGGCGAAGTTGGGAATGGTAGAGCTGACTGTCTTTGTGAGGACAGGGGTTCTGTTAGATGTGTCAGGCAGCATATCACCGAAGCAAGAGAGGAGCTTAGAGATCACCTTGGGCAGGAAAGATATGCAGATCTTGGGTTCCTTAACATGGGTGAGTTAGTTGCAGATAAATGGAGTGATGAGGAGCAAAAATTATTTCACAAGATTGTCTACTCTAATCCAGTTTCGTTGGGTAGGAAATTCTGGGACATTCTCTATGCTGCCTTCCCTTCAAGAACCAAAAAAGACATAGTTAGTTATTACTTTAATGTCTTCATGCTTCGAAAGCGGGCACTGCAGAACGGATGTCCGGCAATGAACATTGATAGTGATAATGATGAGTGGCAGGGAAGTGATGATTCTGGTGACAATGAAATTGGAACATCCGATGAAGATGAGGATTCTGTTATTGAAACCCCGGCATATAATGAGGGTGTTTGTTATAATTGGTTTCAAGAATCGGGTTTACATGTTTATGACGAGGACACTGTGGATGGAACTGACAATCATAAGCTGCATAACGGTTCCAGTCCCGTTCCTTCATTTCAGCCCCAAGATGAAAAAGGAGACCGAGCAGTCCAAGATGACTCGTGCACGTCTTCGGACACTGGGCCAGCTTCCCTGGTGAGGGCTGAAAACGAGGATCAGTGGCATGGTAGCTTTAGTACTAGGAATACCAGTGTCCATGAATACTCGTGGGAACCGTCTAGCGCTAAAGTTTGGGATGCTGGCTATCGAAGTTACCGAAATAAAGTTGATTTATTACCAACTTGTAGCATGATTAAGGAGGTTTTTGGGGATGGGAAAAGCTCAGTTGGTCCTTAGGAGGTAGTGATTTATATTTTATACTGGGAGAGACCACTTTTTCCCGCTGTACAGTATGTGTAGGCCTTTGTAGCATGTTGAAATGTCATAAAATCTCCGTTAAATTTTGCCACTTACATAAAATTGGTCCCTGCCGCACCCCCTTAAAAAATTCTTGCCAGCTACATGAGCATCGACTGCTAAGTATGAATTGGATCGAAACCCTGATAATATCCGTTAATTTTAACGAAAGTATTTGCTAGATCAACATGTTAATCAACTATCGGACCATGGTAATAGCTATTATCTTCTCTTTTGGCAGCGACCGCTGCTGCAAATTGTTAGTAAATCAAATCAACTACAACGGCCCAGGCAACGCTATTGGAAGTTGTGTTGATTTATTTTCATAAAGATTCTAGTGTTGTTGTTTCAGCTTGTCAATTTTACGGCTTTTATTAAAGCACTTTGCACTTTTGCGGTAAGTAGTAAAGCAGTAAAGCAGTAAAGCACTTTTATGGTACTTAATGCCAAAAACTTGACTACCCCCGGCTTCCTCGCGTAGTTAACTAGATTTACTCCTCTTTTTAATTGTTTAAATTTAAATTTTCTCATAAAATGAGAATTAACTGAAAATTATAAAATTATTCAGATTTCTATCTTTCGATTACCTTCATTTATTGCAGGTTTAATCATTTTCGTATTCTTAATTTTTGCTTAAGTAGAATCTTGCTCGCTTATACATGGTGCATTGCATTATTGGCCGTACGGTTAATTTTGAATTTACCCTTTCATTGAATGCTAATCTTCAAAATATTTTTTAAATTATTGTAAGTCTCAATTTATTTTCTGTTTTTGTTAATAAGATAAAAAAAAAAATTTAACTATCCCACCTCACTTTTTTTTTCTTTATCTTTTAAATAAAAAATAAAAATAAATTAAAATTTATAATAACTTAAAAATATTCTAAAAATTATCATTCTTCTCAATAATCCGAAATTTATCCTCACCCAAGGAAGGCAACACACGACATGACAATAAGCACTTTTATTGTTTTAAAATGGAGTGGTGCCTGCCGAGTGCCAAGCCAACAGAGTTGCCTCTTTTCCGTGTACTTATTTATGTATGCCTTCATCATCTCCTTGTCATTGCTTTTAAAAAACTTTATGAAGACCACTCACTGGTTAAAAACTTAAAATCTTCCAAATGTTTAAACTTAGCTATTTGAACTGCCTTATCACGTTCCGCAATCTGTAAGCAAGCAAGTTCCTGAGATCCTTTATGCATGCTTGCTCCTTTTTGAAGTATTGTCTCAAGTCCCCACAATCACTACGCATATATAGTGCAATCCCATCCTTTAGAGAATTGGTCAATGGAGCCTCCTGACGACTGTCCATGCCTGATGCCCCCCCTGTCAAGCACGAAACTTGGCATAGTAGGGGGGTATTTTTCCATAAGCTCTGCGGCATTGCAATCCGTTGTTCAGAGTCTCCGCTCGTATGCATGTAATTTCACCTCTTGCGCTTGTAGGGGGTATTGGGTATAGGTATTTTGGGAAGGCCTCATTTTTTAAATATTTTTTTAATTAATAAAGTTTTTTTTTTGTTAATTACGAATTATTGGAAATAAGAAAACCCCATTAGACATCTCTCTAACTAATAATCATCGTATAATTACGATTTTTTGTAAACCTATATTTAATAATAACCTTAATGTTAAAGAAATATAATTAATAATATTATTTAACAATTAATTCATTCATTATTATTCTTTCCCCAAAAAAAATATTTAAGTTACTTTTGTTTTCAATTTCCAAAAAAGAAAACTTTAATTATTTAATGTTAAAATCTTTTAACTTTAGTATTTCTTTTAATTTCTATTAAAAATCTTATAATCTCAAAAATCAATAGATGAAATAATTTCTTGCTCCATATTATATTCATTGGTTCATCTAAAAAAGAAAAAAAAAATTAGTTTCTAGAAATTTAAAGTCCATATCTATTATTTAATCATCAATTCATCATTTCAACTTTTCATATTCCGTCATTCTAAATATTCTATTTAAAAATAATACTGATTTTATTTATTTGTTTGTTTGTTTATTTTGTAATGGTTTCATTGGAAGTAAAAAATATACAATAATGATGGAGATCTCATTATTTGAGTCTCAACTTAAGTCTCAATGCTACGTGTCACTCATCTGTTGGATGATGAATTTCATAATTAGTAAATTTACTTAACCATCATCTAATAAATGAATGTCACGTTAGTTGGGACTCAAATTAAGCTTATGCATTGGGATACCTAGCATTACTCAAAATCATATCTTCTTGACTAATTTTTTTTAGTTTTTCTCATTGAAACTTTTAAGATCTTTTTTATTATTGTTGAAATTTTTAAGTTTTTCCCCCGTGATGTATTCTAAATGTTGAGAAGAATTCCATCTCTACGAATTTTAGATTTCCATTATCCAAATATCTCACATAGATAAATAGAGCATAATAGCAAGAACAAAACCTGGGTTACCATATCCTTGATCTGTTCAATGTGTTGAGACACCCGTGGCTCTTCGGAGGGAGGGCGGCACTGCAGATTAAGCATGTCCTTCTGATATGCTACACAATATCGTTCACTGAAACTTAAAGGGATTTTCCCCAGAATCATTTGCCCGACTAATTATCTGCACAGGTCCACATATAGGCAGTCTTTACAAAAGAGTCAAGAAAGGAGAAGAGAAAAATGCTAAAAAGGAAAGAAAAAAAAAAAAAAAAAGCGTGTCTCACAGAAACGATAACCCAGCAAAAATGTAAAAGTGCCTATTAAGACAGCACCGACATAGTGATATGCATCAGAGAAACAGATGCCCATGAATTTGTTGAAATTGGAAAGGGTGTATAATCAATGCGTTGCACGATCCAACTACTTTAATTGTTTCAAATGCACATTATTTTAAAACCATGATACACAATCATCCTAGCATTCTACAGTAAACAGAATGAAGATTCTCACCTTGTCATCTATATCGGTGAAATTCCTAACGTAAGTAACTTTATACTTCAGATGTTCTAAGTATCTGCAAAGTTCAGTTCACATTAAACAAAAATGTGGTTCCATTGATCAACACTAAACCCTTTAAAACTATTTCAAGTACAGCACATTATTTTTTAAAAAAAATTAAAATAAAATTAAAATCATAATTCTGTTTTTTTTTTTATAATGAGATAAGAAGGAGACCTGTAGAGAAGGTCGAAGGAGACGGCAGCGCGAGCGTGGCCGAGGTGGCTGAGGGCATACGGGGTGATGCCACAGAGATACATGCCGACTTTGCCGGGAACAATCGGCGTGAAGACTTCCTTCTGCTGCGTCATCGTATTGTAAATCTTAAACTCCATTGTCAGAACGGCGGAGGCGTTGCTTTCCTCCTTTGTCTCTGTCTCTAATGCGACTGAAATTTGTAAAACCGCTGATCTTCAAGCCGGGCCGGGCTTGTCCAGGCCCAAGTCATGTCCTGAAACTTGGCCCAGCCCTTCACGGGGCCTGGACATTTTTTTTTGGACACCGAAGTTTTATACTGGATGAGATTTGATTGAACAAAAATACTTTCTCCATTTCACAATAAATTTTATTTTTGAAATATCCATTCGAGTAATTACCTTTAAGGACAAGAGGGAGAGGGGGAAAAAAAGAAAAAAACTTGGAAATTGAATGAAAACAAGACAACAACCTTTACTTCCTCCTGTGCAGAAAATTAAAATAAGCAATAGAAAGAGTTGTATTTGATATATATAATTCAAGAATTTTAATATAAAGAGAAAGAAAAAAGATTGTTATGTTAACTTACGTTGAATTTGAACTGCACTGCAACTATAGCTACGGATAATTCAAAATATTTTATGAAGATTAATATGTAAATCAAAATTTTACTTTTTCGTGAATATAAAATTCAAAATAATTAATTCTTAAATCTTAATACGTTTGCATCAATTGATAATTTCTAGCTATAAATAACAAGTAATAGGATCACTAACACTATAAGGTTAAAGGAATAAAAGTTTAACTAAGCCTGAAAGGATACAAACTATATCTCTTCGAATTTGAGGTAGCCGAAAAATCGTTCACGATTTGTTCTATGCCTTTGATCATATACGTGGGTTGAATAAAGTTGGAACCACCATATACCCAGCTTCCATCCATGGATTCACTTTCTTGATCGACCAATAACCTTATTTGGATTGAAATCAATGCATGCAAGTAATCAATTTGACAGTTGAAGTAAACTGTGCTTTTGAATGGCAAGTTAATATAAATGAAAAAGCTTTCATTTAGCTTCAGTGAGTGATCATAAATGAAGTAAATGGTGCAGCAAATATAAATGAGAGGAAAAATGTTAAAAAACTTAAATGGCAGGTTTAATCATTCGAAAATACTACAAGCACATATGAAATATTCAAAAGATGCTGCAATTGCAGTTCTTAGAAGTTGGAGTCAGAAAACTAAGTTTCAATATCATGACATAAAGAAAGATACAATTCAGATTGCACGGGCATAATAGTTGTCATACTTCCATAACAATGTACCAAGTCCGAAAAAGTTAGGAATAACAAAACACATAAAAGTAGTTTCATATTACAGAATATCTGAATTTGCAGAGCATAGATTGAGTCTAAGTTCCTTGGTTGGTGGAGTTTCTTCGATGATCTTGTTCAAAAGCCAATACCATTCAACTCTAAAATGTACCGTACAGTACCAATCTTCTCAATTATCAGCCACAAAGTTTCCTCTATAGCCTCCCCAATTCAGTTGTAGCAAATTACCAAAGCCCATTTGACAAACAACTACTCTTTGTTCATCTGTCAACTGTGAAATGGCAGCCATTAATCAATCAGAAGCGCATCTGGTCAAGAACTTTGCCTTCGCCACTTCTGATTTTACTATTTGTTCGCATTCACTTTTTTACTGACATTTTTTCTCCGGTGGTAAATTCTTAAACATAATCCAATTTCCATCGAGTACACAATCATGGTAAATAAACAAAACTAACTAAACCTTTAATACTTGAAAATTACCATTTTATTTTATTTTTATTGTGCAACTTCACATACCCCTTTTATAATGCAAGTCATTCCATCGTTTGTCTTAACCTCACGCACGGCTACAATATCATCATATGACTACGAAATTATACCACTCCATAATTATTAATGAACCTTAAGAAACTTATTAAATTTATTTATAAATTCATTGACTAAACTTACAAATATCTTATGAACCCATTATGACATTGCCTTTTTCTTCTTCCTTCAACGCTTTGATCACCACCAACCTCTTCAGCACCCGTATCAATCTCACATGATTTATGCTTATTACTACTTCCCACCAACTTCATCTATGAAATTCAGCAATACATTTATTTATTATAATCAAACTAAAGTTCATGGGAACATATAGTTTACATTCCTAGTCCAACACAAAACAAATACATATCATTAACCATAAACCAAAAAAAAAAAAAAAAAATTAGGGAAAGAAATAAACAAAGAAGATCTAAAACGAAGGGTAACTGGGTAAGCATGTATTATTTCCCCATGCTGCCATCTTAATGCTGACCATGGACTTTATTATATTGGTTGTTGGAATATTAATTTTCCTGTTCCTAATTTTGAAAATGTTCATTGTAAAATTTAATAACGCCCAAGCTGCTAATTGGAACTTATTATCATGGATTCTAATATCATTTTAATACATGGAATTACTAAGATAAACATAATAATAAAAAGCTCCTTTACATTACTATATTGTTGAGAAAATATCCACAAATTTATTTTAAAAAATTGATGCTCTGTGCTCCCCAATTTGTCATTATCTGAATGAAATCTAATTTCCCACCAACTATACATTTTTCTAATTTACAATTATACATTTTACTTTTTAATTAATTTAATTCTTTTTAAATTTTTTAGGGCTTGGGCCAAAACCTGGGCTTCTTTTTAAAAACCCAGGTCTAGGCCCAGCTCTAATGAACCTTCGAATTGGAAATCCTAACCGTGAAATTGAGGGTCAAAGCCATTTTACCATATCTACATATAAACAGTATGAAAAGACTGGAATATTTAGGTAGTTAACAACCTTCGATATTTTAGTCTTTTTATTATTTTATTTATTTATTTATTTATTATTATTATTATTATTTGGTACATAGGGACTCTTGTGTTTTTTTTTTTTTTTTGAATTTCTAGCAAAATAGTATCGTTGTTTGCTGGAGGTTGGTTTGTCATATACAATAGATTACAGTAAAATTATTGAATATAAACAAGTGAAAAGGAGTAAATATCTTACATGTATTTGTTCTGCTGTAGCCTTTTATCATTTATTCATTTTCGTATTTCTGACCTAAAAAAATATCTTATGTTTTCACAGAGTTATACAACGTTATTGAAATAGTGGAGGAAATCAAATATGAAATTATTTACAATTGTCTCGTTCCCAATGTATCGGAGTATAGAAGAAAAGAGTTCATTCAACCAGAAAAATGTCTAATAAAAGTGTCCTTACAAATGCTGGAAAGAGAATAATGCCAGGCCTAGCGGCCATCGTTAGAACTTGGAAGGGGGAGATAATGGCTGCAGGAATTCAGAATACAGATTTTCACATGGATGTTGAATATGCTGAAGCTATGAATTTTGGAATTAAAATGGGAATAGACACTGCCGCTAATCGTTGAATCAAATTGAAAGACTGTTGTTAACTCGTTGAAAGATTTAGAAAGAAGTACGAAAGAAATATCGTAATTAATTATCGAGATTTAAAATTATATGGTTGTGAAAGATCACTTCAAAATCAATCATGTATTGATGAGAAGTAATAATGGCACTGCTTATAAATTAGTTAAATACGCTGTTAGCAATTCGAGATGTATAATTTGGTTGGAATACTTAAAGACTGTTGTTAACTCGGTAAAAGATTTAGAAAGAAGTACGAAAGAAATGTCATAATTAATTGTCAAGATTTAAGATTGTATGGTTGTAAAAGATCACTTCAAAATCAATCATGTATTGAGAAGTAATAATGACACCGCTTATAAATTAATTAAATACGCTGTTAGTAATTCGAGATGTATAATTTGGTTGGAAGAAATTCCGACTCACGTAAGTCTTTTCATTTAAGCGTTTAATCGATGTTTTCCATTAAAAAAAAAAGTATCCTTACAAAGAAAGTACGCTGCTGAAAAATGGTTTAAATAATTGTTTTTTGTTAAACACAAAAAAAGTTTGGTGGGTTTTGCTAACAACCTAATGTGAAATGAGTTACAGAAATAGGACTTCAAAAGCATTGACAAACTGACGTGGAACTAACTTTTTTATTCTGCAATGACATATAAATATATATTGTTACTAGTGCTACTATAATGCGGAATATATTCTCTAGAAACATGAATTAATGCTATAATTAATTTTTATCATTTTCACAAGGAATATAACTTATAAGAACCCATTAATCAAAAACCTCATTTTTTGTCAGAGAAACTGCTCAACTTAAAATATTCAGCCTATGTGAATTCAATTTAGAGGGAACACAAATTAGAGAGTTGATTAGCTCTGATATTCTGTTAATAAAAAGAGTTTTAGACAAGAGCCCGACATTAATAATTTTAGAAGCAGTCTTAACAATCTTAACAATTCTCATACCTTGTTTATTTTATTTTATGTTTAAGTTGCAATAACACGTAAATTTCCACCAACAAGTATGTAGATCAATTGATATGAGATTGTTCTAACTTAACTAAAGTTCTCGTTCGAGATTTGGGAATGCATGTGTGTTAAATACTTGTTGGAAGAGTTTTGCTGTCCTAATGGTGCTACCGGCTTGAATCTGGATTAGTAGAGGACTAATGTGATTTTCGAATACCAGATGGTTAGTCCTTGACCACACCTTCAAGAAAAGAAGAAAATTCTAAATTATAATTTACATAGTACTATCAACTACGTTATTGAAATTCCGTTTTATATGGCCGGCTGGCAGTTTAGCTTTCTGCTTCTTGAGTTATAATTTCATTTTCCTGGCAAGATTGATGCAAAATCAACTACCAACACCATGCATGGTCCAGGCAAGGTTACTGGAAATTGTATAAATATAAATTCATAAAAAAATGTATTTAGATAGATTGCTTAAAATATTCAGTTGACCTTTTTCTAATCAAATTTAATTTCAACTTTTATTAAAGCACTTATTAATGCCCAAACCCACTGCATGTAGCCGGCTTCCTCGTTTGGTTAGCTATATATGCTAACATATATATAACTGAACCTTTTGTTTTGTTTTGTTTTCAAATTTCTTCTAAATTTATATTTGTTTATAACACCCACATGGCCTTGGCTTTTGGATAAGGGAATAGGCATGTAACTATACGTGCGAAAATGACTTATTTTGTTTGCTTGGTGACCAAAGTTTCATTAAGAGAGCGAAAGTGCTTTTTGCTAGTGTGTGTGCTTGTGCTGGCTCAAAACAACTTCTGTCCTGCCATCCAAAATCTAAGACAGGCAAGAAATGGATCCCACCAACAAATCGATTTTTATTCCTGAATTTCGGATCGGCTCTTTTGAGTATATCCAAAGCATTTCTGGTGAGATCTTGCTCACTGATCACACATGCTGCTTTGTTTTGCATCATTACCCATATGAAGCAACACTTGGTACTTTTATTATCAGCTCATATTTATTTTAAAATGTATTAGGTGCTAACACATAGAGTTGCCTCTTTTTCTATATCTCATCTCCTAACTGTTACTAGAAGCTTTTGATTAGTAATAAGGACTACTCATTAGTTCCAAATAATATTAATAACTATAATTTTCTCCTAAATATTAATTCAGAAGGTATAATTTAGCTTCGGATTATCTATCGTAAATTAGTTTAATAGAATAAAGTAAATCATGCACAAGAATAAGGTTTTTAATATATCCATCAAATATGTTAGAACTTTACTTTCAGAGCTGAAAGGTCCGTCAGAAAAGAGATGGTTTTTTTTTTTTGAATGCTTTCATGGTTTCATTTTGTATCTGGATTAATGATTTAATATTTTGGTTAAAGCTTAAAATGCTTATTCGTGACTCATGCATGCAACTCAACATCTAATCATTTAATTATATCTTTAATCAGTACTGCTGCTGGATGTCGGCCAAACCCCCTTTGCTTAACTGAGTGAAGGAAGCCACATGGCCAAAATTTATATGTATCTTTTACATCTCCAGCGAACTATATTTTCCATTTAATAATCTTTCTTCTTTTATATTTTAAACTCATTTATTCAGAAAAAGTGGCAGCAATTTGTTAGATTTTGCTTTGTGTGGTTTGATAGTAAAAGAAGGGATCTCCCGTTGACCCCTCTCTCTCTTATAAATAAGATTTATATATTATGGTGAGGAAGTTCTGGTAAAGTGGGCTATAAATTAATGATTAGTGCTATAATCGTAAATGATATGATATTGATTTATTAGTTGGTAAGATAATATTATAATTATTAGTTCATAAAAAAATTATGAAAATTTATCAACCATTTAACGAATCACGTATCATAAGTCGCATCATTTTGAATGAAATTTGAAATAAAATTTTGGAATGTTGCGTGACCTACATGCCTTCGATGTGTATTCACTAATACATCGTCATCAATTAGGCCTTATATTTTCTACAAAACTGAAATAGATAAGAGTAATAGATGAGAGCTAATTAAGTTCTGTTAGCTTCAATATTTTTACCATAAAATAAATAAGCATAATTTTCAGTGGTGATATCAATACAAGGAATATTTTGATTGAGTTGTTATAGTTTTTGATTCATAACTATTATAAAATAAAATTTGTCGAGCAAGTGATCAATATAATTAACCAAATACTTTTCATATTGTACATTTAAATTTAACTGTTGCTATCGCTTATAAGGTATTGTGTCTGTGGCATTATTCATCGTTGTAGATTCTAAATCCTCGCTTCTAAATTTTTTGTCATGAACTCCCAAATTAACTTTTGTTGTATTACGTACATCATAAATTACGTTAAATGCATAAGTTTGGAGTCTATAATGAAAAACTTGGGGGTGTTAAAGAGAAGAAGAAAAAAAATAATGGGGTCACTGTATATCTCTCTTTAAATAGAAGAGCATGTTGTAGATAATATGGTGGACTCCGCCAATAGGTTGCTGAGTTCAATTTCAATGGTGACCCACCACCAGTAGGAGGAACGAGGATTGGGTTAGGTCGTGGATGCTAGTGATGAATTTATATCATGGAAAGAAGAGAAGAGAAGTAAAGAAAAGATACAAGATGAAGAAGCATAAAGCCAAAGTAGGCATCTTATCTTATATCGTCGTTTTAAAATATATTTACAAGGCCTAGCAATGGCAGAACACAAGACAAAGACTGGCCAATTCTTTTCTTGTAAGGTGTCTACTTGTCAATTCTAGCATATCACTTTTGTTTTCGGAGGACCAGCAGCACTCTTACCTCTAAAGTCAAGTTTCTTTCTTTACTGTCTGTGTGGCCAATAGCCACTGGTACATGCCCAACATGTTATATGCACACTGTAAATTGTGAATTTGAGATTAGGTACCATTGTCAATATGTAAATTAACATTTTATTTAACTAGATAACTTCGTCCAGTCTAAAATTCATATTTTAAAATTTACAAATGTTTGTATTAGATGAAAACTTCGTATTATTAACTATATATCTACATCCAATGATTTGTGCTATGTATTATAGTGGTTTCTTTAATACTTTCTTTTATATATACAGTCTATATAAATACTTTAACCATGTAGTGTAGAGAATTATGTATTATATTTGAAGTTGTTAATCAATAATTAGCAACGAATCATGGCCCAAAAAGAATGCTAAAAAATTAATGAAAAGAAAAAGAAAAAGGCAAGGCATAATTGGCTCACGCATTGCAGCAGTAGGCACAAACTCTCACATTACTCTCACTGGCCAGCAGCATAGGAATACACATAATGTGCATGCACATGATCTTGATAAGTGATAAGAGAGTCCTTTTATTTGGAAAAAAAAAAAAAGAGTGCTTATTTTTCTCTGTAATCACCTCTTTTGACAACTTTTGTATAACCCATTACATAAACAACAATAACAAAGAATTACAGCTAAACATTGTACTAAACTGCCGGCAAATGGGGCACCAAAGGGGGGATTTTATCACAAACAAAATGTGATTAGCAGCTGCTAATAAGACATTAACATTGCGATTAGGGCAACGCAAGCCGATTAAGGCCGGTCAGTATGGCCATGCTGGCCTATCCCTGACAATAATGCAGTGAACATGAGCTAACATCCAACCATTAGTTTAATTTTGTATTGAAATGATAATGCAGCCAAGCACGCAGACAGCTTGTTTTGATTAATTAATACAGGGTGTGTATTATAAATAGGATTAGCGATCTCCAAACTCAAGAGCTACTTTTTATTTATTAGCTTAAATTATTATGAAAACAATGGCACTAGTTGTCCATTAAGTGACGAGTTTTACTTATGATATTTGGTAAATTTCACAATATTTACAATATCGAACTTATTGTCCAATTCTATATTAACTCGATATTGATACAATTTGGGTTCAACAATCAATTGAATATTATCTCATATGTATGCATTATATATCATCATTTCGTTATTAATTGAATTTTGGAATTCTAACCACGTCTGTTTAATTATGAGAACCTATAATTTATAAAAAATTCAAATTATCTCGTGTACACGCACGAACGCACGCACGCACGCATACACACACTTTTCCCTATAATTTTTTATGCTTTCCGAATATATTTGTAAGTTGTAACATCCCCACGTTGCTAGCGCAACCTAGGAAGATGTGAATTATAAATATTCATACATTGCAGAAAGAAGATTGGCTGCAAAAATTGGGAATTTCCAAAGCATGTGGATAATTTGCAGCAAAATGAAACCTCATTTTCAGGAAGGTTTCTATGTTATTTTAATCCTGTATATTTATTAACACTAGCCACCTAGATGTTTTAAATTCATTCATGATATATATGTGCATTCGGTTCACCCTACTGAGAGATTTAGGGGGATACAAAGTACAGTAAAAGACTCGGGATATGTATGCAAATATGGCAACATAACCGCTGCCCAGTCCCCATCTCCTTATATATTATGGGACCCTTCAAATGAAATGTTTACCAGAGGAAAGATCCTCACAAAGTACACCTTCTAATGCCACATGCAAATCATAGCTTGCCAAATTTGGTCTGCTAGAGCTGAGTTACTAAATCACCCCCCAGATTTCCACTAGTTCACCATCACAAATATTCTACAATTCCATAAATGAAATTGCTCCATTACTGCTCCTGTAAAATGTTGTTAAATTTTTGGGTTTAATAACTTGTAATGTCGAATTTATAACAAACTATGTAATAGTGATGATAACGTTATTGGACACTACTCTAGTAAAAAATTATCATGTGGCACACGTATGCACATTTAAGAGAATGCGTATACACGAGACCATAGTTAAAAATATCTTGACTAGGTCATTATAAAGTTGTGATCCATTAATTGGTTAGAGAACATTACAGTAAATATTTGCAGAAAGTACATTATATTAGTGAAAAAGGGAGAAAAGAGAGAGAGCAAAAGAGAATAATGGCCAGAGGGTGGAACCTTTCAGTAGGATGAGTGTGTGAGTAGCAAGACAAAGGAAAGAATAGTTAAGAGTTAGTTTAGGGATGTTGTTCAAGTGGAGCAATAACAGTCGTTGGATTTGAGGTGGCGTAGGATTCTCAGTTGAGTACACGTGCTGCTTGCTATGCTCTCTTTCTTTCCCATTACCTCTTTTTTATCTTTGCTTCCATGCATGGATTTCTCCTCCTAAATATAGTGTCTTTTGTATTTCCATGTGTTGAGTAGCAAACAAATTAATAGAAAGAGAGAGCAAAGAGAAAGAAACGCTCACTCTCTCACTCTCTCTCTCTCTCTCTCTCTCTCTTTCTCTCTGTGTTCTTTAATTCCCTTTTAATTTTCCTCCTTTGATTGGGTTGTTTTTTGTTTTTTAACCTCTTTTTACGAACTTTGATTTTTTCTTCAACATTCAGCTACCCACTATAATATTAAGCTATCTACTGCTAGTAGGCCTGTTGTTGCTTGTTGGTTCCTTTCTGTGATCGATTGTTCAGCAAAACAGATCCTGTTTTTGCTTTCATTTTCAGCTTCTGCCTTGATTTTCTGATCTGGGGTCCTCTGTTTCATCACTATTTTTAGACTTTTTTTTTTCAGTGTAATGAGATCAAGAATTGTAGCATTATTGTTTCAAATTCTTTGATCACGTTTGAAGCTTTTTCTTTCTTTTGCTTGTTTGATCTCCAATTGTTAATCATCATCATCAATGGAAGAAGATCGAGAATTCAAGCATGTGTGCAAGTTCTGCAGCAAGAGCTTCCCCTGTGGCAGATCCTTGGGTGGTCATATGAGGTCTCATATGATCACCATCACTGAAACAACAGATGGTCATCACAAGCAGCTTGCAAAGAAAAAGCTTCCATCTGTTAATAACACTGAGACCAATGGTTATGGCCTCAGAGAGAACCCGAAGAAGTCTAAAAGAATTGCAGATTCAAGTGAAGATAATACTTCACAACAACAACAACAACTCTGTGGCAAAGGTTTTGTTTCTTGGAAACCAATGAAGTGTAATTCAGAGAAAGACAGAGTGTCTAATAATAACACTAGCTTGGAGGATCAAGATTCTTTGACTAGTGCTAATCAGAAGTTGGTCACTGACAGCCAATCTGATAATGAAACTGCAGCTCCAAATCGAAAGAGGAGATCGAAAAGAAGAACAAGGTACATGGCAACCCCCACTGCAAATTCTTGTTCTATTTCAGTTGCTAATAACAAAAATAATGGCTCCTCTTCTGTTTCTGAGATTGAGCAAGAACAAGAAGAGGTTGCCATGTGTTTGATGATGCTTTCAAGGGATGTGGGTTCTAGAGGTGTCTTGAATTCTGTTGCTGAATCTTCTGATAACAATTCTGTGTTTTTGGAACCTAAGATTGAGGCTAAGAAGCTGAAAGAAAAGAAGTTGGATTCTGAGAAAGCTAAAGTGATAAAAAACTTGAAGAAGGAAACAGAATTAGATCAGGCTGAATTGGGTTCTAGTAAGCAGAATTCGACAAGCAAGAAAAATGTTTGCAATTCGTTTGATCCTGAATTGAGGTCAGATTCTTTTAAAAGATCAACAACTGATGCTTCTGATGCTGAATTCTACAAGGATTCTCAAAAGAGAAGCAAATTTGAGTGTGCCACTTGCAACAAGATCTTTCACTCATACCAAGCTCTTGGTGGCCACAGAGCTAGCCATAAAAAGATCAAAGGCTGTTTTGCTACCAAAATTGACAGCAGTGAAAATAGCATTGAAGCTGAGCATTCACCTGACCCAACAGCAGACAGTAAGCTAATCAAATCCATTAACAATGAGAATTCTGCTGATCATTTCTTTGTTGCTGATTGTGATGATCATAGAGCTGAGACAAGTTGTGGGGCAAAGAAAAAGCACGAATGTCCAATTTGCCGCAAAGTTTTCCCATCAGGCCAAGCACTAGGTGGTCATAAAAGATCACATCTACTTGGTGGCAATGAAGCTAGGAACAGTCCCGCCATAGTACTTGAGAATCCGATACCGGAAATCCGCAACTTTCTTGACCTTAATCTGCCTGCTCCTGACGAGGAAGACAGCAATGCTCATCTGGGGTTGCAACAATGGTGGATCAGTAGCAGCCACAAGCACGAGGCGCTTGTCAGTTTAATCTCCAACTGACCTTCTTCATCCTGCCATGGTTTTTTTCCAATAAAATTTCTAGAGTGTACAGACAAGTTTCTGCTTATTATTTCATTCATTCTTTACACATTGGACTATATGCCAACATATTGCTAGCCTTACAACAAGTGTTAGGCCTTAAAACAAAACTACCATCTTGTAAGTTTCGGTCAAGTTTTATTTCTTTGTTCCTTTCATTTCCAGTCTGTTTTTGGCCATAGAATAAGTCCCCATTCATGCAGAAGTGCAAGCTTATTGTCACCGTATTGATTACAGTGATTGAATTTCACGTTTGTACTTTATCTACAGAAAGTAACCTACTCTGGGGGCAATAATCTTATCTTGGCACCAAAGTGAAATGAGTGAGGTGTTGAAAATTGGCTTGGTGTGTGAAGTCACGAAGAGATAAAAAAGCAAAATTTCTAATGTACACCAAGACGGCATGTGAGTTCAAGGTGGTTCTTTAGTCACCTACCATACAACTTGACAACCCATCTCACTTCTATCTCAATTTTCTTTCTCAAGATTAGTGCACTAATTTTAAGTGGAGTGTTATTATATCTTTGATCCAAAGGTTGAGATGAGTATATAATATTATAATGATGGATTTGATTGGACTACTTTTTCATGTTTGTTCATTTGGCTTCGAGTTAGTTCACCAGAATCACACTTGTGTAACTAGCTTATTGATTAAAGATATCATATCAAATAGTGAAGATCTCAACTCCAAACCTAATCATCGATAAAGTGTGAAACAACTCAACCTAATTAGATATTGCTCAATAAGAATATGATTAGGAAAGGTTCAATTATGGGGTGGGTTAACACTTTTTGGAAAGCAAAGCAACTACCTTTAAACTTAAGATCAAATTAGAATTAATCGAAGATACGTTCAAATAGATTGCTTAAGATAGAACAAGAGGCTTAGAGTTCAAACAGAATACGTCTTCTAAGAAATTACTTGGCTAGTGTAGCGTTGCTATTTTGACAAAATACTTGCAGTGCTGCATGTTGCCGAAGAGTATTATCAAGTACTTTTGAAATATGCCGTCTAATAAAAGTACTTTTTTCTAAAAGTGCTTCTGAAAATATCCTAAACTTGGATTTGAAATCCAAGCTCCCCAAACTTTATAAGAACGATTTAAAAAAAAAAAAAAAAAAAAATTAGGTATTTGCGGAGAAGCACTTTGTTAGGCGAGAACCTGGGCAAAGTATGGAGAAGCCAGATCCCTGGGCTTGGGCATGCTTTGCTGATTTGCTATTAGCAGCTGGCAGCGTGATGCTGCTTTGTCAGGTAGTACCATGAACCAGTAACTACTTTTTAACTACCAAGGAAGCTTGTTTCTTATAGGCTGTGCGCTTTTTTGTCCGGATTCGGGGGTATTTTGGTCTTAAAATTACAGCCAGGTATTGCCGGGTTGACAAATAACACTTCACAAGTGGTTCCCTCACCTTTTGGTCTCGTGAAGCTTTAGAAGATCGCAGTTTGCTTTTGACACGTGCTGACCGAACGAGAGATTAGATTTTAAATCCAAATCATGCCACATTTCACCACGTCATTGTTCCATATGATGTGAATGTGATGCATCAATTACAGTATCAAACATTGGATTAGAGACGTAAAAGCATGTGAAGCAAAGGAAAAAAAAAAAATTGAAGGCGAAGCTTGATATCATTAACTCAATTGAGAGGTCCCATACAAAATCACTATCATCGATTTGGGTCCTATTTAGAATTGAGGTGATATGTTTTTTAAGTTACAGTTATTGTAAAAAAAATTATAATTATAAAATAAAATTAATAATATGTTGTAAATATAAATGTTAAATAATAATTTTAATAAAATTATTAAAAATATAATAAATTTTTTATTATACAAATAAAAAAATCATATCAACATATTTTTTAAGGTACAACAATTAGTGTTTACTAAACACTTTAATGATGTATCTTTTAAATTACAATTATCCAACTTCAATGTAAAACGCATTCTTAGTTATAGTTTTCAAGTAAATTATATTTAATTGGTCACTATATTTAAATTCTAAAAAATTCACTCATACCTATTAAAAGAACAAACAAAATAAAAAAAAATTCACTATCGACTTTGGTAACATGCTAATAAATATTAATTTTTGAATGAATTAAGGTAATACAAAACTCATAAACACCGTTTTGGTGCCAAAAAACTGAAGTGGGTGTAATCAGAGTATGGGCGGTGTTCTAGAGAAAAGCTACCCAGTCCAGCATCTCCGAACAAGTTAGCGCAAAAAGACCAAAAATGGAAAAAATGGAAAAAGAAAATAAAAAAAAGAAAAAGTGGAATGCTCATTCTTCGTTTTCGGAGCTTCTTTGATTCCTCTGAAGAATTTCTAAACCCTAAGTAGAGCCGTAGCCTTAATTTATCGTCGAAGCAAAAGCGCAACAAATGTACCATACACAACAGCTACAACAACCGCCTTCTTTCACTTACTTGTCTAACCATCCCACAATTCCTAACCCTAACCCTTCTTCTTTTTTCTCTTACCCTCAGCCTGCAGTTCACCATGCAGAGCCAGCCATTTATCCACCTGGAATCGACCCGGATGCCGATTCGGGTTCGCACCCGTCGACCCACGTTGGAATTGAGAACCAAATCCCAACCCAATATTACGTGGACCCAAATGCGGTTTCTGTGGCATGGGTCACTTGGCAGGCTGGTTCCTTAACATATGAAAATGTAAGTACTTGGTATTTTCCTTGGCTTTGTTTTCTTTCCTGTATCTTAAAAAATTATGACTTTTGAGGGTTTGATGTGAACTCACGATGTCTTGGCAGTATCTGTTGATTGAAAATGGAGCTTCTTTGGTGTTTTATTGTGTACATGTGGAGTGTTGATGTTTTTCAAGAGTTTTAAGGTGTCTTTGTAATGCTCTATTGGATTGCAAAAGTGGAGTTTGAGGGGGCTCTTGTTAGTGGGTTTTGTGGTTAAAACTGTAAATTTTGATGAGGTATATGACCATTTGTGAATTTTTTCAACTTTTTTTTGGGTAATGTGGGGTTGGTTTCTTGCCAGTCGCTATCCAATCTGCTTGCTTTTGGTTTTGGTAGGGAAGGTTATGGTCCGTATGTGTAATCTTGAGTGCTTAAGATGATTCTTCACATTTTTAGCTTGTAATCAAGTTGAATTTGCAGTACTCCATAGCAGCTTTGCAATAAGCAATTTAAATCCGATGCATTCTCCTTTGAAAAATCTTCGTGAGGATGTTGATAGTATTGAGTTCTGAAGCTTGTGGCACTCATAAGAGTAACTTAACATTCCTCTTCAAAATTAGAAGAGATAACGGAATCAAACCTGTCCTGGGGTATAAGGATGTTTTGATCGTTCTACGTGTCTAGAAACATAATGCCACTGATGGCTCAAAACTTATCATTTTGTTTTTGATGAGGAAACTTACGTAAATTTCTCCATTTTATTTAGAAAATGTTTGACTGAGATTGTGTGTATAATGCAAATAGTTTTGTGTATCTTAAGTATGTCATCACTTAGTGGCCTGGAAGGATTAGAGAATCTCAAACCCAACGTCGTAAACAATGTAGTGGTTTTTAGAGATTTTTCTTTCCTTTTCCATTGTTCTCATATTTGGATTTACCTTCAATAGCTAACTATGCTTTCCTAAACTTGAGGTTGGAAAGGGAATATCAATTGCATGTGTTTCTTTCTATTTTGGCATTCTTTGTTATTCAGCCCATAGCTTTTGGTTTCAGGGGTCATTACCGTCTACCAGTTTAAATTCCTCAGGTGACAGCTATGCTACAAGTCAGCCTTTGGTGAATAATGTAACACAGAGCATTCCTACCCAAAGCAAGGTCATTCAACCAGTGCGGTGTGTGGTTTGCAATATTGATTGTAATAGCAAAGATGTTTTTCAGAAACACATATCTGGAAAGAAACACCTAAGGAATTTGCAGAACCAACATAATCCCAGTGCTGCTACATTAAAAAGATCTTGCAATACAATCAATAAAGTAAGTTTGCCAAGCCAGGAGCTGGAGATGAAGAGACAGAAACTTCTCAATGGTGGCGCAGCAGTTGATTCTGTTAGGGTTTGTACAGTATGCAATATTGCCTGCAATGGTCAGGAAGCATTCAATGATCATCTTTCTGGGAAAAAACATGCTGCCCAGGTAATTACTTTGCTCTCTAGCCTAGCCTTCTCTCTTATTGATTCACACTTGATGCTTGTCTTTTTGTTTTGTTTCAAGATTGCATTGCTTTGATGGCAAATTAATGTTAATTTGCATTCGTGAGGATTTTCAGTTTTTTCATTTTTCATAAGACATGTGTAATTGCTGCTTACCAGTTTTCGTGTATTCTCTCGTTGGGCAACTTTAAAATTCAGTTTAAGAACCTAATTAAGCAATCAGTTTCTGTAACATTCTGTTGGAGATTGCAAGTAAGAAAAGTCAAAGTAGTCATAATCTTGATATCAATTGCCAATACAAATGGCGCTATAATATAAATAAAGTACTAATCAGTTATCAAACCTCTCCTGGTTATCGTGTAGGCTCGCTTAGTATCTTTGGGGGTTGGTCAGTATTTTGCTGCAATCAAAGTTCAGAACAATAGCTTTTGGACTAGAGGTGCAAAAAAACCAAAAGTTGTTCAATCTGCCTGGTGTGAAGTTTGTAAAATCAACTGTAACAGCAATGATGTCTATGTGAAGCACTTACAGGGAAAAAAACACCAGAAAAATCTGGAGAATTTGGACAAAGCTAAGAATAGCACTAGTGCCCCTGCCTCACTTCCTGCTCCAGCTGCAACAAAACCAATAATTGGACCTACAGAGAAGCCAGTAGCCAATAACAGCAGTGGTGTTGATGTACAGAAATTACAAAAGAGAGCAGCAACTGAAGAGGATCTGGAGACGAAGAAACGGAAGGTTGTGGAAAGTGGAGCTGTGGCACAAGCAGTTCGAGTGTGCACCATTTGCAATGTGGTGTGCAATAGTGAGACTGTCTTTACTTATCATCTTGCTGGGCAGAAGCATGCTGCCATGGTGAAGAAACAGGCAGGAGCCCGGACTGAAACCAGTGCTCCTATGGTTTCTGCAACCTAGAGTTTAGTCAATTGGCAAATGGCAAGCCTAGTATGGTGTTAGGTTAGAGTCCCATCTTTTCTTCTTGTTTCTTGGGTTTTGTACGGGTGATAATCACCTGGGCCTGTAATTATTTCGGCTTTCATGTCCATTGCCAGAATGAGGGGAAAAGAATAATTAAATTTAAAAGAAAATGTTATTTGTACAATCCTGCCTGTTATCTTACAGCAATATCTTTACTCGGTTAACTTTTTAGCTGGTAAGTCATTTCGTTACATTATATAGCAGATACCATGATTCTATTACATTTTAGCTGTGAAGAAAATATTATAAATAAACGCTTTTTACTTTAAAAAAGGAAAAAAGAAGCTTTCAAGTAAGAGATTAAAAGTGTAACTATGACTTATAAAATTTTGTCATATTTTCTAGAATATAATAGAAGATAATTAAGCGAACACTTAAGACTTATGATAGAAGTGAATAAAGACATAATATTGTTGTGCCGTATGAATAAAATAGTTCATTTTTTAGTTAAGAATGGTAATATTTGACCTCTTTAATTTATCTCACTAACCTGGTTTTTTCATTTATCTCATTTATTTTCATAATTACGCTTATTAACAAAATAAAAAATAATTAAAAATAAATGTTATTTTTAGTTAATTTGATTGAAAAGAATTAGGAAGTTGATTTGATAAATGGGCCGAAATTTTTTGTGTCCGTTTTTGTAGACCCAACCCAAACCCATTACCACCAAACAGCCAGCAGCCCAGCGTTTTTTATCATACTAATAATCCACGTGCGTTATAACGTTCAAAATGAAAACTTTCGAATTCTGATCAATCATCAGATTCTATTTGTTTCTCACGAAGAAGGTAACAACTTTCGCTTAACCCACTTATTAAACGAAGCAAAAATCTTGTTATTTCGATTTTCTAACTTGATTTCAATTTGGTTCTATGGTCATTCCTTTGATAGTTACAGGCAATTATTTCTTTGGCCGGAGTTCTTTTTTTTTTTTTTTCCTTTTCTAAATGTCAATTAGTTCGAGGAGTGATGGTGAAAGCGTTTTTGATGTTGAGGAGCTCTTACAGATTGAGACAAGATGCCGAGAGGTAATTTAACTCTCCCCTGCTCTCTTTGATAATTAGCTTGTTTGAACTGCTCTTTTTTTATATAAAAAAAAAAAACAATTTAATTGGATTTTTCAGCATGACTTGACTCAATCAATAAATGAGATTTTATTTTTGGGTTTATTTCAGTTATAGGGTGTTTTGTCTTAGGAGCTTTCTTGTATCTCGAGCGCGTATGCTTTTGTCTCAATCCATGTATACTAGTTTTGGTTTCAGATAGCTTCTATTAGTAATGCAGTGGTGATATTTTGAGGTTTTGAGTTGAGAGAGCGAAACCCTCATTTTTGTTTTGCTATTTGACGCACAATTTGATAGCTAGGTACTATTCGTCCTGTTTTGTGGCAATTAGATATGATAGTGTATTTACCTTTTTTATTTTTTTATTTTTTTAATGCAGCTACGGAAAGAGAAGGACACCTTGAGAGAATCACAATCTCAAAGTTTTGACTTAATCAAAGTAAGTTTTGCTTCATGGATTTGTAGTCATTAGAGCCAAAGCAATATGATTCATATCATTCTCATGTCTCATGTCCTCGCTGTTGTTTTAAGATAAATTAAGTAGTCAAAGGCTCAGGAAACAAATTCTCTTTTCCGATAACTTTCCTATTTGTGAGGCAAGTTGCAGTTTAGAAGATGGCTTTTATTTTTTCTTGTATCTAGTGTTTTTATATTCTCCTTGCAAAAAGGAGGTTAATAGAGGAAGATGTGAGAAGAAATTTTATCTACTGCTTAATTTGGTTTTCTTGAACTAAATATTCCATGTTCTTGTTTGCATAAACTGGATTATCAAATCACTTGGCTACTACACAGCCGGGCATTCTGGATCTCCTCGTCTTCGCTACATTTTCTGTTTTGGAGTATAAGTTTAACCACCTGCATGTATACTCAGGCTCAGCATGTCTTTGTCGAGATATATCAGAAGGTTCCCTAGTTAGTCCTTCCTCATCAAGTGGCAATTCTGGAGAAATATAACAGCAAACTTTTAATAGTATAACAGAGTTGAAGTCCCCTTCCACCTAACGGCTAACGCACACACACACACATCTATAAAGAGTTTACCAGTCTTTTGTTAGAATAAATGCACTGGGAGAAAATGTGACATAATTGAGGCTTCAAGAAGTCATTTACTTCAATAAGTTACCTGTTTTCATACTTGTTTTGGCTCAGAGACTAGAACTCCATGCGAAGTCCTTATCAGAAGCTCATAATGAAGACAAGAAACACATTCAGAAGCTGGAAAGAGAACTGATGAACTGTTCTCAAGAAATAGGTGCTCATTCTTATTTTTTGTTTCACTTACCTGTTTACTCAGTTTGTTGATAGGTGTTTGGCTTCAATTTATTCCATTTTATAAAGATGCTGCTTTTTGGAGTTGACTCATTTGATACTCCTCTTTTCTCTTATTATATATTGCAGTCATTGACATACATGTGTAATCATGTCAATTATCAAAGTAACCATCATTGTGGTCATGCTGGCTGTCTTAAACTACTATTTTGACCTGCAAAAAATTATGAAGACTCTTAGGAGTTGAATGTCCTTTGCGTCTCAAGCTGCCTTTAACAAAAGTTACTACAATATCTCAATTATGCCCTATTGTGGATTGTTTTAACTTCTTATGTTTACCATGATAAATTGATGCTCAAGCAGTTACCGAGAGGGAAAGTGTAGGAGGTCTCTCTGTTGGAACTTTTTTGATGTACTAGATTATCATAGTGTTTCTGGACAATTATGAGCACTGATGAACGTACAAATTGCATGTGTTTTGGCGGTTCTTTATCAGGTAGTGGGTGGACCAGTGGCAGAGAACATATTCTCTTTTGTGAATGATATGATGTTATAAATATGTTTGTATTAAATAATTATTATTATTATTATTTTCAGTTTCCTTTTGACCATTCAATTAATGCGTAGGAGGTATCTATTTCATTTGAACTGAAAAAGAAAAAAACATATTTATACTTTTAGCAATGATTGCAATCATGCAGCCTTTATATTCATGAATTTTTGTTACAGATTACCTTCAGGATCAACTAAATGCAAGGAATGAAGAGGTATACTCTTTAAGTGAGCATGTTCACAGCCTTGAATTGAAATTAGTGGACATGGAAATTTTACAAGACAAGGTAGGCCAGTTGGAGGAGGAATTGAGGAGATCTGATTCTGAGTGCTTATTATTGATGGAGGAACTACAGAGCAAAGAAGAAAGATTACGAAACTCAGCTTTGCACATCAAGAAATTGGAGGAATCAATTTCATCCTCAGCGCTAGAGTCGCAGTGTGAAATAGCGAGCTTGAAGATCGATATGATTGCCCTGGAGCAGACCTGTGTTGAAGCGAAGAAAGTTCACAAGGAAAACGTTCAAGAAAAAGTTAGGATGAATTCATTAATTAAAGAGCTTGAGGTTCGGACTCAAGATTCACAGGAAATTATTGAATGTTTGGATAAAGAAAACAAAGAGTTAAAGGAGAAGCTGGATTCATATGAAACAAATGGTAGGGTATTTTGTCAAAAGATTGAGGAATGGATGGAAAAGGAGGACAGAAAACAGCTGGACATTCAGTCTTTAGTGAGTGAACTAGAGAGAAATTTTACTGTGTCAAAAGAAACATGGTGAGTTACAGTTCTCAGGTTCCATTCAAGTTACTGAGTTAAAATATCTGATAGTTTGTGTCCCTCAATTGTATGGTAATGGCATAAAGTTGCTTCGGGCAAACTGCCCTTAAAATGAAGAGCAATAACCTATTATGTAGTTCTATTTGTTTTTCTTTAGTACCTATTAAGTGGCAAATAGCTTTCACTTTTTAATTCCTTGTAATATCTTAATATTTATGAAGCTTTTGTGGAAAAGTCTTTGGTGCACTCCTTTCAAAATTGGCATTAGTACTGGGACCAGATGCAAATTTGAAGGAGAAGATAAAGGGCATGTCACTTCAAATATGTGAATACGAACTTCTTGTGAAGCAGCTTAAGGTATAAGTCATTTGAGGAACTATGACTTTACTTGAGCTTGTTTGACTTGTTCTGAACTGGTTGAGATTAATATGCATATGAATACTAGGAAGAATTGAGAGCAGAGAAATTCAAGGCAAAGGAAGAAGCAGAGGACCTCGCACAAGAAATGGCTGAGCTGAGGTACCAAATGACCAGTTTGCTTGAAGAAGAGTGCAAGCGTCGTGCTTGCATTGAACAAGCATCTTTACAAAGAATAGCGGAGTTAGAGACACAGGTAACGATGTTATGATATGCAGTTTTTATATTACCCAGGGAATTTTGCTTAATTCTGAAGAAGTCCAATCTTGTTCTACATGATTAGATTGAAAAGGGACAGAACAAATTTGTTGCCACTGGCAGACATCTCCCCATATAGAGAGTGGCTTCATTGGGAACTGCAGATGTTCATTGATCAGAAATCGTGGTAGAGGTTCTCTCTCTCTCTCTCTCCCCCCCGCCCCCGCGTCAACACACACATCTCTTGTGCATCTGTTTGTGTGATTGGATGTCGCCCTTAAACATGCTTTTGTTTCTATATGTTTATTGGGCTAGAAGGAGTTCACAGAAAATGTACATTAGCAAATATTATTTGCTGGAATGCTGAGATATTTCTGATACACATTGGTTTTCTCTGTCTTTCTGGTGCAAATTGTAATGAGGAAAAGTTAAGTGGAAGATGCTGCAATGAATATAGCTCCAGATGTCGATCCTACGTGTTCTTTCACTGTTCATGTGCTTGAGCAACGTGTATTTTTTTTTTTTTTTTGTTGGTCAAAAGGTGCAGCTATCCACAGTTTTCTCCCTATTCGTTATGTGTATGTTATTTTTCGAGGAAAAATTGTTTGCACAATTTTGGCATTTTGTTTCTTGTTTCTTCCCCTTGAAGAAGAAATTAGAAAGTTTGGGAAGGCAAGCAAGGTCAGAAGCCTATGATAAGGATACTAGATGCTTTCTTCGTACCTTTTCTCACCTGATCTTCATTTATTTTAGAGTTATTAGAATTTGACTACTGAAGATTTTTCATAATACCAAAGGCTGCAAGAACTATGGACTTGTAACATTGTACTACTAAACCTACCAATATTTCCTTAGCCCTTGGATGGTTGTTTAGACAGTCCTATAACGGTGCCGGAAGCTAACACAAGAAGTATTTTCTTAGTATTTGTCATGAGAGTAAGCTAATTGCTTTCTTGCAAGAAAGATACGACTTCTAGTTATAATTGTTGTTTTTATGTTATGTCTCTGTTTCCTTGAAGTTTCTCTTTAAGGTCTGACTATTATTATTATCAAGTATCAACGTGGCATTGATGATTTGTTCTAGAAATCTAATTATGTGTATTTGACTGGTGTAAATAATTGTTTTTAATAAAAGTGACGGTGGAAGAATAACGTAAGAGGGTTTTTTTTTTTAAATTTTTTTTTTGTTGGTAAATTAATAAACTATGTGACATGTATCATGGCAATAGCAAATTAGCTAGATAGAAATCTGCATTAATAAATTGTTAATATATATTTTAAAAACCATGATTAATAGAATATTTGGGATGGAGATTGTAATAAGGTTTCTTTAATTTTCAATTTTTCTCCACTAATGAAACTGGTGGGGTTTGCTGAACAAACTCATATTAATGTTTAGAGTTTGGGCAAAAGACCTTTTTCCCATATTCGAAAGAATTGTGTAGGTCAATGTCTGAAAATGAATTAACTTCTTGATTAAGAAAAAGATAATATGCAATGATAAAATTAAAATTTAGAGGCATGTTTCATTCCCACCTTATGACCTTACCTGATCAAAACAAAAGCAATGGTTTCCTATTTAATTTTCATATATATATATATATATATATATATATATATATATATATATATATATGTATATATGGATTTTTTTTTCCATTTAAGGAAATATTTAAATATTCATTTTGTCTATTAAATAAACAATAATGATAAAAAAATCCTCTAATTTTTATCTACTAATATGTGTCATTCAAATATTCAATGACTACGCTCACAATTAATAAAATTATTATTCTACCACCAAAAAAAAGAAAAAAAAAGCTGTCATATCGGCCCAAAAAATCTAAAATGAAATGCCGGCTAACATTAATAATAAATAACATATTTTTATATTTAATTAATAATAAATAACTTAATCAACTCACATTCCGTTCGTAAGATTAATAATAAACTAAGTCATTACAACTCAAAAAACAGAGTAATTCCAATTTGTCAACTCGGTTTCTATAGGTTCAAGGTCAACTATGGAATGCATTAATTCTAATCCAACTCTAAAATACAAACATAATTTTTTTATTTATTGTATTGATTCCAGAATTCATCACGCCTTTTTTTTTTTCTTTTTTTTTCATAAAACTTGTTCCAAAGAATCAATTAATTGAATAAAATGAAACGTCGCCGTAATCAACCATGATTGCGCGTCCCTACCAAAACAGAGCCAAAAAAGTCTTGTTTCTCTCGTCAAAGTGGGGCGCCTCTCCCAGTCTTTGGATCAAGTCCGCATTTGAACATTTCAAATTTTATTTAAAAATAATAATAATAATAAATAAATAAATAAACAAAGAGCAGGCTGCATGCCCAAGAAATAAATAAATTAGAAAAATACAAAGTCCAATTTCCCTCTTAAGCCAGTTTCTTACCAGTTCCTTTCATCCTTGTTCCAATTTCAGAGAACTCGCTCCACGCGATTTATATCCGTGGCTCGCTCGCTCGCTCTTTCTCGTTTAGAGTTTTAAACCCACCAAATCTTTCTTCACAACGTAAAGCTCTTTCTTCGCAAAGTTTCATTTTGACTAATTCCTTGTGAGATTCTTGCGCTCTTGCAAGATTTTCTGCAACATTTTCTCAGGTTAAAGATACTCTTCTAAAATCTTTGCCGATTAATTTAGTTACTTATTTTTCTTGATTCTGCGTTCTGGGTTTTGCTTGATTTTAGATTCTGCTATGTGGGTTTGTTTCAAAATCTTGTCTTGTCTTGTGTTGTTTGTTTGTTTGTTTCTTCCTTGTTATCATCGTACGGTCGGTTTCTTTGAGATCAACTTGCTTTCTCGTTAATCAAACAAAATCCTTTTTTTTTTTTCTTGAAATTAGAGAATTTGAAATCTTTAGGTACAGCTATTCAGTATCTCTGTGGTTTTTTTTTTTTTTTCAATTCATTTTTAAGGCTTATGGTTGTTCTCCCTTTGGATCTTCTGTTTGGTTCTGAGAAAAATTGGAGGAAAAAGTTTCCTGTTTTATTTTTTCTGTTGAACGGTCGCTCAAGTGACATATTAGTCTAACGGTCATATTATGTTCATTCCTGTAGATGTGTTGCATATTTATGAATAATTTTTTTAATCTTTTTTCTTCAAAAAAAAAAAAGCCTATATCGGTATGATTATTTTCCATAGCCTTTTTTTTTTGGTCAACCTAAATCTTTAATTAGATTTGTAACCTTACTGTCTTCCTCTCATTTCTTTTTATCAAATTTTCTCTAATGGAAACATCTTCTTCTGGTTTATTTTCTCGCTGATCTTGTTTTTCTTATTTGAATTTTGGGTCGCTGGTTTTTTTTTTTTTTTTTGGGAACTAGTTCTGATTATTTGTTCCTGAATCACGCCTACTAGTCTGTATTATGGAACTCAAATGTTATGCAACCTTATTCAGCTAAACTTGTTGATTATTGTAATTATTTGAATAACCTCATCACAATCTCACAGAAATGCTTTTTTTTTTTGTTTTTTTTCCCTTTTTTTATTTTCAGGAACATTGATTGATAGATCGATTTCTCTTCAGTTTGAATAATAGCTCTGCTTTAAGAATGTTTGGCTTAAAGAAATCTCCTTTAAGGGTTGGTAGGCATAATTCTGTTGACCCCGGACACCAGGTTTCTTCTCGGTCCAACCCGTTTGATTCTGACGATGAGTTGGATAATAAGCAGACTCTTAAACCCTCAAAAAGGACTTCTTCTGAACCCAACCTAACTACATCAAAAGTTAGTACTAATCCTTTTGATGATGATGATATAAAAGAGAACACTGCAGTGTCCTCATATTCCCTTACTTCAGCTGCGAGAAACAAATATAGGAATGATTTTCGTGACTCTGGTGGATTAGAGAACCAGTCTGTGCAAGAATTGGAGGATTATGCTGTTTACAAGGCAGAGGACACTACAAAGCAAGTGCATGGCTGCCTGAAGATTGCTGAAGAGATTAGAGAGGATGCTACTAAGACTTTGGTAAGCTTGCACCAGCAGGGTGAGCAAATTACCAGGACCCACTATACTGCTGCCAGCATTGATCACGATCTTAGTCGGGTATGGCTTTTATCACTTGCAATTCACCTAGAGCTTTAAATAATGTGACGGGGTACATAATTTTATCGTACTAAATACAAGTTTGACTAGATGCATTGACACATACTCACATTCCTAATCACATTCCTAGCATAACCAACTTATCAAGTTTCCTGCTTGCACAATGTTATCTTTTAGTACTACTTGAACACTGTCACCATTAATATTAAACCACAAGTACCATCAACCATGGTGCTTCTCCCTCCCATTTAATTAGCTTATGGTTTTTGTTTCATCAAAATAATATATGTGGAGAAATTCTTTATCAAAATCGTACAGAGTAATCTACTCTGTAGCTTTCAAGGTTATTATTTTGACCAGAAATAAATATTTTAAATCTCAATAAAGTTGGTATTTGTTTAAACAGCAGATGGAGCTAGTGATTTTTCTGAATCGATAACATGAACCTTTTGTGTGTTCTTCTTATATACATATGGTTAACTTTTATTATATGTGCCTTATATTTGTTGTCCTCGCTGGTATCAGCTGTTTTACAATTTTACATGACATTTTGGACATGCCTTCCGACCTTAAAAATTTTCATTCTCTGGCTTTTCATCTGACACCCTACCTGTTGTTTTTTTCTTGTTTTATTGACATTTTGGATCGAATTATAGACTGTACAAAGCACTTCCATAATCATTGAATGCTGATTACAGGGTGAAAAGCTTTTAGGAAGCCTAGGTGGGATGTTCTCTAGGACATGGAAGCCGAAGAAGACCCGTCCAATTATGGGACCTGTTATTACTAGAGGTTATTTTTTCTTCCTATACAACGCATGACCCTATCTGTTGATTTTTATTCTAAAAATAAGATTATGTTGGTTACTAGACTCATAACACGAAAATAAGAGGTGATCTAGCATGGTTCTTGCCTTTCATGGGTTCAACCACATGCTATTTATCATTTTTTAATATCCTTTACCCTTCATTTTCTTTTTTCCCTAGCATACAGTGTCTGATTTTCATGTTCTTACAGATGACCCGGTCCAAAGAAGGGGCAACCACTTGGAGCAAAGAGAGAAGTTGGGATTAAATAACACATCCAAAGGACAGTCAAACACAAGAGCTCGACTGCCTGAACCCACAGATGCTTATCAGAAAATTGAGGTTTGTATTTTTTTTTTTAATAATTATTTAAGCAATTAGATCTCAGCTTGCTGAAGTGTTTGCTTCTTCATCAATAGAAATCATATCAATATATTGCATAGTTGTTGGCCAAGTGTACAATGTGTACTGATATCATAATTTCATCATCATCTTTTATTTGTGATTACATTACAGGTAGAAAAGTCAAAGCAGGATGATGCACTATCTGAATTAAGTGGTATTCTGGGAGAACTAAAAAATATGGCTACAGATATGGGGTCTGAAATTGACAGGTATGCTTTATTGTTTCAGTGAAACTCTTACTGCATCTCCATGCTTACGTGGCTTGTCAATTTACTATTGCCATTATTGTAGAACCCAGTTGAACCATTTCTTATGGATTTAACATTGCCGGGTGTGTGTATGATTAATGATTACTCATGCTAAATTGCAGGCAGAACAAGAGTTTGGATTATCTTGATGACGACGTGGATGTGCTAAACATTCGTGTGAAGGATGCTAATCTACGCGGTCGCCGCTTACTTGGAAAGTAGAGTTTTCAGATTTGCTTCCGGGACAGATCTGCTGATACTCAACTGTTGTAACTCGTGCAGATATATGAATCTGGATACGGATAGATCTTACATGGATTTGGATTTTCAGTAAATTTTCATTCACACAATTTATGACCGTAATTCATTCTAATTGAGATTCAATTTTTCCTTGATCGCGCTTGAATGTTTATAGTGTTTGGCATCCTGCTCTTCTGCACCGCTGTTGCAGCATGCTTTCGGCACACTTGAGAATTAAGATAATCTTCGAAGCCCCAAAGGAAAATGAGCTTTCTCTGCCATGTTTAATTGCCACTTGAACTTGATGCAAAAAACCCAGCTGGCATGCTCAACCGTCCATGGATTAAGCAATGAACATGTGGCCGCAAAACTACCATTCAAGTTAAAACACATTAGGGAAAATCACTAATTGGGTGGAAACACATTTCTATTCCCACAAGTAGGTTTGAGACCTCTTAGGTGCATACTGCATATGAAGGATGCATCATACCAAATCTGATTTATAGATGGTGCCAGCAGCTCCATAGCTATACTCGTGTGCAAACACAACCCAAACATTAAAAAAACAAAAATGGAAAACACGCACACGCTTAACATTCTCTTTGTGATATGTCCTGCGTCTACAGCACATGCACTACCAGTCTTGATGAACAATGCTGCATTGCCCACTCACAGAAACTTAAATCCCTTATACTAGATAATCACTGTCCTTGATTTCTTAGAGAAGCAACGAGGAAAAAGAATAGAACTGTGATTCAATATTGAGAACAAAATGAGTATCCGACTTCATCATTCAAGCACCAAGTAAAATCACTCTCCTTAAACACAATCAGCAGAGAACTAAACCAATTCTATTATCATTTCCAGACACTGGATCACACCCTCAATCTTTTTCCATCTCATTGCCATGCCAGAGATTCAACCATTCAAGAAACAAATTTGCACCGCATAACAGTGCAATCAGAATAAACTCCAAAGGTTTTGCAAGGCAAAAGACTTAAGTTCCACAAGACCACACATACACCCCGAAATTTAAACTAAATTTTAAACTGCAGCAGTCATTCTAGCCGCAGCATCCTCCTCATTCTTAAAGAGATCCCAGAAAATTTGTCTGCCCAAGAACCACACAATGAAAATTCAATTTTACTCTAAAAAGTATGCAATTAAACAATGACAAACTATAGTTAACATCTTTTCATTCAGAGCATAGCTCCACGAGTACAACAATGATGAATAAGTTCTTTTATTGCTTTTTCTTTTTATTCACGAAACCCTCCTTGAAAGAAAAAAAAAAGAAAAAAAAAACTAGAACCAGACAATTTAAAAATATAGAACCAATCTATCCGTCAGATTTCAGCTCAGCTTATTAATTAAAATAGATTAGAGAATATATTTTCTTAAAAGACGTGGCTTTTTTTTCTGTTACAAAACAAAATTATGGAACCAATTCCAACTGAAGAACAAGTTGCAATAAAATTAAATTTCTATGTCACCTAATTAATTGATCAAATCAGCAGGATTCTCCAGTTCCATGATGCTCTTCACTTTGGGGGCGTAGAGTGAGTACACGACAGCTTGTCGTTTCGCAATCGCTAGCTGGTTCTTCCCTTCCGCATAGGCCGAAGAGATGGATTCCGGGTCGGTCAGGTTTTGGTTTTCGCGGAACCCGTCGATGGTCCGGCGCTTCGTGTACTCTCGTATGTTGTAGTCGCGGAACTCACGCGCCGCGCGTAGAAGTGCCCGATATAATCCCAAAATCTCGGGCCTGGTTGGCGCTGCTTGTCCTGGTGACACCATTTTTATCGAGAGAGACGAACCCGCTGTGACTGTTTGTTCTCTTCTTGGGTTTTTGAGATTCCCTGCAAAAGAGAGAAATTTAATGCCCCGTGCGGCTTGAAACGCAGCGTTTTTGCTGCTGGAAAATAAATCAATCAAGGGAGGTCGGCAAAGCACGCATGTCTTTTTCTGATTGAAAAACGCATAAACGCGTCGTTTCGCTGGATCATAGCTGTATTTGCATTTTAGGTATTAACATTTTAAGTCCTTGAGTTCTAACATATTCACAAATAAAGACGACTTATAATTTTTTATGCGTGCTCCTCTTACTATGTTTTGTTAAAGAGTTCTGCTATTTACCCCAGGTCAACGACGCTGTTTGATTTTTTTTTCTTTTGCTTCTCCATAAAACGTTGTCGTTTCACCCAGGTAAAAGCAAAAAAACGCAGAAAAACAACTACTTTATCAACTCAGAAAAATGCTTCTCTCTTCCTCTTCGTTTCACCACACCCGAGCGAAATGCAGAATCCTTAAACTCTTATCTTCCTTGAAGATGATAGGATTTGGCTCAGACAAGGCAAAAGCAAAAGCTTGAACAAAGATGAGTTTCGACATTATCCATAAAAGCTGAGTTTTGGCATTAACAGCAACTGTGAAATTTTTCTGACAAACACACGTTCAAGTCAAGTTAACACTGAATTTGCTAACTAGTTTAATTTAATTCAAATTATTGATCTTATGCGGAAATGGGTTTTGTCTCAACGTCAATCATTCAATGGGGAAAAAAAGTTAAAAAAAAAAAGAAAAAAAACTTTTGGACCATTTAAGTTTACCATAAAATTATTATTAAGCTTTACACATCTCAATGTTGTCGGCATTAAAATTTGAGTGCTTTTAAAAGAATAAAAAAAAGAAAGAAGAAAGGGGGAGATGACATGGGTGGCAATTGTATCATTTTTTTGCCATTTGACTTAGGAAATTTCAGCGAATGGCAGATTGTGGTGGATCTCAGTCGAGGAAGGAAAGGGAATATACTATTTTCAGCAAACAAAAAGAACAAAACGAAGAGGAGAGGAAGTGGATTGGGTTATGTCATTCCCTGGCGAAACGAAGAGAAGAGGAAGACGTTTGGGTTTGCTTTTGCCTAGTTCAAATGGTACGTTTTATGGAGGGAAAATGATACTTTTCTCGGGTCAAACCCCGAATTAAACCAAAACGACATCGTTTTGGTTTCTTTTTTTTTTTCCTTCTTGCTTCCATGAAACGCAGTCGTTTCAGCCCAGTGAAAACAGAAAAAACGCAGCTGCTTTTCTTCCTCTTTCTCTTCCTCTTTGATTCCTTTTTGCTTCCATGAAACGTAGTCGTTTCAGCCTAGTGAAAGCAAACCTAGGTTTATGTCTTTTCTTCTAAATCTGAAGCCCTATAAGTTCGTTTGTAGTTTGTATTGGAGCTGTAAAATGCAGAACAGTTGCAAGACAAATTGCAGACCAGTTCAACATAAATTGCAGACCAATTCAACAAAAATTACAAACCAACAAAGCACAAATTGCAGAAGTCACTTGCACATCAAATCATCACAAAATGCAGAGCAATTGAAAACAAAAATGCAAACAAATCTGCACACAGTTTCTTCCGGACTAAAATCTCATTTTCATCATCAGTCATCCTCAACACTAGGCATTAAGCACCCAAATCAAGTGCGGAAAGGAAACATCAATATCCTTACTAGTGCAAAATATGTCCTTTAACTTGAATAAAATACCACTATCCTGACCAAATGAGACTAGATTAATGAATAATAGACTAGGGATTGCGAATGGCTGCCAAATCTTAATTAAGTTCTCAAGGGCTGTGACTTTGGGTAGACTGGAATCTGATGCTGAGGAGAAATTTTGGAGCTTCCATAAGAAAAGTGTTGGGGAAGAGGACATTTAGTCAGTCTCAGACAACAGCAAGCCTGCTTTATGTGAGAGAGAGACGGGAGCATCAGAAAATGGGTTTGGAGTTGGATACAACAATGGGGACTGGCTAAGCTTAAGACGAGGAGTGAGGAGACTATACAGCCATCCTGTATTTCAGTTCGATGAAGGAAAATGGAACGAGACAAATGAAGGGGCAGCTGGGTTCTGAAGGATTTGCAGTTGGATTTGCAAACGAACGTGGTTGTCGGTCGATGAAGAGAACAAAGAAGAAGAAGCAATGGGTCTGTAGTTGGGTTAAATGAAGAGAAGGAAGAAATCAGAGCAAAGAAAAAAAAATTGAAGCAGAACGGTGTCGTTTTAAAACGAATCAAAACAAAAAAAATAAGAGCCGAAAACGACGACCTATGCTGCCGTTTCTGGGTTTGACCCGGGACAAATAGCAGAACTCTTTATGGAGAAGCAAAAAGAAAAAAAAAAAATCAAGCGGTGTCATTTTGGTTTACTTTTCGGGGTTTGACCCGGGGCAACTAGCATTTTCCTTTGTTAAATGGATGTGATGGATAGAATGAGTACGACAATTATTATCATACATCTGTAGCAGTATTTTGTTAAATGGATGTTGTTAATAAATAAATAAAACATATTTGTTTGAGGTTATTGTCTTAATGAATAATGTCAACTAAATTTAATTATAAACTTAGTGATGTTGGAGGTTAATATTTTTGACATGTGTAATTGTATGAGGAAGTGACACTTTTAATACATTAACTCAAGGTTGTTTGTGAGAGGCCGAGGTTGCAGGAATTAAGGGGGTGCTTGAGAGGAAAATGAAAAAGCAAAACGAACACAGAAGCAACAAGGAAGCAGTGCAAGAAAGAATTCAAGCAATCTAGAAGCCAAAGAGAAGCCGAAGATCACAAGCTAAAGAAAAACTAAAACAGAGAGTGGTAGTAGCAGCAATGAAAAAAAAAATAGAAGAAAAAAGTAGCCAAGAGAACATCGAAGTTAAGGAAGCCGAATGACAAAGAAGCTAAGCCATGAAGAAGTTAAAGAAATCAAGAGAGAAGATGATGTTGGGAAAATATGCTCTTTAAAAGCATATGTGTTTATTTAATTGTAATAAATAATTTTTCTGATTAATAAAATAAATGAGGTATTTTATTCAAATATCTTAATTGCATTAATATTTGTATTAAAGTCCATTTAATCATATTATATGTATTTATGTGATCACCATGTGGATTCACAGAAGACATAAATACAAGTTATCTTATGATTAAATAAATTTAGTTCGCAGTTGATAAATAAAGTTGGACACTTTATTTAGGTATAGACTGTAATAAATTCATTGAATGATTTGTCTTAATCATGTATGAATTTATTAATGTAGTACGACTACATTGAACAGGATCACATATGAGATTTAATTAACTTTGTAATAACTGTCAGACTTATTAAATCTCATAGGCGTTGATTTTACTGTAATCTTAATCTTGAGTTAATTATGATTTCATGATTGTAATTGTTATTCCATTTGAGTTACCAATGGGCACGACACATTCTTGTGGTCAAGATTACCCGGTATCTTGGTGGGAGCAATTATGAGTATTGGAGTTATGGATTAACAATATAGAATTTGTACAACACATCTCTTGATGGGTTTTCGGCACTTGATCATAGAATTCTCTGGCCAGAGTGTGTCAACATATTTAGTATGTTGAAAATGATCATTAGAGAAAACCAGTAAGGATCAAGGAATAAGATGTTATTAAATTGATTGGACAGTTGAGATATCAATTTAATTAACGATGTGGTACAAAGGATTGTGCAGTAAAGAAATCAATGTGGCTTGGGACGAATTATTATTCGAGCATACAATTATGGAAGTCAGTTCCAATCTTTTAGTGGAGTAGATTTGGAATTAAATAATTGGGCTAGTTTAATTACAGGCCTAATTATTGTAGCCACTTTTGTATGTTCCCAAATGATCCCTGGGTTAGCTCATTTAATTGACTGCACCACTACTGGACTAATAAGTAAGATAACTAGCGATTTGGGTCAAAAGCCTAAATATATCATTTAGTGGGAGGCTCCATTTAATTAGCTTTTGTATAAGGGGCCTTATGTTATTTTACAAGGTGGGTCCCCTATTGAAAAAGTAAATAAACGTGAGTTTTATTTAGGGCATTATTTGGAGCCTAGGGTTTTCACTAAAGGGAGATATATAAGGCTTATTTTTCCCTAAAGAAAAGTAGAGAAGCCACTTTTTATACAGAAAAAGATTTTTCTCTCCATTGTTGAGAGAAAAATTTTCTCGTGCTAGTTGCTTTGGTAGTGATAAAGGCGCCCACACGTCAAGTGCAGATCGAACCTGAGTCATAACCTGGAAGATCATTGGAGACAGTTCGTGATCTAACAAGCGTGGTGGTGACGGATCGTGATCTAACAGGAGTGGTGGTGGCGGATCGTGATCTAGGAGCCTAAATCACTTCAGTGGAAAAAGCCAACTCAGATTTTTAAGGTACGATTTCTGAATTACGTATTCCTATATATTATATGAGAGCAGTCCTTAAAAGGTTTTATAAAAATTTTAAAAACCTGATTTTTCCCCAACAGATGAAGAACACAAATAGAAGAAAAACTAGGCAAGAGAAGTAGAAGAGTAGATGACAAGCAAAAAGAAGACAGCAGCTTATTTGTTTGCAACAACAGATGCAATTTATAGCATGAGGACACGAATAAAAATAAATATTTTTCTATTGTATCATATGCGTTTATTATCATATACCTATAATGATTGCTTGAGTAAAATAAAAAATCAAGAAGAACTTAAATTTAGTGGAAGTGAATGGAACGCGATAGATTTTTTTTTTTCTTATTGAGACATTGTGTTTGATATTCTATTTGTTTACAAAATTAATAATTATCATGAAAATAAGCTCTTTATTTTTATCGTTTGTTGCCAAGTGTCCCGTGAGAGAAAAATATATTAGATAATTTAAATAATAAAAAAAATTACTCCTCACTCCCACTTTAAATGGTAAAGATTCTAAACTAATAACCTCATATTTTCTAAAACAACTCTTTTATTAGAATTCAAATGATAGAAAATACAATTCTAATAATCTGTTGGAAATCTAAAAATTCTACCATAATATCTCAAAATCTTTGTAACACTAATAAATTTGGAGAGAATTTGAAAAAATGACGAACTTTAAAAACCCACATAGAAAGAAAGATAAAAAGAGGCAACTGACCTTAATTCCCAACCTCATGGCAGCAGGGGATTATGTAAAGATAATTACAAATTATGTCTTAATTATAATTTACTAAAACTTAAGGACTTCAAATCGTATAATTTTTTGTTTAAATTTTTATTTACCTCCCTTTTGCCCGTTTGGTGTGCTTATCCGGAGCGAGAAAATAAATACCGACAGATCCGAAAATGATCCATTTGAGTACTTGAGTTGAGATTAATAGAAAGCAAAACAGTAATCATTTTTCCAAATCTAAGCTCTGAAAATGGCGTGTCAGCGGACACTCTCTTTGATCTGCATTTTCTCTCTGATACTCACTGCCGCTCAATCCAAAACGCTAAAGCGAGATGGTAACGAACCCCTTCCTCATAGATCTCTTCGTCTAATTTTCTCCGTTTGGTTCCCGGGAAAGTAACATTCCAGGTTGCATTGTTAAGATTTGACAATCTCTAGCTAATATGTGTCATCACATCATGAGCCAGTCGAGATTTCAATCATGGGCTTGTTTAGCTATACAGCTAGGTCATAAGTGTGATCTGATCTCGTTGATGTTAATGATGAATGTGATATAACGTATTCAATCAGCTTTTATCTGTCAGCTAGTTGTGGATTATGGGGCGGAGTTGTTGAAATCTGGGTCAATTGAAGTGAAATATTGTTAAGAAATGGCTTTAGTTAACTTAGGTATATTGCAATTAAAGTGATTTGTTGTTGATTTTTCGGTGGGTGCAGTGAAAGCTTTAAATGAGATTAAAGCGTCGCTTGGATGGAGAGTGGTCTATGCATGGGTTGGAGATGATCCCTGTGGAGATGGTGATCTACCGCCATGGTCTGGGGTCACATGCTCCACTCAGGGAGACTACAGAGTGGTTACTGAACTGTAAGTATGATACTTTATGAACAATTTCTAACCATAGCAAATTAAAAATAAAAGTAAAAAGAAAAATTGTCAAATGAACTATATATGTCTGAAACTGAAAATTGACCTAGACCTTTCTGATCATTATCCTTGCAGGGAAGTTTATGCAGTATCAATTGTTGGGCCTTTTCCAATTGCTGTTACCAATTTGTTGGACTTAACAAGACTGTAAGTTATTTAATGTTGCATGGTTTGGTTAATGTTTTTCCTTTTAATCCATATGCTCTGCAGTGTGTGGCTTTAAGTTCATTTATGTCTTTTGGAGTGTCTTTGTATGGCTTTCAAGTACATTATGTTGCATTTGGAGAAGTTGAGTAGATCTGTATTGGATATTTAATTTCATATTTATTGCCTCAATTCTTCCCTCTTTAAGCATAGCTACTGTTGCATGCTCATGTATATCCAAACTGTGTGGTTATGGATCACTGCGCCATATCTGTTGGTCATTCTAATAAGCTAAATGGAATACAACACTGAGAATCTAGTGTTGTATTTTTTTTTTTTTTTGTGCATAAAACAAAATATTAAAATTTGAGGGCATAATTTGTGGATTTGATTTTTATACGATTTAAAATTTCCGTGCCTCATAGCTTAAGTACTTTGGCAGTTTATTTCCTGAATTGACCGGATGAAAGACACTCGGTACATGTACTGCACATCTATATGCAGATGTATCACATATCTAGGCGTTCCTCACTGCTAATAGCATGCATATATTACAATACAAGTAGTTAAGACTGTCATGTTGTTACTATTTCTGTTGTTGGATCTCCTCAACCTAAGAGCAATTTCCATGTGAGGTGGAGATAATACTTCTATAATGTTTTGAAAACATTTTCTGGTACCCTAAAACAGAGTTCCTTGTTTTAACATTCAAAGAAATTACTTAAGCAATTTTGTTTAGATGATATTTTTTTTTCCTCTAAGTTGATGATTAAGTTTAGAGAAGTCAAGTTGGTTATTCATTTATTGATTTTACAAGTGTTAATGTTTCAGGGATCTCCATAATAACAAGTTGACTGGGCCTATCCCTCCTCAAATTGGAAGGCTAAAACGGCTGAGAATATTGTATGTTTCTCTACCCTCCTCTTCTGTAAACTGTTATAAGTAATCGCACTAATTTGTCAATATAATAATTTAATTTATTCCCAATGCGCCACTGACTTTTGGCATCTTTTTTCATTTTTCCTCATCTTTTTGGTTCTGTTTCTAATATCTTCCTTACTTACAAATTGAATATTATAAGTCCTTGATATTGAATTAACTTATTTTAGATTTTGGACAGATACTAAAGCCTATAAACAGTTCAAAGTGCTACATTGATGTTGTGCCTAGGTACAGAGATCTTAGTGTATGTATAATGAATATTGAAGCTGATTTGTATGAATGGAATCATGTAAATGTTTTGGTCCTTGGAAAAGTTAGGAAAAAGAGAGAAAAAAAATTAGAAGACGCTGGCCGTCAAGGTGTATGAAATTAAAGGTTCCTTAACATTATCTGTATGGTTCTATGTTGACTACTATTGCTTGTGAGATTCTCGAATGGGTATTCTTTTTGATATAATGTGTGCCTACTGTTTTTATGGTGACAATGATTTTCTTGATCACTAACTTTGGTGTGTCATTTCTAGAAATTTGAGGTGGAATAAACTACAAGATGTCATTCCTGCAGAGATTGGAGAATTAAAGAGACTGACGCATTTGTAAGTAATTTCCGTTTCACGGGGGTTTTAATTCTCTTCCTCTCTCTGTACATCTTTCTGATTGTAATTTTTTTCCCCCCAATATGCCTTTAGGTCTCTGAGCTTCAACAATTTTAAGGGTGAAATTCCTAAGGAGATTGCTAATCTACCCGAGCTTCGCTACCTCTACCTTCAAGAAAACCGTTTAACTGGGCGTATTCCACCCGAATTAGGGATTTTACCTAACTTCCGGCATTTGTAATTTGCCACTTCTCTTTTCTCAGTTCTCTAATGGAAAATTTTTCTTGCATCATGTTCTTTCTCCCTCTATACATTTATTAGAAAGGTTTCCTACTTCCATTTCTTTTGCTAACTGAGAAACTGTACTTCATGATCTCAGGGATGTTGGTAACAATCACTTGGTTGGTACCATTAGGGAACTCATCCGATTTGAAGGAAGCTTTCCAGTTCTGCGCAACCTGTAAGATAATTACTTGTGGAATTTTTGCTCTGTTTGTTTACAGGTTGAATCTGACTTCTTCAGTTATTTCTGATATCTAGGTACTTGAATAACAACTATTTGACTGGAGGAGTTCCTGCCCAGCTTGCAAATTTGACTAATTTGGAAATATTGTAAGTTTTACTATTGTCTGTATGCTGCAGTCTAGGATCTTTAATTTATCACTCTCATTATCACATTCTTTCTTCATCAGTATATTTATGGGTTGTTGAACTTGTTATTGCAATTGTTACAGGTATTTATCCCACAACAAAATGTCTGGAACAATACCATTAGCACTTGCCCATATTCCTAAATTGACTTACCTGTGAGTTTCCTTATTTTGGATAATGGATTGTAACCGGATTCAATACTGTTTATTGTTTTCTTCTAAGAAATTTTACTTAAAAGTGTGTATATTGTAACTAGTATCTTTTTAAGTTAAGGGGACAAACTTTGCTTTTCTTTGGGCAATTTATTTTCTTAGTTTTAGACTGATACAATGTCTCTGTGTAAATGTTAACTGTGTTATATTGAACCACAATGATTTCAGGTACTTGGATCATAATCAATTTTCAGGGAGGATCCCAGATGCATTCTATAAGCATCCTTTCTTGAAAGAAATGTGAGTTAATTTTATTCACTCCAAAACTGCGGGGAAAGTAACCTCTGTAAACTGATTATATAGTAACATGACCATGCTCTCACTTTCTTGGCTGGCTGTAGGTACATTGAAGGTAATGCATTCCGGCCGGGTGTAAATCCCATCGGAATCCACAAGGTGCTTGAGCTTACTGACACGGAATTTCTAGTTTAGTCGAAAATGATGCATAGTTTCTCTTAATTATATGCCAAAAATATCAATTTGATCACCTTGTATCTTCAAAGGAAGTCAAGGCTGGGGATGTTTATAATTCAATTGTCTAGGTAAGTAGATCGTTTTGATTTAGCACATATTTTTGCCATTATCATGAATGTCATTTGCTTTTTAAATGATTTGTTCTGTAACAGAGATGCTGTCTTGTAATTGTCTTGCATTATACAATACCGTATGTTTAAAGTTCAAATTGATTAAATGATATAGTGAATATGTGTATTTTAAAGATTGGTTCCTGAGTTCACCTTCAATTATAAATGACACAGCACTTCCTCTTTTTCTTCTCTCTTTTTAGTGTCAGATGGCAAATACTTTGAACTTGCAGGTCACATAAATCCTAAACCCGTTTGCTTCTAAAAGTGGGAAAAGTAACTGCATATTTAGACCTTTGATTGCTTCCATCAGTTTTAAAGTCGCAGACAAACAATTTATTAGCTAAAGATAGAATTAATCAATATAAGATCATAATTCGCCAACTGGTAAAAGAAAGTCTCCCCACATTGGCCATGACTATGTTTCTTGTTCTTTTTTTTTTTTCCCTCTTTTTCCAGAATCCAAAGTGAATTTGCAACCAGTGAAAAACAGAAATTTACACGAATCATTCAAAATGAAAAAGGTCTCAAGTAAATATGCAGGGTATTATGAGTAGTAAATGACAGCAAAAACATTTACACTGCATTGTTAATTGCAAAACTTATTACCCAAAAAACACTATTACACAGTTATAGATACAATTGCTCAGGATTATTGTAACCATACATTAACTATTCTGCAAACTATGAACCTTGACTGGTGACCACATATAGCCCTTATTTCTTTCTAAGAGACTTAAGAGATGTCATACTACACAAGCTCTAGCACTGAAGTTTGGGAATACTATGAATGCAATTGATAAATGAGTGATGTATATTGGAGAATTCACATCAACACGGACAGGATCTAACTTCGGGATACCCTCATCTTCTGCCAGCTGTAGTGGAATCCCATTTAGGACCATTGTCTGGCTTTGGAGGTACCCATCTTTTGGAGTTAAATGGTATTCCTCTCTGGTTAAATGCCCATCCGATGCTGTGCTTCCAACCCAAGAAACCGCTCTCTTAATATCTCGAGATAAAGAACTTTCTCCATTGATGTCTTTTCCTTTCACAGTCAGCTTCATGTTCATACTGTTGTGAACACTGATTACATAATCAGTCTGATTGCTTAAATTGATTAGGAGTAATGTTATTCCCTCCTGTAAAAAGAATTACATTCGTCAAGAAGCTGGAGAATAAGATCAATGTATGAGAGATGATTTGTTCAAAACTGAATAAGCAAAACCCGTCAATGGAAAAAGGAAACACCGGTTTTCCAACAAGGTATTGGGAAGCAAGAGGTGTTAACTGTAAAACAGGTTTTCAAATAATTAAAAAGAAAAGGTGCAAATAGAATAGTTCAAATCTAACAAAATTTGGTCTCTGTGATGTTGCCTGCAAAAATTTGAGCCAAAAATTTTGTTAAATAGCCAACAAGCAGTTGGATTATTTATGGACCATGTGATAGACTTCATAGTCTTGACATTTTGAACTATCACAGTTTCCTAAGAGTTTCATTTCCAACATTATGTTCTGCCCCATCAAATAATAAGAAGTGAAATTGAAATAAAGACTACACTAACCCTTTCTTTTGAACAATGGGCATAAGAGCGTAGAGACGACGACCCATCGGTGGCAACAGACAGAACACCTTTGCCCATTAATCGATGCCACAGAAGTGCACTGTTTAGTAACCATATATTCAACAAAAGAATGAACTCTGTATTAGACAAGTATTCCACTAAAATAACATATAATCTACTGTAATAAAGAATGAACTCTGTATTAGACCAGTCTTCCGCTAAAATAACATATAATCTACTGTAATAAAGCTCAAGAAATTGGGTCAGGGAAGGGTTAATGCTCTTGCCTGTAATAATCAGGGTTCGGAATGAATGTGGTTGCGTTGAGGAGACCATAGTTCCCACCAACTAAGGTCTGCCTGCAATATACTTTAGTATTGTACTTGGATGACATTCCAAGCTGGTCTAAGTACCTAAAAACAATTAATAGAAAAATAATTGCATTAATATAAACAATGCTTAAATTGATAAACTGGAATGAAGATAAATATATTAACAGCTACTGGGAAAATCAATATCACCAAAAGCTGTTCACAAATGTGTTAGACACATGACGACCACCGCTGTTATATGCCCCACCGGATTCTCCAACCCATGCAGAAGCCCAAGGTCCATGCTTTTCAATGGTTTGTTTAAGGTTACCAAAAGTTTCTGATACTCTGCTCAAGCGCTGGGGATTCAGTATCTTACTCACAAGATTGGGATCAACGCCTGAAACAGACAGATGCTCCAATCACAAAAGAAGAGCAACAATAGCAGCTTATCAAATTTCATGTGTATGCTTCGCTATAGGAGAGAAATGAAGAATAATCACTTTTAACTTTGTTTTTGAAAAATCAGGTATTGACTTTTGTTCATTGAAAATATTATCTGAGAGACGAAAAGATTTTTTGATTCTTTGCTATCTTAGAAACAAAATATGGTGCAATTTCATAAATGTCAGACAACATTTCATGTCCTCACAATTTACTGCCCAAAGGAGGGGGATCATTCATCATATAATGCCTGAAAGTTACCTCAAATCCATGATCAAGATCTTATGTTCTAGAATTTTATATGAGATGAAACAGTTCATTGGATGGGAAATGAAAAATAATGATACAGAGAGTTGAGGGTCAATAATAATCTGGGGTTCATTTATAATAAGGAAATCATTCATACATCAACTCAAAGAATGGACGTTGGGAACCAGTAAATGCTCAATGCAGCTGATATACATGCAACACATTACAACTTACTCAGTTCTTTTCTTTTTAATGAAGGTACAAACTCCATCTTACTCATTGCAAGGAAGACTGCATAATAACCTCAGCATATGGTAACAATGAGACGAGTAATTTTTGCACTTATAAATCTACTTTCTTGTGTATTTATTTCATTTTATGTACTTTTTGTATTATTATCAGCACCACCTTAGATGCATCTATGAATTGTTTGAAATGAAAATAAATCACTAACACACAAACCGACCTGGCCCCAAATTGTATATATGATGAGTCACGCCATTGACTACATTTGAACCTGAGACCTGAAGAAACTTAGCATACCACTCCTGGTCAAAGAATCCTCCAGGTGCTAAAATTGTGGGCTTTGAGGATGAGTTTTTGTATAATTCATTGATGATATTCTTGAGGTTGATCAAGTCTTTCCCATATAGCTCTGCATCAACACTTGCACCAATGGAAGTTCTTCCACTCAACTCATTACCTAGAATGAAAGCAAAAATAGATGTGAGGCAAGGGGGAAAAGATGTAAATGAACCAAGTGATTTGTGAAAATTCTAATGTTAGATATACCATATTCCCATGAATCTATTTGGTATCCCATTGAGATAGTATACTTTAAAAAATCACGGGCATTATTAGAATCCCAAGCTCCTCCCCAAGCATTGTGCCTAATATTGTGCCTCCCATGGAGTGCGTTCAAGCCAAAACTTACTATAGCCCTGCAAATGTAAGATTAAGCTGACATCATGACAAATGTACCATAGGTACAAAATTGAAAAATAACACTCAGAAACAAAATTAGGATAAAATGTTTGGGGGGAAAAGAAAAAGAGAAGAAAAATACAATCGACATGATAATAGTTTTAGGAAAGATTTGAAACAAAATCAAAATAGTTTTAGGAAAGATTTGAAACAAAATCATATGTCCCATATAATAAGAAATTCGGACAACAGCGGGCATTCAAACTCCAACCCAGCACCACTAGATCACTTGAAAGAAGTGCTTGAATAAGAAGAGATGAGAAGTTAGCTTCAATGAAGTCAAAACACTTGAGGGAGAAAACTGTCAAAATATAAGAAATTGAAGGAATTTATTAGATCGGTTGCGATTTTAGATTAAGAAAATAAACTACACTGTAAGTTAGTAGGAGTTCTCTTTCACGTGTTATGTTAGAACAAACTAGATATATTTGACTCCATTGAGATTACTTGACCATGTAAAACACCTTGGTACATTAACATCAGAGATTTAATAATCGACAAGAAAATTTGGTATTTAATGATTAGACAAAAATGTCATACAACTTACCCCGTTCTATTAAATAATTGGTTTAACTCATCCCACCTTTGCATGTGCAAGCATCCTTTTGAAAAACCAAATAACCCATCTTTCATCTTTCTGAATGGATGGCAAGGAGCCTTCAGATCTCCAACATCATACAACACTTGATCTTGCAATGAACCTCCAATTCTTATCCTCAAGCTCTGGAAAGCTATCACAACACATAAAATTCAAAGGGCTTTTATTTTTTAGCATCCAAGAGGCTTTTAACACGTATCTTATTCAAAGGGTCACATAAAATTCTCACATCTAAGTGTCCTTTAAGATGCTAATAAATATCACAAAGATTGTCATCAAACTTTAATTGTACTAGATTATCATGAGAACTGCAATTTTCCCAAACCTTGGATTGCATTGGCGAGCAAAGGATGAGATAAGTCCTGAAAATACCAAATTGCATGGAGCTATTAAATCATAAGAAAGCTGTATTGAATCTGAAAAAAAAAGTATGATTTTCCAAGCCTCACCAAATTTATCACAGATGAATTTCCCCAAGGACAATGATTGTAATTACACTTGTCATGAGGCCACCAATCCACAGTAGCACATATAAAATGTTCATCATTCGTAGCAACTGTTTTAGTGGCATCCACAAAAATTGTAACACGTGTAACATCTCGAGCCAAAATTACTGGGAGATAAGAAATCAGATAGATAAACAAGGAGAGGAAGATCCCCATTGCTAAGAAAAATGAGCTGCAATCAAATGATAAGCTCAAATTAGTGGCGGTCCTTCGAATTTCAAAATTCTCTTCTGCAATCCATATTTCTCAAATGAAGAAGAATGACAGAAATCACTTTTGACAAAATTGAGTTGAAAATGGCATAAAATATGCAAATTGCAACAGCCACTCATCGCTAAACTACACAATTTATGCTGCACGTGTTCAGCTTAAAAAAACATTAAAAAGAAAAAACCCAGAAGCCAAAATCAAGTTTGAATATTTAACAGCATATCATAATCTTTACAAAGAAAAGAAAAATGGAGCAAAGATTTCACAACACAAGCTATAAACTAAAGCAGATATGCTTACAGATCTTTATTCGGCTACAGAAATAATTAATCTTCTATGTTTACCACAACTGCTTGTTGAAAAAGGATAAGAACTCCTGAAAATTGCTAAACTTCAGGTTTTGTAGGAACCCACATTCATTGATTTAAGAACCAAAGATTGAAACAGACTTCAATGATGCACAAACAGAGAAATGAAAAAAGAATTTTAAAAAATAATAATAATAATTTAAAGAGAAAATGTAATTTCTCTGAGAATGATGCAATTACCAGTAGAAAATGCATCTTAGCAAAGCAATATTGTGACAACTGGGTAGATTCAAAACTTGATCCCAAGATTGATATTGAAAACTTGAATATCAAAACTCGATCTCAAGATTGATACACCATAACTTGAATGTACCAAAACTTGATTCAAGATTCAATACAGCTTTAACGGCCAAAACACTGTAGAGACAACTTGGTAGGTTCTTTAAACCCAGAACCTGTGGGTTACGGGTCATGTCCTTTCCAGTTTCCAAAATATAGACTTTGATAAGTCAGTCAAGTCCATGAATCAAGGAAATGCCATCTCAAAATATACAAGCACACTAAAGTGCAAGAAAGCAAGGCTGTAAGGTCAAAATACACACAACTGCAATTAGCTAAAGATGGAATGTGGTGGCCAGCTCATGAAGAAGTTTTTTTATTATCTATCTAATCTATTTGTGAAACAAGAAAACAGATCCAATGTTGAGCATTAATTAACTTAAAGCCACCCAAATTCAGTGCAAGAAAAATCAAGGAAAAGAAACTGATAATAAACAAACCTCAAAATGCGAAATCTGACAACATGCTAAAAATACACAAAGCTCGATACTAAAACAAGTTATTACCAATCAAATCCAAAGCAGCCCACACAGATTTTGACAAAAATAACACCAACCCAGATGCGAACTAACCTCAAATAACAAGAAGATCCACTATGAAGTAACAGTGCGCTCAGTCCCACACGAAGTTTCCTTAAGCAAAGCAAACGAAGAATGGGGCCTCTGTTTATCCAAAGCTAGAGCTCTGTCTCTTCTTATCTTGGTGTTAAAGACACTTGTGTGTAGTAGCTACAATGAAAAGACAGCATGTTAGTTGAAATGGGTCTGTCAAATAAATCTGTACTAAAAATCCACCTAGACTTAGCTGTTAAAGCCTTTAATTAAAGCTCAAGTATCAGCGCAACTCTTAGTGCGGGATTAGTTGTATGCAACAGTAAAAATAATCTTTTTTACAGAAATGCTAAGATAGAATGTTCACACACAAGTGTCAGTGAGAGTCACTCATTATCTCAAACTTTTTGAGCATGTTCTCTGATGCTTCTGCTTTTGGTGAGATTCCAAGCTGGCTTTAACCTGAAGTTATGCCTTCCCCAGATATACGTTTTTCCTGGAATGGGGATTGCTTGATGTGTCAATGCGGTCAAGCGTAAAGGTGCCCATGCCCCGTGACTTACGTCACATTCTCTGCGGTCAATTTCTTGAATTTTGTTACAGGGGTGAGATCTTGTTTTGTTTTTTCAGGTTTTTATAATGGGTGTGTGTCAAACTTTGCGGTGCACGGATTAAATTTATTTATATGTTTATTTGGAGGGAGGTGAATGATTGGTTTTGTTTTTCATTATTGATTCTCTTTAGTCACGACTAATCATCTTTTAAGAATTAAGATTCATTTTGAGCACGTTGTGTGCCACTTTAAAATTTTTCTATCAACACATCTTATTTAAATTGAAAGTGGGGTTTTTTTATATTATTATTTAAAGATAAATATTACAATATAATTTTTTTATTTCTCATTTTTGTGCGTGGTGGTGGTTATAAATCCTCAATTTATGAGTCATATAATATTTATAGTGGATTTCCAACTAGAGGTAGCCGGTAGGATGACTATATTAACTATAGCGGCTACATTCTTATGAATAAATATATAATAAAAGAGGCAATAGTTAAAGAAACCCATCGTATGAATCAGTGAACCATCTCTTATTTTGAAAAATATAATTTGATTTCTTGATATCAATCAGTGAACCATCTCTTATATTTTCATTATGATGATCGTGTATTATTGACTGATTTAACTCCTTAATAAAAGATTTACTTTCTTATTTAAAAAAATATTAAATGTTGAAGTATTGGGGATGTATGATATAAAAATAAATCCATGGGATGGCTACTTCCAAAGTCAGAAATATGAAACAAACAACTCCTCATTTGTCATTATTCAGCTCAAGAACAAACCAAATCTTACTTCTTTTGTGACTTTTTTTTTTTTTAAGGAAATTTACCCATTTACGGACTTTTCCAACTTTTAATTTAAAAAAATGTATTCCTTTTTTTTTTTTTTGGGGGGTAGTCTTGCTTCCTTTCTGAGCGACAATTTTTTCTTGCTTTTGATAAGTTATCGGTGGATATCACATGAATATTTGTCTTTATGAACATATGATTTTTACCCACAATATTAATAAGAATAATCCTGTCAAAAATATTAATTTTCCTGATATTCTTACTTGAAAAAACATAACAATTTAATAATATATGAGTAAGTACCTATCAACTTTGGGATAAGTTATTTTTACACAAACAAATATGTCAACTAATATAGTGTTTTCACTCCACTAGTTATGCAAAATAATATAATTATTAAAAAAAATTTACTCCAATTTATTTAAATTTGAGACGAAGAAAAGGATAATTGATTTTGTTTCCTCTTTAGAAGATGATGATGGAAATTCAAAAAGCAGCAATGTGAGAACAGAATAGTGCAAATATGGAATTTAAAATTATCCATCATTCAAGAAAATAAAAAAATGAAAATGGAAAAATAAAAATTTAAGTGTTGTTTTGGATAAATCTGTGATTAAAAACAGAAGGCAAGGATAGAAAAAGTAAAACTTAACTGTGTTGGCACTCTTGTTGTTCATTCTCAATTATATAAAACTCAATTCCCATTTCCCTCCCCTCTTTTTTTTTTCTTTTTCCACAATTAAATAAATAATAAACCCTAAAATATATTCTAAAAGAATATTTCTCCAAATATTCAATTTTTTTTTTCTTTTTCCTCTCAGTTCTTTCCCAATTCCATTTCAGTGGAACTCAATATACCATCCTCATTGTCATTTTCATTGTTTAGCTCATTCTGTAGACTGAAATTTGTTTTCTTTGCTTGCCAAAGATGATTTCTTTTTTTGATTACTTAAGATTTTGGATTTTGTTGATCACCCATTTCGATATTGATCGTCCTGGTCATTTATGATTGGTAAAGCTTGCACTTTGATATGTAAAACAAGAATTTTATATACCTCTGCAGTTGTAAATTTAGGGTTTTAGATTGCACACTTGATGACTTGTTTGTCGGGGATTAGTTTTTGATTTTGCCATTGAGAGGAAATTTGATGGAGAACAGTGGAGGAGAAGCAGTGGATGATCAGGGCTCAGGATGGTTTGAAGTGAAAAAGGTGTTAACTTTTTGATAATTTTATTTGATTCCCATTTGCTTATTTGCATAATGTGATGATTTTCTGTATGGATATTTATATATGCCCGGGTTGATTACTAAAGAAAATGAACCAGAAGATGAAATAAAATGTGAAAATTTGAGTCTTGGGTCTTTTATTTTTAGATTAAAACTGTGATAGTGAGCTCAATTAACCTGAGGTTTTCAATGCCTCTTCTTTTTTCTGCATTTTCAGGAACACTATGTGAATCCCTTGACTGAATAATTAAATTGGAATTAAGTCTGCATTCTGACTGTTAAAAAAATATGTTACATATTGGTGCTGACCCTGAACTTTGGTATATTGGTATTAAGTAGTTTGAATGTGAGTGAGGAAATTCTATTGTCCTTCTTTTTTGAACTGTAAAACTGACTGCCAATTGTTAAATCTGTTAGGATGTCTTCTTCAGAATGGTTGTTAATTTCCCTGAGCTGCATTTTGTTTAGTAAGAAAACCTGTCAAGATTACTCGCTTTCACATGGATTACATTACTGATATTTTCCCCTGTTATTAAGAAGCACTTTTTGTTTCATTTTTCATTTCTGTAGTATATACTTAATTTTAGGATGAGCTACATATTTTTCAATTATTATGTTTTGTAAACTACGGTCACATGGTTGTGATAAGATTTGATTACCAGTCATGTGATGCTTAAAATGGAGAAAAAGATATGTTAACAATTTCAATCAAAACGTGATCCAACTGAGCGTTGTTGGCTTGCTTAACTTCATATTTTGATTTCTTGTCTAGAAACATAAAAGTAGCTCAAAGATTTCCCTGCAAAGTTGGGTTGGGGGCTATTCAGGAAAAAGTGCTTCTAATTTTCAGCATAGTCGGCGACCAGTAACAAATGAAAAAAGTAGAAATTCAGATGGTAAGAACAGATCGCAACGTTTGAAGGTAGGAGGAAGTTTTGGCATACACAGTGAGGGTGCTGCTGAAAATTCGAGTACCACATCAAATAAAGATAAAAAGGGTACAAATTTTCTTGATAACTCTGTTGTTAAACAAGTCTCTGACTCTCAGAAATCACCTCAACTGTTTGTTGCAAGTTCCAATGGTGGAAATGTAGATATTCAGATAATGGCGCTGAAGGATAAGCCTGGCGTGGTTCAGAAAATCAAGTGGGGTGATCTGGAGGATGATGCTCCGGAACTGCTTGGGGGAAACAGTGTTGGAGCTGAAATTAAGTTTGGTGATATTGGACATGATAATTTGGTGGCTTGTAGGAAGCACGAGAACAATCAAGATTTAGCTTCATGTATTTCTTCTTGTAAAATAATCCAAGAGAACCAATTCACAACAAAACCTGGAAATGTAGATAGTTACGCTCATAAGACAAATTCTTTATCTGGTAAGGATCATATAAGTGAAGGAAACTATGAAGAGGCTGATAAAATATCTTCAGAAGATGTAGGAATATTGATTGCAAATGAGAAAGTAATGAATGCTGATGATGATGCTTCAAGTTCCAAGGAAGTGCATATTGAGGACACCAAACCAGTGAATAATGATCATCCGATTGCAAACGAGGAGCTGCAGGTTCCTGTTATTGCATCTGAGGTTGATGAGCCAAAAACTTCTGAGATAGCAGTTGTTGATGAGGGTTCAAGAGGGGTAACTGACCGAGGCTCTGAGTCATGCATTCCTGAACAGAATGGACCTGAAATTTCAGGAGATCTTTCTTGTACAACTTCTGTTGATAAGGATTGCAGTTCCCTATGTGCTACTGTACAGGATGATCTCTCAAGGGCTCAGAGTCTGACTGCCCTTGGTGAAGATGATTCCAGTGAAAGCAAAGAAAGGTTTAGGCAACGACTGTGGTGCTTTCTCTTTGAGAATCTTAATAGGGCTGTGGATGAACTCTACCTTCTCTGTGAACTTGAATGTGATTTGGAGCAGATGAAAGAGGCTATTCTTGTTCTTGAAGAGGCTGCATCTGATTTCAAAGAATTGACTACCAGAGTGGAGGAGTTCGAAATTGTGAAAAAGTCCTCTTCTCAGTCAATTGATGGGGCACCGATCACTCTGAAGACTGACCATCGCAGGCCACATGCCCTCTCATGGGAGGTAATGATGCTCCCCTCTTTATGTCAGGAATATGAACTTTTGGCTTTAGGTACTCACTTGATATAGAACCTCTTTAACAATATGATAAGCATGTGTGTGCTTGGATGTGCATTTCTCATCTAATTATTTTCCTTGTCACCTTTTCTTTTCTCTTTAAATAATTATTACTATTATTTGGCTTATTTTCTGTTCTTCTGCATGGTAAGTTGGTAACAGAAAGCAGAATTTAAAGCTTCTTGTGCCGAATAGAAATTAGGTACTGAAATAAAGGGTTAGAAGTAAACACTAATGATAAAGTGCACAAATTTTTTATTGCATAAAGTGTCTTTGACCAGTTAATAAATTACAATGAATTCATGCCTATTATCATATTACTATGAAGCAACTTCCTACGGCAAGGACTGATTGGTTAGGTCTTCTGGGGTGGCTGAGAACTGGAGTGGGCAGGGGCCCTTTTACTTAACTTAATAGCACAGCGACATTTGCCCATTTGGATGCTACCGTACTATCAAGAGGATTAGCTGCTAAAGGTATCCATCCTGCAGTTGATCCTTTAGACTCACGTCAACTATGCTTCAACCTCGTATTGTTGGCGAGGACCATTACAAAATGGCGCAAAGAGTTATCCAAGTCTAAAAAATTCTTGATTCTGTGGTCAAAACTGAACAATAACTATTTGCAACATTAATAGTGATTCATGAACTAAACTCGAATATATATTATATATTTTCCTGAAGTTTCCTAGTTTATTTCATTATGTAGCTTTGTAATATGAAAATGGTTTGTTATGCAATAAGTGCAGGTTCGAAGAATGACAAATTCACCTCACAAAGCAGAAATACTTTCATCATCACTGGAAGCATTCAAGAAAATTCAACAAGAAAGAGCTAGTTTGTGTGCTGCTAATAATGCAAAGTTCCTGGGCCTTGACTGTTCAAATTGCCATCATACATCTGATGATAACTCGAAGGAAGCAGCCATAATAAGTGATGTAACACAAAATGGTAAGGATTCAGTGATGAATCCAAGAAAACAAACAGTGCCAACTCCAGTTAATACAGGTGGAGAGAAGCGAAATTTTGAGTCAGGAAGGTCAAGCAAAGGAATCTCCGTACAAAATGGCAGTGACCCTTCACGGTATCCATCCTCTTTGAATCTTAATTCATCTAGGCTACCTCCTAAGGACACTTCTGCTGCTTCTGGTTCGGGAAAGAGCAAGAGAGAACATCTTGGATCTGAAACAGATAAGCTGCTTTCGAAGAAAGAAAAAATTTTGGCAGAAATTGTTACTGATAAAAATTTCAAACCTACAGATCCTCTTAAGAGGCAAATTGCTCTCACTGAAAGAGATAAAGAAAAAAGAAATGCCGCTTCATGGAAATCTATGGATGCATGGAAGGAGAAGAGGAATTGGGAGGATATACTTTCATCTCCTTTCCGTGTCTCTTCTCGTATATCACATTCGCCAGGCATGAGCAGGAAAAGTGCTGAGCGTGCACGCATTTTGCATGATAAATTGATGACTCCTGAGAAGAAAAAGAAAACTGCTTTAGATTTGAAAAAAGAAGCTGCAGAAAAGCATGCACGGGCAATGAGAATTAGAAGTGAGTTGGAGAATGAGAGAGTTCAAAAGCTTCAACGTACTTCAGAAAAATTAAATCGTGTTAATGAATGGCAAGCTGTTCGCACTATGAAGTTACGAGAAGATATGTATGCTCGCCACCAGCGTAGTGAGTTACGGCATGAAGCTTTTCTGGCACAGGTTGTGAGGAGAGCTGGTGATGAAAGCAGTAAAGTTAATGAGGTTCGTTTCATTACTTCTTTAAATGAGGAAAACAAAAAACTTATTTTGCGCCAGAAACTTCATGATTCAGAGTTGAGGAGAGCTGAAAAACTTCAAGTGTTAAGAACTAAACAGAAAGAGGATATTGCTAGAGAGGAAGCTGTTTTAGAACGCAGAAAACTCATTGAAGCTGAAAAGTTGCAGCGTCTAGCTGAGACGCAGAAGAAAAAGGAAGAGGCTCAAGTTAGAAGGGAAGAGGAACGGAAAGCATCCAGTGCAGCACGAGAGGCAAGGGCAATTGAACAGCTCCGTAGGAAGGAGGAAAGAGCCAAAGCTCAACAAGAGGAAGCTGAACTTCTGGCACAGAAATTGGCCGAGAAACTTAGTGAAAGTGAACAACGTCGCAAGTTTTACCTGGAGCAGATACGAGAGAGAGCCTCCATGGATTTCAGGGATCAGTCTTCTCCTTTACTGCGTCGTTCTATTAATAAGGAGGGTCAGGGAAGATCTACACCTATAAACAACAATGATGATTGTCAATCAAGTGTTGTTACTGGGGCAGGTGTATCTAATCTTGCAACAGGCAATGTGTCCTTGCAACATTCTCTGAAGCGGAGGATTAAAAGAATTCGACAAAGACTTATGGCTCTGAAATATGAATTTCCTGAGCCACCAGTCGGTTCTGAAAATGCTGGTATAGGATATAGAACAGCAGTGGCCACTGCAAGGGCAAAAATTGGGAGGTGGCTTCAAGAACTTCAGAAACTCCGGCAAGCAAGAAAAGGAGCTGCAAGTATTGGTCTAATAACTGCTGAAATGATTAAGGTATTTATTCTGGACCTCTGTGTGATGGATATTCATGATGTCATAAGATACTGCAATGGCGTAGGCTGCATTAAGTATGGGTGCAATTTGTTTATGTTAGATTGTAATGCTCAGATCGTCTTAGTGATAGAAAATCCACATTTGTTGAGAGTATTTAGGCACCGAATTCATATGCTCTCGTAATTTCTTGTCTTGAGAGGTCTTTTCTATTCTTGTTCCACTCCTTCTTTAGCTGTTATTAATTCTTGAATGTTCTAGTTTTACTAATAAGGACATCTGCTTGTTCACTTCCCATGTCATAGAGATTTCATTTCTGTTGGCTTATTAACCTTATTGAGTAATGAAATTATCAAAAAGGTCAATAGTTTTTAATGGAACATATTGGAAAAGCACTGTAACTGGTAAATTTGGCTATGACTCTCTTGGTAAAATTCTGAAATTAACTATTTCTCAGTCAGAATCATGAATCCTTTGATTAGTGCATCTTTTTCTTAGCTGCTGGGAGAACCTTGGGATGGCACAAATTGCTATTCTTGCAGTCTGCACCCTTTGTTGTCTACAACAAGCCATAAAATGAACCAAATTCTCCTTTTCATAGTGGTGCACCATCGCGGTCATTTCTTTGGGTGGGTTTTTCAGAGTGTTGCATACATAATTTATTGCTTCTAAAATATTTATTTATGTTCAGTTCTTGGAGGGAAAGGACCCTGAGCTGCAGGCTTCTCGCCAAGCTGGTTTGCTTGATTTTATCGCTTCTGCCCTACCTGCTTCCCATACATCAAAACCTGAAGCTTGCCAAGTGATGATACACCTTCTAAAACTGTTGAGGGTGGTGCTATCTGTGCCATCTAATAGGAGCTATTTTCTTGCACAAAATCTCTTGCCCCCAATCATCCCAATGTTATCAGCTGCCCTTGAAAACTATATAAAGATTACTGCATCTTTAAATGCCCCTTGCAGTACCAGCTCATCATCAAGCAAAGTATCGGTTGAGAATTTTGAATCAATAACAGAAGTTCTGGATGGATTTTTGTGGACTGTTGCTACAATTTTTGGTCACATAAGCTCTGATGAATGGCAACTCCAAATGCGCGATGGCTTGCTAGAGCTTTTGATTTCTTACCAAGTTATTCACCGTCTGCGAGATCTTTTTGCACTCTATGATAGGCCCCAGGTCGAAGGCTCACCTTTTCCTTCCTCAATCCTACTAAGTATCTCTCTGCTGCTGGTCTTAACATCCAGCTCCGGAATTGTTAGTTCCATCAATTGGGAACCTTCTCCTATTGAGACAGTGGCAGTAAATGACAGTCCGGAAATGAAACTTGCTGTGTCTGTGGAGTCTGGATATGGCTCCATAAATAATACCTCTGGAGACATGATTGTACCTTTAGCAGATGTACCGGAGGAAAGCCCATTAGATGAGTCATGTAAAGTAAAAGATTCAGGACCCATTGGCAATGATAGTGAAAAGAAGATGAACAATAGTTCAGTTGGGTTGATTGATACTGACAGAGAAAAGACTGATGGCATAGATGAATCACAGAGAACTGTAACCCAGGGGAAGGATGAAAAACACTTGGCAGATATGGTTGCAGTGCAAAAGAACGAGAAGATGTTGAACTTGAAACAACCTGTGGCTTTTCTTCTTTCTGCCATATCGGAAACTGGATTAGTCAGTCTTCCTTCTCTATTGACATCCGTGCTACTGCAGGCAAACAACAGATTATCTTCTGAACAGGTAACTTTGCTCCTAGCTACAGAAAATTTTCTGCATGAGTTAGTCATTTAATTCTAGCATCTTCTGCATTAGGGATCCTGCATAATTTCCTTGCTCTTGTTTAGTCATTTTCCCAGCTGTTTTAAGTTGGTGTGATGATGTTCATCTACTCATGTTTGTAGTTCTGTTTAAATTTTAGGCCAGCTACATGTATAGGTTTTGTTTAGTGGTCTGTTAATCTCAGGGACGTAGCCAGGATTTTGATTGAGCCGGGGCACATTTAAAATCAAACATGACTCGAATGCGCGATTGCTCGTGTCATAAGTCCCTATTTGAGAAAATTTATTGTGGGCCCCATAAACTCCAAATGGGAGCTTGCCACATGTATGATTGTGCTCCTTATAAAGTGCGTCTGTATGCATCTAATTGAAACCCCTATTTAAAGTATAATACATTTTTAAAAATTTAGATATCAATATATAACATTACAACTATAATATTTATTGATAATAAATTTACTTATTACAATGGTTCTCCGTGAAAACTCCTCAATGAGATTTTATGAGTTGAAAATAATGCATTATCACTATAAGCAAAAATATATTTTTCAATATACAAGACTAGGTTATTACTTAATTTGCTCTTAAAATCTTTTAATAATAACAAAAATATTCATATATTGCAACACACAAAACAAATATGAAATGCATGATAAAATTATAAATTTTAAAACTAGACAAAAGATTAATTAGAAAATTAAAAATTAGAATTAGGTAGACTTACAACTTATGGTTCAGTGTTGAAAGACTAAATAATTGATTTTACTTGAATAAAAAATAAAAAGATTAAAGACCAGTCCATTAACCATTATACTAACATTTTGTTATGATTGTTTTGTATTTTAATATTTGTTCTTGTGTCTTTAATCAAGTTTCATGAAATGTTAATAACTAATTAAATTATTTATAATTAGAAATTTAAACTAGGGACAATATGAAATATTTTAAAATTACTGGAGTCAATTTTAAATTTTATAATTCAACTGGGGCATTTTTCATAAATAACAAATAAAATATAATTTTTTAGTATAATTATAAAAAAAAAAATTTTAAAGCCAGCTGGGGCCTGTGCCCCACCTCGTCCCACGCTGGCTCCGTCCCTGGTTAATCTCAATCAATCTTTTATTTCTTATTCTCTCTCAACAATTTAACCGAAAGTGGGTGCAACAAGAGAACTTCCTCAGATGTGCTATTGCCATGGTATAAATCAGTTATCACCCTAGAAAATGCAACTGTAGGATTGTGATGACTTCACCTTATAAGAAAAAGTGATTGACTGACCAGTACTAGTACTAGAACAGATGCTTTTGGTACTTTGCTAACAAATGTAAAACATTCCACACCTTAAGGAAATGAACTTTTTGTTGAAGAGTTCTCATTACTAGAACTGGTTATTAATTATTATCAATCTGATCTTTTTTGCCAGTATATATGTTTTCCTTAATAAATTATTTGTACCTGAAAACATCTTCAAATTGTTAGCTGATTCTGTCATGCGTCCTGCTTATGTGTACTTAGTGAGATAGCTTTTCTACTATTTTAGGCCTTGTATGTGCTTCCATCTAATTTTGAGGAGGCAGCAACTGGAGTGCTCAAAGTTCTGAACAATTTGGCTCTTCTGGATATCATGTTTTTGCAGAGAATGCTAGTAAGTTAATTTCACTTATCATGTTGCATTCTGATTTCATGATGATAATTTTCAAACTTAGCTTTAGTAACGATTCCTTGAGGATTTATGACAGTTGGAGATGTGCATCTTTAATGTTTTGCATACTTATTTGACCCATTTTATCTCAAAATTGCTATCAGGCTAGGCCAGACCTGAAGATGGAATTTTTTCACTTGATGAGTTTCCTTCTTTCTCATTGCACTAACAAATGGAAAGTGGCCAATGATCAGGTAAATTTGTCATGCCACAATGTAGACCACATAAAGTAGATGGCATGCGTGATAGGCAGCCTGTAGCCTTCAATTGGAATAGTTTCTCTCATAGTTAGGAATTGATTAAATTTATATTGCATGCATGGTACTTAGCCTATAGCCTTTAATTGGAATGGTGCCTCTTGTTGTGAGGAAGTGATTAAAGTAGAGTACCATCTTAGGCTCACGCGGAATTGTATAGTCATAAATATTAACACATCATGTCACGGCTGTAGATATAAATATTTTGGGGGAGTATTTGCTGCAGATTGTGGTAAATGCTTTTTTGCTTTCTTTGAACTTTCAGGTTGGTCTGCTTCTGTCAGAGTCTTTATTGCTTCTTGGGTACTTTGCCTTGTTTCACCCCGGGAATCAAGCTGTCCTTCGATGGGGACATAGTCCTACAATACTTCACAAGGTCAGTGAATGTTCAAGAAAGTTTTTCTTAAATCTTTAGACGTAACAGGTAAAATCTAACTGTTGAGTTGGAATTACACAGGTATGCGATTTGCCATTTGTATTCTTCAGTGATCCTGAGTTGATGCCAATTTTGGCCAGCACACTAGTTGCGGCCTGTTATGGTTGTGAGCAGAACAAGGGTGTGGTTCAACAAGAACTTAGTATGGATATGCTACTTTCTTTGTTAAAATCCTGTAGAAATGTTCTGCCAGTAACTCAACCCAACTCAACCTTAGAGAATTTCTCAGTGGATGATTCTAGTGAGTGTAATCAACAGAGTTCTGAATCTAGAAAATCTCAAGGAGATAGTTCCCTAAAATCAAGCCGTTACAATGGTAAAAGTGCAAGATTATCTCTTGGAAAGGGCAGTGCTTTAGGAAATAGCATGAGAATTGGCAAGATGAGAAACCAAAGAGATAGCAAAGGAACCAAAACTTGTGAAGATATGACTCCCAAGCGAAATCCACAAACTTTAATGCTGCACTCTAGATTCCCTAGCCGCTTCATTGATAAAGCGGAGCAGTTTTTTTCGGCAGAGATTACCAATGATCTCAGTTGTTGAAATGTAAGGTTCCTCAACTACATGCTTGTTTAATGGTTTTGCAGCACTCACGGTCGCATAGTGCTTCTAATTTTAGGCAGCCCCTCCAAAGCCCAACTGAGAAAGATGGAGTATCTAAACTTTAATGCTGCACTCCAGTGGGTTTTTTTTTCCCATGATGGTGGGGCGGTGGGCATTTAGAAATTCTAAATTATAGGAAAGAAAATTGGATCAATATATCTTAATATAGTGCCGTAATCTTGGTTTGGTCACCTGCTGTTCAAAGGGCACAGGCGGCTCTAGAAGGATCGGTCAAACAACGTATGCATAACACTTTAGTTTCTTTGGATGAATCGTAACAAGTTAACACATGTATATATTTCTAGTGACTTTTCACAGGGATATCCCTGTAATCTCTTGTAATGATATCTGAACTATATAAACGACTTTCTTGGGTTGTTAGTGAGCTAAGCTGACAAAGAATGATTAAAAATGTATCACTTGGACAATGTCCTATCAAGCTATTCGCGGCAAGTTTTTACGGTAACTTTTTGTGGTTTTTTCCAAAACTTCCTAATACATAATGGTGCTTAGAGAAACATGCAAGCCATCTACAAACTAAATACAAATTAGTAAAAGTATCGTCCAAAACAGCCAGGCATCAAGCCCGTCGAGTCTACTGCACACAACAAAGGAAACCACAAATACTTATTATAACAATTTAACAAAATTTATAATGGCGGCTGATGTAAATTTTTATTATACAACAGGGGGACTAGTTGAAGCATTCCCTTATCTTTAGGTTATCAAGATTTGGAGGAATTCAAGACTTCACTTTCAGCACTGCTGCTAATGCAAACTGAATAGGAACTTCCGGGAACCTTGATTAAAAGTTCATCCTCAATTGTGTTTTCCTCCATCTCCATATGCATCTGGTCCTGAAAATTATGTATGTCATTGCAAGATCAGTTGGAAATAAAGAAATTACAACGATGTCGTCTCCAAACAAATATTTTATACCAGAAATAACTTTTTAGCATAATAGAAAGAGCATTTTAGTTTTATCTGACAGCAATAGAATAGAATATCTGATCTTTTCTTCTCACGACCACAATGTCAACCAGCTCAGGACTTTTGACCAGAACGTAAACTACCTAATTTGGATTGGAACACACAAAGCAATCCTACCCACTGAACTGGACTCAAAAGATAGATTTCCATGCTGTTGTACCAGGATCCACTAGCAATCTCAAACACCAATAATGATATAGAACAAGTGAAAAACAGAAATGTTGGAAGATTTTGTAAGATTTCCTAGGATTTTTTGTAATTATGTATCATATTTGGTTATGTGCTATTTTAAGTAGTTGGGAGATATGTGAACTGTACAGATATTCTAGGAATCAGTTTTTATTTTTCCTTTAATACGGGAGATTAGTTACTTGATTTGTATCCTAGAGAGATCTATAAATTCTTATGTACAGAAGCATAATAAAATATACCCTATTTGTCATATTTTTGTTCTCTGCTTTAAGAAACGTGGAAGTAGTTTAGTGAAGGTGTATAAAATGGGAGATATCATTAAAAGCTGAAGATCTACTCTCTAATATACCTTTGTATGAGGGACAGTCCCATCAACATTCAGATCATTTTGTATGCCATCCATGATTACTTTGAGTTGTTTCCTTGCCTTAGCCCTAGTTGAGCGTCGTTCAGCACATTGTGCAGTAGTAACATTGTAGTGGCAAGCAACACAAAGAGTTCGCATGTTTTCCAGCCTGCATTCACCTGAGAAAATTTTTGAGAAAATAAATTAATTAAAAACAAGGACTCGAATTGTTAATTTCACTGTTAGTTGTCAGCTAGGGAAGCTCATGGTCTTTACATAATTGGCTAATATCAACAGATAACATCAGTTTGTTGAGCTCTTTTGGTCTTGGACTGCATTTGTGTACTAGTCAGAATTCAAAAAGGTCTAAATTTCACTAAAATTTCAATACATCTTAATGAATAAGTCCCAATGATATGCTTGGTCTTTTCCCCTAGTAATTGTATACAAGTGTCAAGTAATATGTTCGAAAGCATCTAGAAGGCAATATGTTACACACGTCCTTAAAATTATTACTATTATTCTCATTGATAAAAGCAGAAAAAAAAATGGTGATTGCCGCTTTTGGCAAAGGTCGTAGTTAGCAGTGGTAGTGCACATGTTGGTGGTGCTGGTATGTTGGAGGATGGACAAGAGAGAGATTTGATGCAGGATCTAAATGAGAAGGGTGTACGGTCAAACTAAACTAAACCAAACTTAAAATCAACGATTATTAATTTGTGCATTAACAAGAAAGTAAAATGCTTTTTTAATTAAGAAAAATGATAACTTTTAAATCTTTTCTTAAAAGAAACAAATACTAGCTATACAATTAAAAGAATTTCAAGGAACTCCTTAAGAGAACAAGGGCATAAGGAACAACTTGAGATCAAGTAAAGGAAAGCACATCATGTTCTATGAGAGGAATTAAAGCACAACTGACATAATGACACAGAATGCAACAAGCTAATTCCAATACAACACAGCTAGACCTTAAGCACGTGGCATAATTGTCTAAAGAATTTAACGGTACTCTAACGTATAGTGTACTATATCATCAATACTAAAATGTTGCATAGAAATAGAAACTATCCATTTTGACAAGTCAATATTACTGAAAACTTGTGTAAGCTTCAGAAAACTCAGAAATTGCAGTATGATAAAAATGTTTAAGAGAAGAATAACATTATTATTTAAGAAAATCTATATTAACTTTCACATATTTTATATAAAGCTTTTCCTGGAAATCAACTAATGAAAATTCCAGTTTTGGATATAACCACATATTTTTTGATGAAGAACTAGGTCACTAAGAAGTTGCACCATACCTCCACCTCGGTAGACAGGAACAACGTGGTCTGCGTGCCATGCATTTGCCTCAGTTGGATCATTGACAAGCTTCTCAAGCCTACAGGATATTAAAACTAATATTATTTGGCTTCTGATATTGGTGCAACATGGTCATGTAAGCAGTATCTGTGTCAGGTTTGAAAATGGATCTGAAATATCTTATCTTCTGTTCCGAGTTATACGGAGTGTGATGAATGTACCAAATTATGTTTCCAGAAATAAGGAGATTACTGATGTTTGAGAACATTTAATAAACATAAACATGAATATCCCTCAGCCTCTATGCAAGCAAAAGCACAAATAAGCTTTTACATAACCACAAAGTATGATTCACTCGAGATCCTTTCAGATAAATTTGATAATAGGCATAAGCATTTATGGACTTACATGTTCTGCCGGCTTGCCACATTTGGTGCTACTCTCACAATATACTTCCGCCGCTGCTCCAATGATAAAGGTTTTATGTGCTTCACAAGTTTATGGCAGTCTAATTGGCAATTTGTGCACACACCATGTTCTATTCGGAAAAGTTCCTGGAAGTCTCAAGAATTTTAGGTGAGTAAAGTGTGGATTTATTTAATAACGAACGGAGGACAGAATATTATGGGTGAGCCAAAAAAAAAAACCATGACCCCAATTTGAAGTTTAGAATTAGCTTGGGTTAGGTTGGATTGGCTTAAAACGTCTTAACCCACAGAACCCTACACAAACCATAAATATATTAATAAAAATAAAATAATGCCAGATTTCACCCTTTAATTTGTCAAATATCAAAATTTATACTGACCATAACCCAAAAAAAAAAAGGAAAAGAAAAAGAATGTGACATTTTTTTTATAACATTAGTTCTTCAATAGTTGTCTCCCAAAAATCAAAATATTGATAACTACAGTACGACAGTCGTGTCGTCTTGCTACTTCTTTCTTCTCAGACAATAGTCTGTTGCTACCCTTTAAAGCAAACAAATAAGATCTTGCAGTAAGCTCTCTTGTCCATAACCCGACCCAACCCAATTTTTATTGGATTTGCGTAATTTTTTTAGGTTGGGTTGGGTCAGGACAGATGTTGGGAGAGCACATAAAGTTTTCAAGTTCAAACAGCATCATCAACAAAATGAGGAAAAAGAAAATAAGCCTAGAAAATGTTCAATTAAATCATATACAATTCAGGATTCATGGCTAACCTCACGGAGGAATCGGCCACTAGTTCTTAAGCGATATTCTTCATAGCAGTCAAAATTACAAAACAAATCTTCAAAATATTCTGCGTTCTTCGCATTCTTGCTCCTGAAATTAGCGAAAGCAAATACAACTTACAATGCATAGCAACAGCAAGAGATCATTTATTCCCACTTTTTCTGTTCCTTTAAATGCATTTACTCTTACTTGCACGTTTTTTGACAGAGTTTACAGAGTGGTTCATCATTTATAGTCCAACCCTGAGTGTACTCTTTCTCCTTTTTTCTGGAGCCACTACAAATACGGACCTTTTTCCACTCAGCACCTGATGGCAAAGGATGGCTAATCTCAAGTGATGGTGTAGTGCGTCGTTTACTTCCACCTTTTAACAGTCCCTGTAGCACAGATGCATAATTGTTCCCCAGAGCAACCATCATACATTAGCAGTAAAAATATAACACCATTAAGAATTAATAAAATAGTCAGAAATGAACAACTTAACAATATAATGCACAAATAAGAGCCAAAGAAATATCATTCTTCAAGCTCATTGAGACATACCCCGCTGCTATGGTTAATGGTTTCCTTTAAATAGCACAACTCAACAGATAAAGGCAGTTGCAAAGGCTTTCCTAATAATTTAGTTCTTTCAATGGGTCGTAATGCGTTCCACTCATTGATGAACACCTGAATAGCATGCCTATAACCTGGATTGTCCTTAAGACATCCGGAAATGCGTTCCGTGTTATCAAGTTCCTCTGGTCGGAAACTCTCAAAAAGTGGCCTTGGTCTTGAATCCGTTCCTGGAACGCATGAATACAAGTGGATCCTTCCAGTATATTGGCTCACCTGAAAAGAAGGTAAAGGCAATTGTAACAAAACTAATGTTCTTAGTTTTATTTTATTTTATTTTATTTTTTTTATTATTATTATTTTGTGAGTATTGTTCATTACACTACTCACTATTATTGAGTCAAATTTTGACCTGTTCAAGCTTTATTGCATACTCTCTTAAAGGCAGCAAACTAGACACTAAAATTTGCAAAATGTTCCCACTTTCATAGGATTAATGGAACCAAAAACTACTACAAATTACATAGATAAATCATCCAGTGAGTTTACTTGATAATATTAGCAATCAATTTTTACCTCAAACCGCAGAGAGTTTACTTGATCGGAGCTGCATTCATCAGCTTCAGTTGGAAGAAGTAATTTAGCAACATCTAATTTTGTTGCTTGAGGGTGGGATTTGCTTTCCTGCGTATCCAAGAGTCAATAAGAGTTCCTCCTTATAAAACTAAAAGACAAAATAGAGTGTTTGTGCTAGGCAGAAAACCTTTTTGGGTTCATCCTTGTCTTTGTTGCTTTTAACCAATTCATAAGGAGAAACCTTTTCAGGTCCAATTTCAGCACCAGAAAGAGTTATGTCCTCAACTTTTCCCATTGAAGCATAAACCTCGTCAATGTTTAGATCAGGAACTGCAAGGCCCTTTTTAAGAATAAAATTTATTATTTCCTATGCAAACTAAGGAGCAAAAATTTTCAAGTTAAATGGTAAATAGAAAAGAAAATTACAACTTGGAATAAAAAACAAAAGCTTCTATCTGATTGACTCATACATTATTATGATGATCATCCGTTTCGGTTGGACTATGATCAGTTTTACTCTCCTCTAATAATTTGTCATTCATTTTGGCAGTTATTTCATCATTTGTATTAATAGCTCGAAAGTCCGAAGCTTCACTGGACTCCGGCACCTTCATTAACTCTTGAAACTGATCACTAGATGCCACTTGATCCAGAGTTAGATCTTCAGAACCTCTGTCAGTTTTATCAGACATTTCCAGATATGAAACACCTTCAACCTGTGACAATAGAAAGGCAAAGTATGATCTCAGAAAGAATATGAAAAATCAAACCTCACATTGAAACAACAAAGTAACAGCCAAAAAAAAAAAAATGGAGATTTGAGCTATGAGAATTAGTCATGTAGTTTGGCATGGAAACATATAGATTCTATATAAGATCCTAACATTTTATAAACAGATATTGGAATGCCACCTCAGCTAGAAAAAGGATAGTTTAAACATTATGCATTACTACAAGAAAGTCCATAGTTTTGGCAATCAAAGAACAGAACTGAAAGTTCACAGAAGATTTGTTGCCATGAAACCAGTATTAGATGCTCCTTTGGGAACAGTAAATCTAAATTTTCAATCCTCTACCCCAGCATTAACTAATTGAATGATTGAAGCAATACCGCAATCTCTTGCAATGCATCATATTTTCCATTTGTCGCAGACGATACACAGCGCAAACTCTTATTCAAATTTTGCCAGTGTGACTCATCCGTTGTATCCTGCCATAAGGTAAACCCATAATCTTTTAAAATTAAAAAAATAAAAAGAGTTGAAGAAAATTGAAAAACAAAAGAAAAGAGAACCTTGGCACAAAAGATATAAATGTTAACAGCACTCGTTTGCCCTCGCCTGTGAGCTCTATCTTCAGCCTTCAAAATAAGTTCAAAACAAAAACATCCATCAAAGGCATTATTACAAAATAATGGACAAATTAAATAAAAAGGCACACATTTCCGTAGCCTGCAGAACTGCACCAGCGACTAAATTTCAGATATAAAGGCACAATGATAAATAAGAGTTAAAAAGTCAAGAAAATTAACATCATTCATATTATTATACCTGAAGCATCAATGATGGTGATTGTGGCAACTCCAGAAACACAACATTTTGTGCTGATGAGAAATCAAGTCCAACGCCCCCAGCAGTTATCCCAATTATTGCAATTTTAACCTGATGAAGAAAGATATCTATTAAGCTGGTGAAGACTAAAAAATATACTGCAGACGAATTTAGAGAGAGGGATTAAACTGTTGTCTACATCACAAGCAACAAGTAGAACAAAACTTACTCTCTCAAATCATGATGCAAGTACCAGTGTTTGCATAAGATACATTATATTGGATGTACTGATATTTGCTCAGGTTGCTGCTTGTAGGTAGAAGAATCATAGAGGGCAAAACATTGAAAGAAATATATGATTATAGTTTTTCTAATGGAAGAGTGTGGATGATTTTCATTCGCAATAACAAGTGTCTGACTCTGATATATTAATCACAAGACAGAAAGACAACACATTCCATAGCAGTTAACATAGACAACTTACCCAGAAGACTAAGGTAAAAGTTAACAAGTTACCACATGAAAAAGATCGACAATATTTTACAACCCATAATTTCAGTAGCAATTTAAAGCTATCATAAAAGAAGGGGAGTGACAATTCAAAAGAAAGACTAAGCCCAAATACAAAAGTAAATAAACAACATTTACTTTGCTGCTGCCAAATCTAAAGTAACAGATGAATATAAACACAAAGCAAGATTCTCCTCTAAACCAGATCAAGTAAGAGAAATCAAAGAAGACGCAAACCTCATTTGATAATTGGAATGAGTGCACGGCTGACTGCCTATCTCTGGGAAGCGTGTTTCCATCAATTCGGACAAAACCAATCCCTTTCTCACTTATGAACTCCTGAGTAATTCGAAATAAAAATTTTTATAAGTAACAGACAATGTTGAGAAAACTCCAACGTCATCATTGAAGCCAATCAGATGCCAGGATGAATATAAAACTCAAAATAATGTGTCGAGCAGTGCAAGAACCATGATTAACACCAGAACAAAGCATGCCTAAGAAATGCTAATATAGAGCATCATTTTTGTCAACCATGCAGAATCAACACAGCAGAATTGTTACAATATATCCCAAATCAGAGAAAAGAAAACATTATACTGTACTAGTTAAGATTCTGGTCTGTTTCAATTAAAAAAAAAATATTGATTCTATAAAAGTGAAAAAAAAAAAAAAAACCATTAGAAGGTTGCGAAACTTTTTTCACATCTGACCATTTCATCATTATAATCTAGTTAAATATCTGCTCATAGGCAGCATTATCAATAATCCAGATAAGCTTTTGATTACTTTTGATCAAGTTATCTCATCAATCACAAATTAACTTTTCCATATTCAGGATGCAACCATTAGGTTGTTGCTAAGAGTAACAATACAACTTCACTTGCAATCGCTAAAGCATAATAAACAGAACATTTTCAATTAGCAGATGCTCCATGATTCTATCCAGTAAAAAGGCCAAATTGACACGAGAACGACTCTCACCTGTACTCCATCTAGAACTTTAAGGTGATGGGCAAAGATTATCATTTTATTAGAACGGGGGTTCACATCAATGTCTGCAGCACCATCTGACTCTGCAATGACTGGATGAATGGAAAGCCATTCTCGAAATCCAGAAAGCTTCGCAATCCCAAGTTCTTGGTACGAGATCTTCCCCAGTCTGCAACAGGCCCCACTGTCTGAAAGTAAAGTCAAAAAGTATCTGAGAAGTGCCCAGTATTAAGCTATGCACAAAGATAGTATATCCAAACACGGATGAACTAGTATCTACTTCTCAGACACAAATTTACAGACAAATCATCATTATTCTTTTCCCAGACTAGGAAACAAGTTATCAACAAGTCAACCATCTCATAGAACATTGGTAATTTGGAAAATCATCAATTCCAGAGAAACATTCCATAGCTAAGATACGCTCAAGAGATATGAAAAGCATATCCCACAGGAATCTTAGTCACTCTCAGTCTTCCAAAACAAGCCCAAACAATTTGTTAATTTGCTTAATCAAATTACACTCTTAATTTTCTTCGAAAATGACAGATCCACATTACCCTCAACATCAATTGCTCATGGTCAGAGGAATGAGCTAAAACTAATAAACACAACTACATGAATTTGGCATCTTCAATAATCTTTGCATCAAAGCATTTTCCATATTATATAGAGTCAGCTACAAAGACTATGCCATTCTGCTTGATCAAGGGCATAACGATAAGAGCATAAATAAATAAATAAATAAAAGGTGAGGAACTAGAGTAATTGGCTTTGATGATGCCAAAGGCTATTAAATCTTCTTGATTATCTTATAATATCTCAATGTTGTAGTTATAAACTAGTTCGCAGAAGATATATCGTGTCGAGAAATCATGAACTGTTGCAAAGAAGCAAGAGATAGGAAAGTCACCAGGCAATTGCTTAACACTTGAAACTGAAAAACATATAGCTGAAGGAGCTAATAAATCACCATCATGTTCATCTGAATCCTTGGGAGTCTTGTCATTTGTAGCATCCTTTTCAGAATCATTGATTACTCCAACAGCAGCCTTTGCTGATACTATTTCTGATCTCTTCAACAGTAACCTTATAATCTGCCTACGCTTGGGAGGTAACTGAACAAGTAGATGCTGCTTCAGGCGCCTTATCTACAATTGACAGAGAAAAAACATCTTCAGATGTGACAACCTTCCAAAAGAAAGCATTTGTGTGCCCACAAATCATTATGGTAAGTAGTATCATGATGATTCAACCGCTTGGGGGATCTTTTTTTCTTTTTTTTTCAACCAAAAAAAGAGAGAGAGAGAGAGAGCACACTGTCCTTTGCCATTGTTAACATAACAAGAACCAATAGGATCTCACAATAGAGAAATAAATCGAGAATTGCTGCAACCTGCTTTTAGAATGTGTTTTGATACACTCTTTAAAAAAGGATCATGCTAAACTAAATTACTCTTTGAGAAAAAGAGAGAGAGAGAGAGAGAGATCCATGATATGCATTCCTGGGTAACAAGTCATTTGAGCTGCAATGCATCACTTTCCTAGACCATTAAGATATAAAAGTTGTTGGACAACACCAAATGACTGCGAAAACACTGACAATCAATAAACAACAATCATCATAGTGTTGCGGTGTTCCCAATGCTAACATCTCCACTTTAAAAAGTTGTTGTTCAGACCATAGCAGTATCTAAGGTTTTTGAATTTTTTTCCCTTCCTTTCAAGTGCATTATTAAAACAAACCTAAAAGAATATTGACAATAGTTCACATTCATTGAGCTTATATAGACAAGAGAATACCATGACGGTTTGCTTAAGTAACACATTTAACTCCTCCAAGCGAACACCCTTTGAAAAATCCTGCAAGATGATCCCATGAAACATTTAGAATTTTCAATCATGACAATTAAACAGTCAGAACATCATCCACAATTACTGAATAACAGAAACCATTATCCAGCCAAAAAGGAGTCAAACTAGCAAGATGTTAAAAGAACCAAAGACAAAAAAGATAAAAATCCTTAGTAGAAGATTATGCAAAAGCAAAAGTTATCAGCATCTTCAAAATAAGCATGTGTCTGAATTACAGGGTCCTGCACTTTACTTAAAAAATCATTATAATGGGAATATTTTAGGTTTACTAGATACAATGCATTCATGCATAAGCATCTGTAAAACCCATATAGTGTTTTCTGAACACTACCTGGAAAAGTTGTCCTTGATAACCCTGGACTGTTTTGACATCACAGTAAGTTTTTGCAAAGTCATACTTAGCCTTTCCTAGCAAACCAGGCCTACAATACAGAAGCATTGTCAAAAAAAGAATAAAAAATAAATAAAGTAACAGGCGAAAATGCCAAACATAGAGAGAAGTAAATCAATAGCATAATGGGATCAAGAAACTTGCCACAACATGTTTATCTGATGGAAAATGTCATACGGCCTATGATCACCTAGGAAAAAATATAAAATGAGATATTAGGATACAGTAAATATAAACTTAATAGAAAACCAAACAGATCATATAAAAGCTAAAAAAGAACTAGACAGATAAAAGAACATCTGTTTTGTTCAACCCAAGAATGATGCAAGATTTATAAAAAATGCCACTATTATTTCTTCAGAGACCCAGATACAACCTTGACAAAGAAGGTGTCCCTGAGAGTAGAACTATGCGCTTAACCTTCGCTGCCACATCGAGAACAGCTTTTACCTGTTAATACAAAAAATAATATAACATACAATACATAGATTTATTTTTAAAAAAAAAAAACTTGAAAGAAGGGGTTTACCTCAAGCAATTTCTAGTTACATCACTCACTAAAGGAGAAACAGAAATGGTGACTGTAACGCAAATATCCTCAGAAAAGAGAACTTTCTCAGTATAAACCTCACTGCTAATTACTAGCATTTACTAGCGCGAGGATTTTCATTGTAGTTCAAAAATGTAGGTTTATATTTAGCCAAGACATGTTAAGGCCATCCATACCATGATCAAGATAGATACGTATAACAGTGTATGTATTCTAAACATGATTTTTTCCTACAGGTTAAATTGTTCATTAATCAATGTATTCTTGAGGCACTGTTTTCTTCGCGTCAAGCAAAGGTACTTCAAAAGATGACACAGTAAAATAATTAAGCTTAAGCAGTATTTGTTGATAAGCAATCACACTCATATCTATCTATTAACTAAGAATTAAGATACAGCCAACAAATTGGAAATCTTATCTACCTCTTCTGGTTCAGATGTTCTCTTGGAACATCGTACATGGTGAGATTCATCAACTATCAAGAGAGCCCATTCTTGCTCAATCATGCTCTTTCGCAAACGGTGAAGCATTGTATAAGAAATAACTACTACTCTCGGGAACCTTGTTAAATGGACGGGATTATTTCGATGACCAAAAACTGAAGACAAAACAAATAATTATAAGTGGAAATTTAATCCTCATACAATCAATTATCAGAAAGCTGGAGCCCTAAACATTCAAGTAATTGTAGGGACATGTGCAATGATTATCTCTGAACTCTAAACTGGGAAAATCTACAAACATAAAGAAATTAAATTCTAAGCAATCTTTTCTCAATCTTTGATTTTATTTTTTTTCAGCCAGGTCAAATACTCTGCATATCTATATAGTTTTACCTAAACTCTTCTGTTAGAATCTACCTGCAGTGGACAAAACTCCCAACATCTGATAAACATTATTATGAAACATGAATGGGAAATTTACCAAGATGAATATCGGCAGGCAAACAAAAGGGAAGCCAACGCTCCAATTCTTCTGCCCATGAAAGACGTAAAATTGCTGGACATACAACAAGTATAGAACCTGCACTTATGAAACAGGCTGCAATTGCAATAGCCTGCAAACAAGTTATGCATAGAAAAGTGTAACATCGTCAGGCTTCTTTTTATCTCTGATAAGACATTTTCAAACCATCTAAAAGGCATAACTAAGAATCTGAATCAGAAACTACAATCCCAAAAGGTTAAAAAGATGTTAAGCAAGCAATGAGACATAGATCACATGATCTGAGTAGTTACCTGGAGTGTTTTTCCAAGTCCCATTTCATCTGCAATAAGACACCGACCACCTCTTCGCAAACCAAATCTGACACCTTCAAGCTGGAAAGGCAAGATTACGTCCAATAGAGATTTTGGCAGCTTTCCTATCATTTCATCGACAACTTCATCAGACAAGTGTTCCGGTCTGCACGGGTTCCATCTTCCAGTATCAATTGAATGAGAAAGTTTCTCGACAACATTTAATGTAACCCAAGGTATTCCTTCAACCTCAATACCAGCCGAGTTCTTCAAACATGTCAAAACTGGATTATAATCCCTGAGCTTATAAACACAGGCCTTTCCACCACTGTTATTCTGCGTATAGTGCGATGGCATGACCTATGCAAAAATGAAATAACATAAAAGAAGATCCATAATACCAAAAAATAACACAATTAATGACAGTTGTAACTAATAGACCATACTAGTGATGCAACACCCTAAATGAAATCACCACACAAAAAGCACCTTAGAACGAAGAATGTGCCTCATTGCCTCCAATCTTGAGCTTTTATTTTGAAACTGAATGGGTGAAACGACAATACTTAACCTAAATTTTCTCACAATCTTAAGCACCACTTTCCTTTCCATTTTGTTCCACACTTTAAGGCATAAACAAAGAGAGATTTTTCTTTTCTTTACCATCCAAACGAAGGTTTAAGACTCACATTCAGAAGCATCATACAAACAAACCCAACAGAAAACATACCAATTCTATATGCACATAAAACCACATAATAACAACTTTTCTCAAATATTAACTTTGTCAAGTGATTAAGGCTTTTCTTAATTTCCTGCCCCTCATTATTTTCAAGAATCACAAATAATCAAGATTTATATGTTAACTATAGATAACCAAAAATAGAACACAATGACTAACAATTCAACATATTTACCCACATTTTCTCTCCCTTTCTCTTTCACTTTTAATTTCTTGCACTTTCTCACCACCCAAGAAGAACACATACTTCAATAAGGGGGAAAAAAAGAAGAAGAAATGAAGCTTACATCAGATAACCATTGACCAAGTCTCCTCAAACACTCTTCCTCTCCTGGGTACACAAAACCCTCGATTGCTAAGGGCGTGACAGAGAAGGAGTCGGGTGAACAGATTTCTAGCCTGACCCGGAAATTTTCGGGCAGTTGGGTCGTCGAATTTGGGTCGGCCAACGCGGATTTCGGGAAATGGGCAGGTTCGGTAGAGAATTTCCGGCATTTGGAGAGCCTCCAAGCGTCTTGACGATTGCTGGCAGTTGTGGCCGACTGCAGGAGAGCCTTTCGCTTCGCTAGCGCCGCTAATCGATTGGCTTCGGCTCTTTGTCTTTGTTCTTCAGTGATCTCCATTTTTCCGTTTGGTTAGGGATTTTGATCAGGGAGCTGATTTGAAAGTTGAGATCCTTGAAGGCGGGAAAACGTCATACGGCGTCGTTTCAGCTGGTTGGACATTAAGCTGACACGCTGAAAATATGGGTCCCACACATTTAATACTATATGCATTATTTAGGGTCCAACTATGGTATAACTATGCTAACATACCACAATTGTTTTCAGCGATTGAATTGAATTTAAGGTGAGAGTAAATAATTAGATCCAATAGTAGGTGCAACTGTGGTATGGTACCACTGTTCACCATAACTATGTCTTTAAATAAATATTCTATTATATAAAATTAGTTATGGAAGTAGGTTTTTTTTCCCCTAAAAAATCGTTTTATTACAATCTATTGAAATCACAATTATTCTACTGAATGTATTAAACTGTCCTAAAGTTTTTACTTGGAATTAATATATCATTTTGAATAAAATTTGAAATAAAAGATTTACAATGTCTATTAATAGACTACTAAGTAAAATAATGTTATTAATTAACTTCATATAATATTTAAACAATAATAAAGAAAATTCCAAAAATTAGATCCTAAATAATGTGATATTCATCTATTGGAATCTTGAGATGAAATCACACGGGTAAAAATGTTTTTTCTAAGCTGGAACTGCGGCAAGTACTTTATAATATGTGAAAAGTGAAAACCTCATAACCAAGCAAAGCCAGGATTCTATAGTAAATAGAGCAGAGCCTAACATCTGTTCCTATTCCTTGACTCTTGAAGAATATGGCTTATGGCTTGGGGTTAAATAATTTGCTTATTCAGGTGGATCAGTTGAGTTTCCAAGATTTGGCCAACCACGGTGGGAGAAAAGATAAAATGAAAGCAAAACTGATTATTAATTTAATCATAAGTCAAGTTTGAAACTCATGCTAATGGAATTAATGTGCATGTGCCATTATACCCTTTCCATTCAGAGGGAATAAGGAATAAATACTTGCATTAGCTTCAAAATCTCTTGAGTTTTTTACGTTAATTATGTAGCAAAAGATGTGCACTAACAGAGAAAGAAAGCAAAACAAAGTAAAAAAGTTGTTAAATTTTGGGGGGGGAAGGAACAACTCGTTAAAATAGTGTAGAGATTCTTTGCTTCCATGAAAAGCTGTGTGCAAAGAATATCCGAGGTTGCTTGTTGCCCTTCTTGTTCATGGGTTAAAAGCAAGACTTCCTTTGCAGGCTTCTCGTTCCATTTAACATTTGCAGAACCTGCAGACAGAACAGAAGATCGACAAGAGGTACCAACACCACTCTCCAGCTAATAGTTTCTTTTCTTTCTTTCTTTCTTTTTAATCTCAAATTCTATTAATTTTTGTCAGTTTTGATTTTCGCAATAATTTTTTTAGTGTAATCTGATATCAAGAATCCACATCTCTGATAACAAAAGAAAAGTCACAAGAATCCTGCATATTGTTCTTGACAAAACATTTTCAGGGGTCTCGACTACGCTTGTTCTGAATCATTTTGCAATGTTATTGTCACTGATGACTTTCTGCTAGAGTGAGATTTTCTGATCCGCAACATGTGGAATCCAACAACAGCACTCAAAGCAGTCTATTATCTAAACTAGAATCTTTTACGGGTACTGATGTGCTTCATAGTTATTTCTTATAAACTACTTCATTTACTTTGGCTCACTGGGTTTAATTTTCAATCAATGTACACGCGATCAATGTAAAAATTTCAATTGCCACAAATTTCCAGGTGTTTTAGGTGACAAGGTTCAAAACTGGTTCCAGAGGCAGTTTCCTGATGAAATGAGTCACGATAATGATCCCCAGGAAAGTGAGTATGCGGCTGCAGTTGCAGCTGCAGCATTTTCCATTTACTTAGCAGAAGAAGCTGAAGCACAAAATAGAAGGAACATTAGAAAGGAGCTTGAAGTGTCAAGGACAAAGTTAAAGAGTAGAAAAGAGGATTCCATAACTAGGCAACCCTCCAGTAAGGATCATAAAAATAGAGGTAATCGCAAAAACCAGATATAGAATTTCACAGTGAGGTCTTGTCTCAAAATACTAATGCATTATTTAGCAGGTGAAACTTCTAGAAGCTCAGCAGAGGTGGACCGTAGGGCACAAGAAAGTGCTTTCCCAGTAAGTAGACCAAGTCTTTCGCCTTCTGCAAGATCCACGGCCCCTCAGGCTATGGACCAAGGGCTAGGAATTCCACCAAGGCACGGGAATATAGAAAAAAAAGCAGAAGCTTGGGAATTAGCACAGATGCAAAAGATTATTAAACGGTAAAGATTCAACTATTAGATTGTTAGAAAAATGATTTTGGTCTATTAATGCTCATTTACAACTAGAATACAGATTCTCCATTATTTTCGCATAATAACCTGAAATTTCAGGTATGAGAAGCTGAAGGCTGCAGTGCTTACCTGGGAGTATGAGAAGAAGTTTCAAGCCAAACTTAAAATGGAAAAGAGAAAGGTTTTATTATTATACTTGTGGTTTAATTTATTGACCTGCTGGCCATTGATGATTAAAATTCTGATTAATGAAAACACAGGCTGAATTGGATAAGAAAAGGACACTAAACCAACAACACTACCAAAACAAGATAGCAAGAATTGAGCGAATTGCTGGAGGAGCGAGAGCACAAGCAGAGGAGGAAAGAATCAAAAAGGAAGCTGAGATAAAAGAGAAGGCGAGGATGATTCGATCAAGAGAAAAGGCTCCTGTGAAGTACTGTCTCTGCTGTTAAATGTTTTTCTTTTTTTTTTTATAATAAAAAAATAAAAAAAAAAACGACTCACTTGAATTAGGAAGTAAAAAGGAAGTTATGTACAAATTACGAGAATTGTATACAATATACAAATTTCAATGTCATATGTTCAAATTGCAAGTGATGTCCATAGAGATTGTACATATATAAATCTCTTTGAACACACAACACTATGTAATGTAACATGGTTTATGGTTTATGGAATCGGTTTGCAGACTCTCCTTTTCTTGTTAATGTCTTTCGCAGAAGAAGAACCTTTATTTCATATTCAAGAAGCAGTTGGCCAAGATCCATTTTTATAGCAACAATATGCAAAAGGCAAACCACAAAACTGTCGAAGAAAATTGTAAAAGAGGACTAGATTTCTATTTGAAATGCTTCTCATGGGGACTAAGTTCGTAAGCATAAATTGAAATGTAAACCAGGTTTGCTTAGTTTGGAAGATAAATCTTCAATTAGGAAGTGTAATTGTGTTATTTCAAAGAGTGAAGGCATCAGTTTTTTCTCCAGAAACGCTGAACATATAGCTAATGTACAAAATCCTTCACAGCCATGCAACCCTGGGATTCGAGGCTGCATCGTTAATAAAAAGTTTCCAGATTCTTGTCCCAAAGATTAAGACCATACCGTTCATTTAGTACACAAGATTTTTCATGAAGAATTTGACTTTGGTAGCCACAGATTCCCATCTTTTGTCAGCTGGTGCATTTGTGCTTTCAGCTGTCTCAAAACGACAGCAGCAATACCGATTGGAACCTTAGTTTTTTCCCACGTTCCATTCTCATTTGTTTCTGAACAAACCATCCAGAGTAATACACGTAAAAAGTCTTCTACTCGAATATTACTTTATGCCAAAGTTTCTTTTGTTTCGAATTTTAAGATATGGAGTCAACTTGCAAAGTGAAAAGGTACACATCAGAAGTAAAGTAAAGAATCAAATATCTTAGGTGTCACCGAAGGTAACAAGTAGTACTGAAGGACGTTAACTATAAATATTTCAAATGCCAATTTCCAGCCTCTCATCTCAGGCTTCCAAATCATATTGATAGCCTTCGAAATCAAATACTTCTATAGAAGTAGAGCACACCGATCGTATAATGAGAAGGGAAACAGAGTCAGCAGAGAACAATGGTTGCATAAGTTTTCTTAAACTGCAACCGCGAAAAGTAAGCCAAACCGCTGGTTCCAAGTCAAGGAATCAGGATCAGGGTTCGCGAGAAAGCCGGTATGCAACTGCAGTTCTAGCAGCTGCATTTGCCATTCACTCACATGAAGAAGCCAAAAATAAGGCTAACGGACAGCAGGTGGAGCAACATTCTAAAATTGCCTGGCGACCCTCCTACAACAAAACAAAATCTGCAGGTAACTTTTAGCACAAGGCTCACATTTTCTCAAGATTGTTCATTTCAACAAAATTAACATGCTACAAAGTAACAGGTCGTTCATCCTCCTTTGGATCAAAACCTGCCGTGGATCTTCTGGAGAAAGTCGAAAGGTAAACCGCCCAATGTCTCACCATGCATGACAAGCTCTGTTTAAGCAATCTTGTGTTACAAGTTTTCTTTATCAACATAGCTTATATACTTTGCTGTTTTCTTGTTAAAATATGACCAAATATCAGGCATGAAAAGCTGAACTCGATTCTTGCTTGGGCAAATGGGAAGAAGATGAAAGCCAAAAGTGAAAAACACTAAGATGTGAAGGGCCTGAAGGGAAAGAGCAAGAATAACTACAAAGATCATGCATATGTAATTTTTATCCAATCCGAAACTCTGTATTCTACAAAGTGCCAGGTTTAACTTGGCTAGAAGCAAATTGCTCGTTACGTATGCCTAGTTGCAATAAACAAAGGGCAAGTTCAGAAAGTGGAATCTTTTGACAATAATGTTCATATTTTCAGTGCCAAAAAATTAAAGTCGATAGAACTTTTAATAAGTCGGTGTATGTGAACTAGAAAAAAAGATTGAAAAACAAAGAAAGAATATTGTCTCTGGACACTCATATTAGTTATTCATAAAGATTAAAGGCACATGGTGATTGCTCTCAGGAATTTGATCCCTCTTCCCTGCCTTTGCTGAAAGCAATGTTTGTCGATTCAATCTTTGCCTTCAATTAAGCTATTTTTCTGTTTAAAAAACAGGAAATTCTTTTCATTTTAATCTGTGTCCCAAATTTAAAGAGTTTGGATCCAGTCTGATTAAAACAGTTCCCTAAACCAACTAGGCTCTACGCTTGGTTATTGTATTATATGCAAACTTTAGCGGAATTTGACAGGAGGGATATGCATGTTGTTGTTGACTTGTTGTTGTAGTAGTAGTAATACTAATACTAATACTAATACTAATACTAATTCTAATACTAATAATAGTAATAATAATAATGGTAATCTTATCAAAATTTAGGAAATAAAATGATATTATCTGAAAATCACTTAGCCAACCACTTGGCCCTCAATAGTTCTCTACCCCATAAGAGGAGACTCTATAATTCCTATGGTAGTTACAGTTGGGTGGAGGTAGAGGTAGACACATCTTCCACATTTGTTGGGTGAAGGTAGATATCTCTTACAAGTTATGCTATAATAGATTTAATCTGAGATAATCTCTATAAATTTCTAATCACAAAGATTGGTAGCATTCTCATTGCAACATACATATGAATGTTAAAAAAAATTATTAACTAAAAAAAAGTTATTTGCTGAGTTTAATTATGTTCAAATTGTTAAGGAACATGATTTCTGTAAAGGACGAATGCTTATTTAATCCTTATTTTTAACTTTAGTATTCATTTTGTCCCTATAATTTGAAAAATACCTTAAGATATACCTATTATTAGATATATTACACTTTTATCCTTATTTTTCTTTGACTTTACAATAATACCCTTGCAGCAATTTTTTTTATATAAATTTTTTAATCTATTAAAAATTTTAATTAACAAATTAACCATTAATTACTTATTAGTAAACTAAGAAAATATTAGTATGAAACAACTGTTATTTTTTGTACTCTTGCAACAATCTTTCTACTTATTATTTATAAGTAAATTAATACATGTTAACTTAAAGCGGTGTTTAATATCCTTGCAACAATCTTACATTTATTTTTTTTTTGTGAAAAATTAATATACCAAATTATTCTTAAAAGTAAAACAATAAAAGCTAATTTATTGTACTTTTAAGAATAGTTTGATTTATTTAAATTTTTTTCTTTTCATTAATATATCCAAGAATATTGTTACAATGGTATTATTATAAAAACAAAGAAAAAATAAAATTAAGAAATAGACGCTTAACTCAAAATATAAAGACTAAATTAAAATTTACAATTATGTAGATCACTGATATAATGATTTTGAAGTCCCAAGATATGTGTTCATAATTGTATTTATTATTTCATTCCTTCTATAGTCCCCCGTAAAGTATGTAGCCCCTTCATTGTAAATACAATTCAGGATAAAATACAAATTTCCTTTTCATTCTCTTACATAAAATGGTTTTGAAATTACTGAACAACCAATAAATGTTTTCAAATTCATTCATGGCTTCATATCCAAAGCTTTGTAACGTTACATAACTTAGTTACTGATTTGCTGTCAAGCATATAAGCCCCGACAAATCGTCTATTTAATAAACAAGGCCCAGTATCACCATCAATATCAAAAGAGTCTTTAAGTTTATCATCAACCACAATGTGGAAAATTCACGTATGTATATACGTAATCTTAATATTTATTGCATTTAAGGAATCAAACCAATCTAAATAACTCAATATTCTTCTTCAAATAATTGCGATTTTGTTCTTAGGACATCCCCCTTCAAAATTTTCATTAGGGTGATCAGTTAAAAAAAAATTACTTATTGAAATTGCTCAATCAAACGTATAAAAGAAAGGTTAAAATTAATTTCAATCACGCATGAATAATAATATAAATACGTTAAAACGTCTCTTGAAACTTAGGTAAATTTTATTTAAAACTTGAGAAAGGTTATCTTATTGCATTGAATGTATAGGAGATAAAAGTCAATTTATGCTTTGATAGGAAACAATCTTGTCATGAGAGTTAGGGCACTTTCATTCAAATCAATAATTCTATAAACTTGTACATTGAATTATTACTTCACCAGCTCAAAATAAAAATAAAAAACTCATTCATACAATAAATGGTAAACATTTTAAACAAAACAAGCAAAGAAATCAGTTTCATTTGATTAAATTTCCCAAAGGAATGAAGATATGTAAGTGGAAATTAGAGGTGAGAGGATGGGGGAGCGTTGCGATTGTTTATGATTCTATTAATGGTGAGAAAGCAGCTGATGGTGACTCGTGGAGACCAATATAGGACCACGTACAACTCCATAGAAAGTGTCCACGTGGCATAGCTCGGCTGTACTCACGTGACCGTAGGTGCCCACAATCAAGTTTCTGGCTGAGAACTGAGGATTTACTCGAGGAGTTGTTAATTCTCTATTGAGGTTTTTTTAATGTGCACGTGATATCTGAATGATTGGAATCTCTTGTTTCTTTCTAGCAGTTTTAAAATACACATATACACAGAGATTTCCATTTTCCAAGGGGAATAATTTATTAATTAATTTGTTATTTTTTTGTATTAATTAATGCATGCAAATAAGCCAAGAAGCTTATGAGAATGGATGTATGCTTCATGTCTTCGTCGATGATGACAGTAACAACACGACTTGAATCTGATTTTTCTTTTTTCTTTTTTCTTTTTAAATACCAATGAAAAATAAAATGGAAAAGAAAAATTAATATGACATATTTTACGAATATTTTTGACTTTTTGTTTAAAAAAATGTGTGTGTATATATATATATTCTTAAGTGTGGCCGTCCTTATTTTTTTCATGTAGATATCTATTAAGTCATAATTTAATAGTATATATACTATTAAATTATGACTTAATAACGTGTCTGGTTAAAAAAATAAAGACATTCGTGCGTGTGTGTGTGTGTGTGTGTGTGTGTGTATATAGTTTAGGGATTTAGACTTTTATTAAATTAAGTACGAAAAAACTATTAAGTCATGTGATTTAATTATATTATCAAACCATATGACTCATATGTATATAATTAATCGATTTTAGTTCATTGTTGAATCTTGTTAGTCCCATTTTAATTTGTTTACAAGTTGATCAAAATAGTCAAAACAAAATTTAATTGTAATGGAAGGATTCAATATGAAAAGGACAATTTCTTTCAATTTTGCTAATAGTAACTTTGGCCGACTAATTAGGTCATTTTATTGTTGTGATGAAATTTTTCACTAGACTGTAATCTGAACTAGTTGCAATCACAGTTCTGAAATTTGTGTACAGGATTGATTTCGAGTTGTGCACATCCATAGCGATGAAATTCTGATTTCTCATCTCAGCAACAAGATCTCTAGTCTCTACGCCATTAATACCGAAATTAACCAGTACCCCACTTAATTAAATTCGGAGGCTCTAAGCCATGCACACTAATTCTTTGAAGCAACTATACTACGGCCTACTGGGACCATTAAAACAACATTTGATTTCTATGATTTCACTCTCAAAATTTAAGGGGAAATCGTCCGTCAGATGTCAAATCACTTCTCTTCTCACATATGCAGACAAGTGTTCATCAAGTCTTTCGAGATTATTCGTGCAAGACAATAACCAACGTTTAATATATTTGCTAACTAACCCTATTATTGGTTTGATTTGAGCATTAGAATATTGTTCTCACTCTTTAACCAACTTGACTTAAAATTGGGTCTTACATTTGAAGATACCTAAGACATTCCAAGATACACCCTAATTAGGAATATTAGCTAATTAAAGTGAATATAAAACATGTTAATTAGCTCGTATTTACATTTAAAAAAAAAAAAAGATAAAAGAGTTTATGCTCATGCACAAGAGCTAGCTGATATTGGAATTAATAATATTGGATCCCCGGATGAAATGATGATACAAGTGGCGAAAGCATATCCGATTCTCTCTCACACAAATTTAGTAGCCACCACACATTGGGTGTAAAAATCACAATCAAACCAAAATGTGACATCAAAATGGGGACCAGAAGACGAGCAAAATAAAACCCCAACATTGAACTCAAATACTCCTGTTCACTGAAAGAAATAACTCAATAAGATCAGATCATCATCATCATCATCATCATCATCATCGTCGTATATAGTTCAGGATGAGTCAGTGTATAGTACCAAATTGGAATCTAAGGCACCAACAAAGACAAGAACAAGTCGAAGCAGAAGAAGAAGCAGACATATCCACTGATGTGAACCACAACAACAATCCCAGTAGTAGTCACTTTTTTCCCATGTATGTATTCACACTCCACTAATGCTAATAACTTTCTCACTATATATATATATATTTGCGAAATTAGATTGCCCTTAAATTAAGCACTGCATTAATATCTCCCTTTTTTGTTTTCCTACTCTTCATTTTCTGCCTATATGCTTCATTCTTGTTTTCTGCATCCAAATGCTAATCTCAGATTTTTTTTTTCCTTCTCTACACTATGATGATATTCAGTTCATTTTTTAAATATAATTTTCCACCTTTTGAGTTCAAGTTTATTTTCATATCTTTTAATTTACATAACCCGTAGTGTTTTTTTTTTTTTTTTTTGGTTTTTTTAATTCTGCTATCTGTCCGTTTGTTATACGGAACAATCTCAATTTAGTTTTCTTCTTAAAAGGTAAGATGTATCAGTTTCCAGAGAAGGAACCATCATTGATTTACTTCCTATACACCGACTCTACCTTTCAATCGTTTTCACATTTTACCTCCAAATCAAGAATTATTCCATATAAACAATTGAAAATATTTTCAAGCAAGCCAAAAAAAGGAATCATATTTCTGTTTTTTTTGTTGATGAAGAAACTGTGAATCTTTTCTTCCATTCTATCAAGATATAACTTACCTTTTGGATTAGCTGAATTTATAACCTACCGGCCTGAATTATTCATCATTAAATATTCTTCTGTCTTTCGGTTACTCAGCTCAACATGAACCGTTAGATTTATTATCTAAGGGTTAATTGTTTGGTCAAATTGGATGCTCCAAGTATAGCACGCCTCCCGTTGAATTATTACCCCAAAATTGTATATGTGTACGTTGATCAATTTGTTCATAATATTTAATTAGTCGAAAGATAAACAAGACAAGAATTCATCAAAGGGTTACGACTCTGACTGAGAGTACACAAAACTCTTTCATTCATTAATGGCTTTTCTAACAAAATTTGTTAAACGATAATGTTACGATTGGTCGAAATAGAACACGTCTGAAATGTTGAAATGACCCAGATACTTTGCATTTAATGGAAATTTATAGAATGGGATAGTAAAGTAAATTCTCATTTCTCAATAGAAATGATGAGCAAATGGGATAGTTTATTAAGGTTATATTGTATATGATGAGCAAATGGTTTATTCTTTTTGGGTTGACTTATAATTCAAAAGAACAACCTTAATTGAAACACGTTGTGGAAATTCAGGTCCTCCAACTATGAAGTTGCTGCAGACTTAACATGGGGCAATGGCCAGCTGTCCATGCATGGCCTTGGTGGGATCATTCCCACTACTCCGACGAAGCCCACATGGGGTAGGTCCAATGACACTCTCGAGTCAATAGTTCATCAAGCTGCAATTACATGCCATAACAATAACAACAACAAAGAAATTACTCTCCAACTGCATGGCCAAAACTCCCCGGCGGCCAATAGGAGCTCCATGGTGTCATCCTCCGGCACGAAGTGCTCCGAGAGCCCCGGCCAAGTGCCCGTCATGCCGGGGCCGCTGAAAAAGCGGACACGAGCCGATTCCGATCAGTGTGGAAGAAATTTTAGTAGTATGCAAGAAGGAAGAGGAGATAGAAGTGCATGTGCTAGCGCTAGTGCAACATGTTTTAGAGAAAATGACACAACTATGATGACTTGGGCTTCATATGAATCTCTTAAGAGCTTGAAGACCAAAACCACGGATGAAGATTCCGCTTCTCACGGTCGATCGGTAAATTACAAATGTTTTTGTGTCTCTTTCATTCATGCTTTGTCAATTAATGTCCATTTTGGAAAGTGAAATGGATAAATAAATAAATACATCAATTATGTTAAGCACGAAGTAAAAGGTTTACTTAGATAAGCAAAATTCAATTATTTTATTTACTAATTTTGCGTAAAAGTAGAAATTTTGAACCATATATAGGAAAACCAAGATGAAGATCATGAGACAAAAACTGGCCGATCGCATTCGTCCAAACGAAGACGAACAGCTGCTGTCCATAATCAGTCAGAGAGGGTAAATTACATTACACCCCTTTATTATCACAGAAATTAACATTAATTTATTACGTTAATTAAATTCCAAGGTCAAGAAGCGGTTAATAATTTGCAATGATATTAATTTTCGTGCAGAGACGAAGAGACAGGATTAACCAAAAGATGAAAGCACTTCAGAAGCTAGTCCCCAATGCGAGCAAGGTAACTAAGAACATACGTATACAGCTTTATATGCAGCATTATGGCTTTTATGCAGGTAAAATATTCTTTCAGCTAAATTTTAGGGGTGTGACTATGTAACAAATGGGACATGTCACATATATATGAAGGATCTAAATTTCTTATTAGTCCTTCGAGTTAGAATTATTTGTATCGTTGGTCTTCATATTTTCAAAGATAATTAGTGGAAATATTTTGCCATCATTTTTAGTGTTAAATGTTTAATATGAGAGTGCAATAACAATCTTTTTACAAAAAGGCTAACAAAAATAACGATATGAATATTTTGGATGATCATTTTTTTAATTTTAAAATACAAGAACTACCTAAAAATTGATGCCTAATCTTGAGCAGTACTAAATTGAAAATTACCCACACATAAAAAAAAAAAAATTGCAACATATTACTTGTGTTGTTAATTATAACTAGATGATTTTAACTTGGCTGCAGACAGATAAAGCTTCAATGCTAGATGAGGTGATAGACTACTTAAAGCAACTTAAAGCACAAGTTCAGATGATGAATAATGTGAGAAACAATATGCCCCAAATGAACATGATGATGCCTTTGGGAATGCAGCAACAACTTCAAATGTCTCTCCTAGCACGAATGGGCATGGGAGTTGGACTAGGAACGGGCATGGGGATGCTTGACATGAACACCATGGCCGCCGCTGCAGCCACAGCCCGCACTGCCCCGCAGTCTCTCCCTCCACCCATCTATAGTCCAGCGGCATCAGTCACTTTGCCGGATCCCTATTATGCTTTTCTTGCTCAAGTACGTCAATGCATATAAAGAATTTGTGCCTATACGTATTTGTTTATTTTTCTATTTATGAATGTTATTGATTTGATAAGGGATTTTTGGTGCAGTCGATGAATGTGGAATTGTACAACAAAATGGCAGCACTTTTTCGGCAACAAGTGAAACAAAACACAATACAGCAGGCAGCATGCAGTCCTTCGATGCAATCCAACCATATGCAAGGAGATTAAGAAGAAAAAGTGCTAGCTAGCTAGCACATTGTATTAGTATTTTATCTCCAAGATGATGATGCAAGCATGTGGAGTTACTCTCTGTAAAATATGATTAGTTTGAACAATCTGTATCCTATTAATTGAAAGATGCATGATTAGTGAAATATGTTTGATTTGCATATCACTCTAGATTTAATATTCTGGTTTTACTAAATGATAGATGATAATTTCACGCAATTGTGTCTATTTTGAACTGATCTTCCCTTCCATACTTAATTAGTAGAGAAAGTTCATAATATAGTCAGAGTACACATTATTTGTATAACAATCCAATAAATATAAACTACTCAAAAGTTTAAAAAGAGATAAAATATTCATTTAATCCCCTATAGTTTGAGCTAGTTATCCAATTAGGCCTTATATTTTAAAAATTACCTAAAATATTCCTATCTTATATATGTTTGTGTTAAGTTCTATTTAATCACCATATATTTTTCACCCATCGCACGTGTCTTCTTCGATAAATAAATGATATAATTAATACTAAGTGTCAAGATTGTTTATCTATTTAATTATCATATATTTTCACCTATGGCGTGTCTTCTTGGTTAAAAACTTAATTTTAACACTATATGAAATATCAGTTATTAATTTCTTGTAAGAACCTAATTTATAGCGTGAATCGGACTTGACAAAGAGTTGCCAACATTCTCAACACATCAACCTTGAAAGCAACTCATGCAAAAGTTGGTAATTATCAGTTGAAATAAGACAAAATCCCATCAAGAAATTCAACTCAGGTCGTTCTCAACCAAAGCTTGCATATACCCCAAAAATCCAGCATCTAATGGTCGATATATATTAATTGTCAACTCCGATAGCTCTACCTGGAGGTTCTATAAACATCTTCACGTGCAATGTCGTAGGGGACCTGAAACATTCTGTGAATGAACCTGCTTATGCACGTGCCAGTGCATGAAATTATGTAAACATATGTACATATACATTTAATTAATTATAGACACAATTAGCTTTCACACTAACCATAGCTAAAGTCCTTGAGGAAATTACCTATATCGAGTTACAAGAACGATCATCTATTACTTGCTAATCACTTATCGTCCCGTCTGTGACTTTTATTAGATATTGAAAGAAATCTGAAGTTGTTTGGTTTGAAAGAAAACTTACAGAAAAAAAAAAAACTTTATTTCATTAATTCTGGATTTCACAATACTTGTTTACAACTGAATCAATTGCATCTTATATACTCACGAGATTAGTTACATACACACAAGAATGATTAATAACAGACTTTTAACAACTTGTGCTGACTTGCTATCTCATAACTAACTCTGGTGATCTGGCACTAATGAGCCGGCATGGTTGACTGACTTCACTTGCTGAGACTAACGACTTCTTCATCTTTCTATTCTTCATAAGCTCAGCACAATGAACTTCCTTAACAGATATGATGACATTTTAATTGTATTCATGCTTTTTAATTTCTAACTAGGCGAAAGTCATAGCAGTATGCTTTTAAGGTGGTGTTTGGTTGGGAGGAGAGAATATAGGAGATGAAAGTAATTTAAATTCTCTTTTTATTTCCATTGTTTGGTTTGACAAAATGTATAAGAATTTAATTTCCATTAGAATTTAATATCCATCATAATGTAGAATTTGAATTCCATACTAAGTAGTGAATAATTTAAATTACTCTTATATTACAAACTAAAATTTCTAAAATTACCCTTCAATTTTTTAACTTATTTAATGCCATTAATAATTATTATTTATAATTTTATTTTATTGATTTAATATTATAAATGGACCTCCACCGGAAAGTTGTCGGACCACCACCGGACTTTGCCGGAAAGTCACCGGACCACTAACGGACATCGTCGGACCACCGCCGGACCTTGTCGGAAGGTCGCCGGACCACTGTCGGGCTTCGCCGGAAATTCGCCGGACCTTGCCGGACCTCCACCACCGGCCATCGGACCACCATTTTATTATTATTATATATATATATATATATATATATATATATATATTATTACTAATATAAATAGTTTAATATTTAAGGTAAAAGATAAATTTGTCTAAAAAAAAAATTATAATTCATTTCCTTATCAAATTTTATATCAAACCAAATAACAAAATCTAATTTCACTACTCTTCTTCATTCTTTTCTTCTCTCTTCCTCTCCATTCCACTCTTTTCCTCTCCTCACTTTTCTTCAAACCAAACATGACCTAAGAGTATCTTCAGTTATACATATTATGAGAATATTTATATTGCTGAAGCTACATGCATGACAAGGACTTCGTTATTTCTAGAGGCAAATAGGAATGTCATACATAAGATAATTTGTTTGTTTATAGACATAGAAGCAAGGACCATTGAAGATATACGACAACATTGATTTTGCAGCAAGTAAAGGAAAAGGTATTGTGCTTGACAGTCGGATAAGACCAGGAATTAAAGTTGTTAAAGAATGGTATCATTAATTAGTTTGTGCCATCCTTGTTATTGATTTTGTTTTTAGTCTGATTTTAGTTCAGCCCAAAAATATTATGAAAACTTCACTTTAAGGGGTGAATTTGTAGATTATGGGAGTTGTCTTACTTCAAGACGGATTTTCTAGGGATGAATCAGGCTGAGTCAGTCTTGACAACAAAGAAAACAACCATTAGAGATGATGCCAGTATTGGCCGGTGAAGTTACTTCGACTGTCAAGTTAGGTGAGGGCTGGAGAAGATGATGGGTTTGAACGAAACCCTAAATTATTACAGAGATTAGTTGTTGTGGGAGTGAGAAATCTTCTCTTGTTTTGAGAGACTAACATGGCCTTATAAACAGAATGCCCCTGAAGGCATTTTTGTGCCATTTTGGACACGTGGCAAATTATTGTTGGCTATTCTGTGATGAATTATTATTGCCTACTCCCCTCTTTAGGTAGGTGCAATGGAGTAATTTAGCTATTCATCTTGAGTCTCTTGGTCTCTCTAATATTTGTTATATATCTTCTATGAGACTATCTATGCTAACAATACGTTCTCAACTCCAATTGGCTTATTTCAAATGAGCCAATTGAGTTGTGGAGTTGATGATTTACGCAGCTGTTGGTCTAGTCTCCTTTTTTTATTTTTTGGAGCATGTGACCTTTGGAGAAATATTTTTTTGTAGTGACCTTGGTTGGGACCAAATCGCGATGACATGTGATAACTTCAATGGTGGAGGAGTTGCCACTATTTTAGCTATCCCAAGTTGACATTTGACGATTTTGGGTATTATGAGATATCCTTTATAACTTTCAAGTAGTTAAGGTGGTTCAGGCTCCTTCCTTGAGGACTCCATATTATATCCTTGCCCTTTCAATTCCCTTTTCTTTCTTTGCAAGATGTTGCTGCCAAAATCTAGGCATGTCGATAGATTGGCTACTAATCAGATTATAATGCCAGCTTTTACATTTATTCAATTGGAGAGACAAATTTGCCTTGATCTTGCAAACTGAGCAAAATTTGGCAAGTGTAATTTAACTTTGGTGAGTACTTATAACCACAAGAACAGTTAAGGGCATAAAAAAATTTTCTTGCATTAACCTTCTGAAGCTCAAGTCAATATCACTAATTTACTAAGAAAAAATATAATGTCTGATTCTTTGAGTAGAAGCAAATGAAAGATAAAAGAAAAAATAAGAAGCCTACTCTCCCTTTTAATTTTTAAATAATGAATAACAAATGGGGATAAGGAGGGCAAGAGTAAAAAGATAAAGAAGAAGAAGCACTCAAATTGCAATTGATAAGATTAGTTAGGAAGTTGAATGGATAAAAAAATTTTTTAAAATTTCTTAGGAGTTTTATAGGGATTAAGATCCCTGCCTCTTGGATCATGGCATGATAGGTTTATGGATAGGTTTAATCAAATCCTATCCCCCTTTCATCGTGGCATTAGGTTCATCCTTAGTTTAATTGCCCCTAGCCTTAATTCTGCTCGTCAGTTTCTTCCTGGCAATGTTAAATGGCTCAAAGCCTCATCGTGCTCGCCATATTTTATCGGAAAATGATAGTTTTCCCGGGTCAAACCCCGAGCCAAACCCCGAAACTTAAACAAAACGACATTGTTTCGTCATTTTTTTTTAATTGCTTCTGAATAAAACGTCACCGTTTGATGCAAGCAAAAACAATGAAGACGGTTGCTACTTTCTCTTCCTTTTCATTAATCAATCAACATTAACTTGATAGCATACACAAAAGGGAACAAGAAGGGAAAAAAATTAAAAGAAAGGTAAGGAGAGAAATAATGATTGAATTATTTTGAATCAGTAGTCTTCTTACAACTATAAGCCATTTATATACAGCAAATTTGAATCTGTGAGAAACAAACGAAGACGATAAACACTCCAACAGATAAGAAAAGCGAAGAAAAATAAAATTTATTCTAAATAATCACAAGTTATGTGAACATGAGACAATTACAAATTGTCCAACTTATTCTGTACTCACAAAGTTGGCAGTGAAGAATTGCAGAAGATACAAGAGGCCAACATTAAATGATTGATGATGCTCCCATCTTCAACTTTAACCAATTTACTTTGTCTGTTCCACAAATGCACAGTGAAACTTTGCCTGTTAATAAGCTCGAGCTTCTTATGCAATAATTTTGAATGCTGCTCAATCTGGTCTGATTCTTTGTTTCAGAATCCACCATTTGAGCTCTGATTGTGTTTCTCAATTTTGATAAATTCTTCAAGACTATAACATATGGGTCTAAATATATACCACCAAACTTGTATAACAAAGCAAGCCTAAATAAATTTGACAAGTTTTGACCCAAAGAAATTAACCCAGGATCAACATTCCTTTTCTTCAATCTCTTAAAGAAAACAAGGAGGAAGAGAAAAGCAGCTGCCTTCTATCTTGCTTTTGCCTAAGTCAAACGGCAACATTTTATGGAGAAGTAAAAAAGAAATTAACCTAGGATCAACCCACCACCATCGACAACCATCAGCCTGGCAGCCACCATCACACATACACAGCCATCGGCACCACCAACACCAACAGCCATCACGCTTTTAAACCCAAGGGCGAAGGTCAGACCCCCACCAAAGCTCAGTTTTATGCATAACTGTCAAATGACACGCACCCAAAAATGGAGTCCTACTTTGGAGAGAAGCCAAACGAAATACGATCCAATTTCAAGTGTTTCACAAAGCCAATAAAAAAACAAAACCAGAGTGATGAACAATAGAGAAATTCTCAAACCCATGGAACCAAAACCACGTAAGATCAAAAAAACTAGCAGACTAATCACTAAATAGACACAAATAGGTGCAAATTCTAACATCACCACATCCCACTTTATTCTCTTGCTCCTTGCTTGCTCGCGGAGCGGCATACCGGGAAAAAAATGAAGAAGAAAAAAAGATTAATCTCATCTCATAGTGCTAGGATGAAGAAAGGAAAGAAGAGGTAATCTTTTTTGTAACCAAACGGCGTCGTTTTAGGGAGAATGAAAAAAAAAAAAAACAGGAAACGACGTCGCTTCAATTAGTTTCGAGATTTGACCCAGAGTAAATAACAGCGCCGTATTTTATCACCCGAACACGATGGCTTATTGCACACATGTCACACTCTAACTATGTTTTATTCAAATTTTACCACTAACTGATTTGACTGACGGTAAAAGACATTAAAAAAACAGATTCCATAAACTTAAAATTAGAAGTCGAGCCTCAATAAGTTTAGGCATATGAAGCAACAGGAGAGAAAGAGTGCACCTCTCGCAATTCCCATCTCTCAGCAATTTCCATCGTCCATTGAACACTAACATCAACAATTACAAACATGATTCGCTGACAATCATTCGATTCGCTAACCTTCTCAACCAAGTTCTTCAAGCAGCTGCCTGGCATAACTCTTAACATGCTCTGTCTTACCTTCTGAAAATAATTTCGGTGAGCCCCATGTGGTTCCAATCTATCAGGAATTGAAACCACTGTTATCATCAGGCTAGATGTTTCAGCTTTTTCTGGCATTAATTAAAGCCATGGTTTTGGCCAGCTTATTGTATGTGCTAACTAATGTGACCTTGATTCCGTATTCAACAGTCTTTATTTCCTCCATTATTTTTGCTATTTTATTTTTATGCTTTTTTTGGGCTGCCGTTTGATGTATGTCTGAGCTGTTTGAAGCTGAAACTACAACCAACAAAGAAATTGAAATGTGTAGCAAACTATGCTAGAAATTAACATCGTAGTACTTTTATTTGTGAAATAAAGCTATCAAATTTTCTAAACGAGGATCCACCTTCTACGAGAATCTTTCGAGCTATTTCCTTCAGCTTCAATGAATTTCCTTTAATACCATCATTTTTCAGCAACGCTTTCACATTTATTTGAATTTCTTGTCTTGTTATGATTCCATTTTCGTCTGGCAATAATTGTACACCGATTTTCCAAACATCACAAATGTAGTTTCTATTATGATGTTGATCCGCAAAGCTAGGCCAGCATAGAAAAGGAACGCCCATGCTCAGACCTTCCATGGTTGAATTCCATCCACAGTGACTTAAGAACCAAGCAATAGAAGGATGACCTAAAACATTTTCTTGAGGAGCCCATTCAACAATTTTTCCTTAACTTGAAACCGTCTCAACAAATCCATCTGGGAGTTTAGCACACGATATTTTCATAAAATCTGGTCGAACAACCTACAAAAATGGTTGGTACAAGGATTCAAGACCAAGTGCTAACTGTTCAAGTTGTTCCTGACCCAATATTGAGAACCTGCCAAATGCAACATAAGTGGCCGAGCCTATTGCTTGTTTATCACGCCAACTTAAGCAAGTTGAATCTTCAGGTCAAAAACTTCCTACCAAATCCAATGGACCAAATGGCAATACGCTGGGAATCAAATCGCAGGCCGGCGAGTCAAGTTCATAAACAGAGTTGTTAAGAACCCACTTGGAAATTTTAAAAACTTGGACGGCAGCACAAGTAGATCCAAAGAAAATCTTCTGTACGTTTGGTTCAGTTGGAAAGCTCCTTGTGTACTCATTCCGATTCCAGGCAGGAATTTCATTAGACAGCGAGATCAATCCATAATTCAAAACCGCAAATCCTACATCAAAATCCGCTAAAGTATGAACAAGGCGTATGCTCGAGGACTTTAAACTTGGCAAAGATTGTTCTTAACGTGCGTCCTAAGAGCACATATTAATTAACTCACCATTAGGATCGATAATTGCAGCGTCAAGAAGCTTTGGAATATGAAGTGACAAGGCCAAGCTTCCGGGCCCAAAAGGAACAAATGCAGCTCTTGCAATTCCGATAGCCTCAGCAACTTCCAGTGCCCATCCAACGCTAATATCAGCAATTACACACGCGGCTCACAATCATTTGATGAATTAATTTTCTCAATCAAGTTCTTCAAACATCCTGGCATAACTCTTACTGCACTCTGTATCAGCCTGTGGATCTTCTGTCATCAGCTTATGTGGATCTTCTCTTTCATCTGCTTGTAAATCCAATCCGTCCGGAATTGAAACTAACATTATTTGACTCGATGAATTCTCAGCTTTCCCTTGCATTGAAGCAATGATTTTTGCATGTATGAACTCTGTGTTGACAAATGTGACATCGATTCCGTGTTCAGCAATCTTTGTTGCCAATTTCATGAGAGGCGCTACATGGCCCAGTGCTGGAAATGGTATCACTAGAACATGCGGTTGCCGGCAGCTAATTGCTAATAGTTTCAATGTAATGTATGAGTATGAAGAAAAATTCCGATTAATAATTACTGAAGGAGGAGTTAATAAATAACAAAGTTATACTAAAATCTTACTCTTATCTTTGTTGAAAATTCGAACCAATACAAACAGCAAATTGCAGGCTTATTAACAGAATTTAGATAGCCTTATCTTGGCATAGAAAAAGCGTAAAACGCTAACGTCCTATTAACATAATTTAGATAGCTTTATTTGGTATACAAAAGGCCTAAAATGATCATGTATACATTGAGTGCCATTTTCAAATACGAGGTTATCTATGCAATTTTCTTCATTGCTTGTTTGAAATGGGGAATAGCGAATTGCTGGTTTGGGCCGGATTTTTTCAAGACCAGACCTGAGCATATGTTATTAATAACATGTTCAATCTATCAAAAAGACTATCTAAACTTGGACAGATTGAGTGTGTCTCGGGCCTCTGCGGACCTGAGCTGGACTTGAGTTTCCATTAATTTTTTTAAATAAATTTTTAATAAAACATTTGAATTAAAGAAAATTATCTAATAAATTAATAGTTTAATACTAAAAACACTAGCAAAACAACATAATAAACCACAAATAATGCTTATAAATTATAAATTTTCTATTTTATAAATTATAAAGCCCAAATTTGGTACAAATTTTATCCATAAACCTTTAACTAGGCCTGTTCATAATGAATTTTAAAACTTTTTACCTTGTCAATAGTCTGATTATGCACGCCGGACATAAAAGATAAAACCCACGGGTCTAGACCGAGCCGCCTCGACTTTTTTACCCACCCTGCTTGAAATGGCACTGTGACTTGACATCCGGAAAAAATGATTTGATCTACTACACGTGATGGTGGATTCTTCTTAGATAGCTTTGCATGGCAAATCTTCAATTTGCAATTCATTTAATTTGAACAGTCACTTGGGGCATTTTTTTCCCACCCTTTGCTGCTTAGCTGCCTGTGAAGTCTTTCAATTTAGATCCGACAACATATTTCCAACGGTTGTTACGTTGACCACTAATAAACTCTAAACTTGATAATAAATAACTTTTACTTAACAGATATTAATATTTAACATAATTTAATGTTTCTTAACAGCTAAAGCTTTATTTTTATTGCAGTTGCAGACAGCAACACGAATACCAAATAAAGGAGAAGTTCTTTAGTACTTTTGAACTACTGATTCTTATCCATTCGCCATTTATCTTTTATCATGTGCGTACACGTATAATTATAATTAATTAAATAATAATTATAGTACATTATTCGTTTTATTTATTTATTTATTTTTTGGGTCTGGGATTAAGAACTTTGTTTAACTGTTATCACTAATGGCCTGATGCCATTCTAATGATATTGCGGTTGCTTTTGGGGGATGAAATAATAACTCTACTGAATATATTATTTTTTCTATTGTAAGTGCATAATGTGCATTATAGCATGTTTGTACATCTACACAACACTCCACTGCTGTAGTCCGGTAATTTCCAATAGTCCTATTATTTCTTGGCCTCTTCTTGTAATCGAATCAATTAGTGTTTCTATGATTAATCAATTTAAGCATTTTCAATATCTCATGTGCACAGTTGAAAGACAAGTCACAAAGGTACCAAAAGTTTATGCTATGTTTTAAAATTGTGGGCCAACAAACAATAGGTAAACTTGTTTTTTTTTTTTAATGAAGAAAACCTAATTTGAATTAACCAGAAGAACCATACAAACGGAAATCAGCCAAGGAGGTGGAACATGTCTCCACTCTCTTAGATCTGACAAAGAACCCCCCACCCGCGCAACAACATTGACAACGGTGTTCGCAGATCGTCGAACAAATGAGAGATCACTTCTCCTACAGACATCTCCAAATCTCTACAATCATCAATAATCAAGCCAAAACCATTAGGGTTAGACAGGTTAATAGGTAAACTTGTTAGCTACATGAGTTTTAACAATTGTTTCCTGAACTTGCTTCCTGGATGCCAGCAAGATGAATATATGAATTGATTTTTTGTTTTTAAAATAAAGATTGGTTGTCAATTTCAGCAAGACTATGTGGAAAAGTTAGGAAGCTCAGGCCCAGCCCATTTGCCATCCTTAGAATTTCATTTTGCTCATAAAAATAATAATCTTGAGGTTTTGACTATTTTATGTACGATACCAGGCTATAAAGCTTTTGGTCTTCAGTTTTTTTGTCTTAAATATATATTTGTTATTTCATTTTAGGATGGTGTTTTTTTGCCCTACTTGTTCCGAGGACTTTGAGGATTCCCGGTCGCTTCAAGGTCATAACAGGCCAGAGTGTGACAGGTGTTATGCATGCTTCCCTAAAGGAGAGTTTGTTGGTCATAAATGCAAGGTTCCTTCCTGGACCGGTAATGTGCGAAGATTGTTTTAAAGTTTATGCATCCGTTAAAGATTTAAAGTTACATCTTTCTCAGTCTGGGCACATGTGTAAGTTTGAGTGCGGAGATTGTGGTGAACCAAGACCAACTTTAGATTTGAAGTAGTTTTATAGTCAGAGATCATAAAGCAGACTCCAATTTGCCTGATGCTTTTCGTGAGAGTACGAGTTATGCCTGCTTTGCAGCTGCAAGGAATGCTGCTCTTGCGGCTGTTGGTCTTTGATAGGATTCTTGCTCGGTTTGATTAGTCTATAGCTTTCGGTGGATTGGATATTTGCTGACATGCCTCCTACAACTTTATTTAGATTGGTGTTTGCTGAAATGCCTCCCTACACACACAAAAATATCCCCATGTAATTCAGAGTCTGACCAGGGTGGATGCTGATATACAGTCGGCTTATAATCAACTTAGGAACACTCATAATACAAGTTTTCTCAATGAACAAAACCTACGATATTAAGTTTATTCAAATATTATTAGTAAAGAAGCGATCAATGTTGATCACTTTGCAACATTTGAACTCGTTCTGCAGATTCTTTTGTACAGACAGATACAAATTTGCCTCTTCTAAAGGGCATAGATTATCGATAGATAGAAAATGGAAAGAGAAAAAAAGAAAAAAAAAAGAAAAAAAAGAGAAAATAATCACTCTTCAGCCGACCAAAGGCTGTGACTTTACTTTTCGCCAGGTTTTCAATTAATTATATACAAAACAGCCAGACGTTCCATGCATAAACAACGCAGCAGACCCTTTTGGTAACTCAATATGTAGTTGTCACACGGGCTTGGAATCCTGAAGAGAGATCACGGTTTCAAAAGCCCCCACCAAAGCCTTCACCTTACTCTTCCTGGACTTTACAAGTTTACTTACAGTCTCTTCAATCACATTATTGAACAAACTGCCCAAATTTTTTCCTTCCACGTCTTGATGTTTCAAACCAACAGCGTTGGATTCTGTTTTAGTACCATCATTAACCTCTGCCTTGCGAAGAATTGTTTTGCCAGCATCACCGGTATCATTTTGGTTGCTGTCACCAAGCACGATCTCCCTTCGCTTAAATTTCAGCCTCCTTGGAGCACTATCCTCAGACTGAATAATGCCAACCACCTTTCCTCTTCTAAAAGTTAGCTTTTGGACCGGATTACATTCTTCTTTCGAGCTACTTGCGCTTCCATCCATTTCATGCATTTTCTTGAATTCGTTTTCCAAATCCAATATTTGGTTTTCATTATCAGATTCATCACCATGGAAAGACAATGATGCCAATGAAGTTGTACATGAATATGATCGAGTGATAGGGGTTCCAAGTTCAAGTTCAGTACTTCCCAACTCCTTTTTCCTAGGCGATGGAGGCCAGGATAGGCGTTTGGACTGAATTCTATTTTGAGTGTGCCTCAAGTTTTGCTTTGCTGAGAATGAGGAGAATCGGGATGCTATAGCTTCTCTCTTCTCAACAGTTTTTCTGCCAGAATCAGCTTCCCCATTTTGGCTGTCACCAAGCACCCTTTTCTTAAATTTCAGTCTTGTTGGCGTACTATCCACAGGGTGAAGCTCAACCACCTTTCCTCTCCGAAAATTTAGCTTTTGGCCTAGAGACTGCTCATCTTTCAAAGTACTTGTTCCATCCTTTCTACGCCTATTCTTGCACTCCTTTTCCAAATCTGATATTTGGTTTTCGGCATCAGTTTCACTAACTACAGAAGAGGTTTTACTATGTGCAGACACTGATGCCAATGAAGATGAATATGAATGAGCAATATGGATTCCAGGTTGAGTAGCACTCAAGCTATTATTCTTAGGAGATGGAGGCCAGGATAAGTGTGATTGAGTGGAAGGAGTTCTGTTTTCAGTACATGTAGAGTTTCTCTTTTCAGGGAATGGGGGTAGTTCAGCTGTATTAGCTTCATTCTTTCCAGGGGTTTCCATCCTAGCATCACCTTTACCCTTTTGGTTGTCACCAAGCACACTTTGCCGAATTTTCAGTCTTGGAGTACTGTCCTCAGGGTGAAGATCAACAACCTTTCCTCTCCTAAAAGTCAGTTTTTTACCCGGAAAATGCTCATCTCTTGAAGAAATTGATCCACCCTTTCTAGGTCCATTCTTGTATTCCTTTTTCAAATCAGATGTTTGGTTTTTGGCATCTGTTTTACCAGATTCAGAAGAGGCAGCACTAGATGTAGTCAACGATGTCAATGAAGAGGTACGAGTTCCAAATTGAGTACCTCTTGAGCCTTTTTTCCTAGGTGATGGAGGACAGGATGGAGGCGAATTAGTGTCCTGAATTCCGCTCTGAGTACGTCTCAATTTCTGCTTTGCAGATAAAAGATAGGATGGAGGTGAGTTAGCAGCATGACTTCTACTCTGAGTATATTGCAAGTTATTCTTTGCAAATGGAAGACAGGATGGAGGTGAATTAGTGGCCTCAATTCCACTCTGCGTGCGTCTCAAATTCCGCCTTGCAGATGCAGGACGGGATGAAGGTGCATTAGTGGCAGGAACTCCACTCTGAGTACGTCTCAAGATCCGCTTTGCAGACAATGCAGATGGTTGACCAGTGTGAGTACCATTTTGAGCATGTAACAAGCTTTTATCTTCAGAGGTTGGAGACAAGTCAGTCACACAAATTACATTTTTAATGGGTCCTGGAGTTTTGTCCTCAGAGTCTGGTTCAACTACATGCAAAGTCTTCTCTGGTACATCCTCCCAGCCGGGTTGCTCAGGTTTGAGTTTCCTGACTCTTTTTCTATTACTCAAATAAGAAATTCCTTTCACATTGTTTGAGTTTTCGGCATTTCTGCTTGAAACTTTCTTGGGAGACTGCTTAGGAGACGAAGAAATGGATGGAAGTGCCAAAACCTTTCTCTCACCCATTGCTGAGCCCCTCATATCTTTGCTTCTTTTGGCTTTGCTTCCTCTTCGGCTATTAGAAGCTCTGGGTGAATTTGTTGAAAGATTTCCTAGTTCCTTGCTTGTTTTAGTTTTCAACTGTCCTTCATTATTTGAACATCTCTGCATTCTGCCAGAAGATTGGTTTAGTCGCAAAGGCTTCATCTTTGGAACTTCAGCAGGATTCATCTTACAATCATCAGCTGGCTTCGTTTTTGGATCATCAACATGTACCACTGCAAGCTCTATTTCCTTGACAGGTGGTGAGACCTGTTCTGACAAGACAGATTCTTCCACAGTTAATGGTGAAACTACTCCATTCATAATGGGATAGTCAAGTTTCTCATTTTTAGATGCAGGGAAAGATTTAAGTTGAAGAGGGAAACTCTTCCTTCTTTCGGCTGAAATTACAGTCTTTGCTGCAACCAGGCCATCACCTACAGCTGCAATGGTTTTCTTCGGCAGAGCCAAGGGACCTCTTGCCTTTATCTCAAGCGCACGCTCTACTCCAAATTTGCAAAAATCATGACAGGAACTCAATGAAGGTCTGCGATAACGCGAAAGAATCCTAACTCCTCCATTGAGGTTGCTACCAGTGGAATTACATCTTGTGTGGTGTTCACGATGAACTACATCTGAGATAGTAGGAGTATTGATCCCCAGACCGGACATTAGTCAAACAAACAAAGCAATAATATTAGAACCCTGCAGCAAATTTTAAGTCTTTTCAGAAATGAATAAAACATGCAGGAAAGGAGAACATAAACTGGGACGAAAAGGAAATAAGTCGAAGCAACTTCTTACCACTAGTCTCATAAAAATATGCTGCTGCTATCATCATGATCCTGAAAATAAATAACCATAAGTTTTTCATAGTATTGATTATAATACTGAACTTCTAAAGTAATAATGCATGTTCATAGTATAAATTCTAAAACTAGAAAAAGAAAGCTTGAGTGGTGTTTAAATTTAACCAATCCATTCCCCACCTATATTTAATTAGTTCATTATGCAACTGAAAGTAGTTACATTAACCTGTTTAGTTCCATTTTCCACCCCAAAAATAAAAATAAATAAAAAGGAAAGAGTTATTTAGATCCCAAATTAATGGTTCAATTCAAGGCAATTCTGCAGTCAGTAGGCAAAATTCTTTTTACTTATTACTGCTGTTCCTTACATTATAGAATTGGAGACCACCAGAACTATGAAACCAATCGAATAAAAGCCCTGGCATACACAAAACATCTAAAACACTCATGTTACATTATATCTATTTGTGAACTCTCGATCACATTACAATCTATTGCATCAACATCAATGACGATTATTTAAAAAAGGAAATAAAAAATCATGGGTTCTGATATTCTTGATCAACTGATCGATCCCCTAGCAAATAATCTTCCTTTCTAACACCGCAAACCATATCATAGTTAATCGAAACAAGTACCATGATAATCTACCCCATCAGTAGACTAGTATAGTTATTGTGGCTTCCTTCTAACCTGAAACACTATTGAATAGAAAAGTCAATTTAAAGGAAAATAGAATAAACAAAATGTTACATAAATGAAACTCCCCATGGTGCTTTTGTTGGTTAATATACATGCAACTTCACCATTTCTTGAGATCGTTGGCCAAATAGCAGACATGAATACCCTCAATAACTATAATTGTAAACATACCACACATCTGAGTCAATCTTATAAATAAAATTTTACACAATGGCTCAATTCAAGGTGCATAGCTTCAAACGCAATCCATACAAGAATGACAAAATTTCTACCGTTTTCTCGATTCAATTGTCAAACATACAAAAGAAAATGCCTTAAAGTTCTATCCTGCAATCCAGAATAGAAACATGCATGCAAATCAAACAACAGGAAAAGTTCATCTGATTAAGCCAACAAAAAAACAACAAAGAATCATTTCATATGACACGTTACACTAACAACATTGCAAATAGCTCAATGCAAAATGTTCAAACATCGTACCTATGTTTCCAAATTCCGTCTTGACAAGAAATCTATGGAACAGAAACATGGTTGCAAAGAATATCTAACAACAAGGCACAGAGGAGTAATATGTGCAGGAAAGAAATAAAAATGAAACGTTTTTTTTTTTTTTTTTCCAACGGACAAGCGCGTTGGTTGAAGAAAAATTTGAACCCGCAAAGAAAGAAACACAAGCCTTTCTTTGAAGGGTTATTTTTCAGAGACAGAGAGAGACCGAAATCCAACTCCCAAGAGAAACGGTCTTTTGTTAGAGAGCTCGCTATTATGAGCAATCATTTCTCCCCAGCCATTACTGGCATAGCTAATTTTAGAACCTAATCCCATCTCATATTCTATGCTATTTTCTTGTCTTTTATTTGGCATTTTACTTAAAATAGAGTCACTCATGCAATTATAATACAGTCTAAAATGTGTAACACTATCATAAAATTTGCATCTGAAATTATATTCATGACTGTTGTATCGTATCATGTGCCAACTCACATTAGTTGGAATCTAAGCTTTATATAGCAGGGAAAAATATTAAGTTACTCTTACTCTTTGTGATCATGAGCGCATCTTATTGGACTCTCTTTCTTTCTCTATGTCTGCAATTGATAAGTGTGGTTCGGCTCCCATTGCAATAATTCGATCACAAGGGCAAATCCTCTCTTAATCAGGGGCTGACCCATTGAAATGACAGAGTAAGAAGAATGAAGTCTCATTGACCCTTTAACAAGAAAGCAGCTTCATTTCATATGAGAGATGGATCCAATAAAATTGGATTCATCGTGTTTTTCTTTTTGCTGGTAACAACATACTGGTAATAATATACTGTATTTGCATGAATTAGTGCCAGATGGAATCGTTTCTTTTTCTCATTCATGCGGACATATCAAAGTTTGTTGAATTCCAAAAATTCTTTGGACCCCATGATGTTAGCTATTTTGCCTGTGGCTGAAAAACTAAAAGCATACAAATAAAGAAAGCATCCAAAACTGAATGACACTGCATTACCTTTGATTACATAATAAAACTCATGGTATGTACATTCAGTTGAAGGGCAAAAACATAAGAAAAACTCAACTAGATGATGAAGGTTTCAATTCCTGTACTTAACCCTGACCCTCAATCAAGTACACACGCGCAACTAGACCATGAAAGTTTAATAGAGAGGAGAAATCCACTATGTACTTGTATTCTTGCAAGAGCTCTGCCTGTGTGTTTGTGTGTGTGTGTGAGTGTGTGTACACACACACACACACACAAACACAAATACACTCACAGAAAAGAAAACACCACTACTAATCCATAACAAAAACATAGCTAATCCAAATAACCAGGAGAAGTCGTCGAATTGCACCATAAGTTGATTCACAGGTGTCAAGCCATTATCAGGCACAAGGGGCAAAACTGATGGCAATCAAGCTATGATTTCCCTAACCAACCAATCCAAAATGGGTAAGGCGAAGTACAATACCAAGCAAGATGGGATAGCAAACACAATGGTTATGAGAATGTAAAGGGCCAAGATGGCTGCACTGGCAGGTATTGCATACAAGATTATCAAAATAAGTACGATAATCAACGGGAACTTGGCTGTCAGCTGCGCAAAGAAAACCAAGGATTTACGAAGAGATAATTGTAGTCTTTCAGCATTAAGGTGGCCAGTAAGAAATCGGCCTTCATCACGACGGATTTCAGACTGCCTTGACACATGACTACAAGTGGCTCGCCCGTTATGTGCGTGGCTAACTTGATTTCTAACAGCAGAGTTTCTATTCAAAGAACTGGCCGGTTGGTGATCCCCTCGGAAATGAGGGTTTGATTTGGACCGATCACCATTCATGCTTTCAACCATCCAAAGGAGGTAGTAGTTCTTTTGAGGAAACTTGAGATTCCCCTTGCAGATCAGCCTCAACGACACCATATTACACCAGGGGCAAGTTATAAAGAACGGAAGCTGGAATGGTAATGTGGGCAATCTAATAACAGCACGTTGTAGCCCTAGGACACAATTCTTGCAAAGTGTGTGGCCACACCATAGAACATAGGGCAGGTTCTCAACAACATTGAAGGATTCCCAGCATATCGGGCACTCCAAACCTTCTTCTCTGCTGTTGTTTAAAGAAGCATCATCGTCAGACAGCTCCGAAGAAACTTGGCTTGGCTTCAACGCGTCATTCTTCAACCGAATGGCTCCAGAAATAGCCTTGGAAGCAAAATTCCACATTGTAAATGAGTAAAAAGTTGACTTGGAAAAAATCAACAAAGATATATTTGCAGTAAACTCTTCTTAATCAAAACCACCCATCACATTGGATACAACCTGCCAAAAAGTAAGCAATAAGGTTGATCATTAATATCCCAAATTAATCATAAATGAATATACACCCTAAACAAACAATAATCTTGGGCAATTGATGTGACATTATCAACACAAGGTAATCTGTATCCAACTCTGTAAGTGTATCATAAGTCCCAAGATAAATTATGCCAAAATGCAATGAAGCTCTTAAGAGTGGATATCTATCTAATTAAAACATGCAATTACAAAAAAATTACCACAAATTCGTGAAAAATGAAAAAAAAAAAAAAGAAATTCCCAAAAATTATAAATTTATAACGAGCAAAAGAAAAATTCAAAAGGGTATTGTTGTTATACATGAACTACATAACACAGCTGAAATTCAACAATTATCCAATAATAAAAATTAAAAATATTTAAAAAAAAAAGATACTTACAGTTACAGGAAGAGAAGAGGGGAAGTAATTGCCAATTGGGGTCTGCATCTGCGTGTTGTGATTTGTATGAAGGCCAAGAATGTGTACAGATTCAGAGTTTGTCGATGTGGCGTCGTCTTTGAGACCCGTGAGCTGTGCAAGAGTGTGTGTGTCACTCACTGACTCATCACTCTCGCCGTTTGCCAAGTGCTGTCATTCTAGCTGATGATAACACTAGAACGACGCCGTAGTAGGAAGGAAGATTTGCATTCGATCCGTGGGCTTCGATATTTGGATCCACTTTCAACTAAATCATGGGCTTACGTAGCCCAAATTTAATGGGTTTAATGGGTTCGGATTTTGGCAAAGAGTCCCCAGTGGACTACAACGTAAATACAGGTTGTTTAGGACTTGAGCATAAAAGAGGATAATAAAACTCTAATGTTGGTTATCTTCTCTCTTATTCAATCAAAATTTCTTTCTGAGAATGCATCCGTGCTTATTATGCTTCGGCAAAATTTCATTAAATGTTCTTACTAAAAAATGACCTTAGTTTGTTCCAACCAATGGAATTTTAAACTTAAAGTCTATATATATTTAAGTTACCTCTCTCTCGTATTCACTTTTTATCTAAAACTTCTATTAATTTTAGGGTAAATGCTCCATTAGTTTCTAAACTTCAAGCCAATTGCTACTATAATCCTTGTATTTAAAATACCTAAACACTCATGTCATTACTTTTATATATGTTGGATCTGACTTTTCAATTAAGCATAAAATAGTAGTTTTACCTAATATAACTTAAAGGAAAATACTGGTTGCCCTGGGTCAAACCCCAAAAGTAACCAAAATGACGTCGTTTTGGTTTTTTTTTTTTTTTCTTCCTCTTCTTCATGAAACGTTATCGTTTCAGCCAAGTAAAAGCAAAACCAACTAAAGCAGAAAAAACACAGAGAAACAACTACTTTATGAACTGAGAAAAACGCAGAATCTTTAAGCTCTTCCTCTTCAATTCACCACACCTGAGTGAAATGCAGAATCTTTAAGCTCTTATATTCCTCGAAGGTGATAGGCTTTAGGTGTTTCATACATGGCTAGGACTGTAGTCTCAAATTGACAACTTACTTGAAGTGGCCTATAGCTAATTTAGAATTCCCATATTAAGAATGAGCGATGAGAGTTTCTGTCTTTTCTTTTCTACATGAATCGGGTGAGGTACTTTGTTATGATCTCCCACTTGCTGCTTGTCATTTTGGGTATGCTAAATCTAGAAGAAAAAGAAATCTTTTATGGTAGTATTTGCTGAGCTTTAGATCCTTTCTTATCAACCAACCTACATTCACTACATGAAGCTTTGGCTGTAAAATACCCCTATTTGAAGGAGTCTGCTGTCATGCACTTATAGACCTATACGTAACTAAAAGCAACTAATCTCAACTTTAGAGTAAGGGAGGGCTCTTTGCTTCATATCTTTCACTTCTTTTTTCGTAGATGTACTTTTTGGCTGATCTAAGAAAGACAAAAAAGAGCGGTTTAGACGAAAAAGATCTCGATTTGGATCTTAAACAAAGCGAACAAAATGAAGAGGAGAGGAAGAGGATTGGGTTATGTCGTTCCCTAGTAAAAAAAATATGTGTCTTTGTGTGCGTGCGCTATATATGTGTGTATGTGTATACACACATACATACGTGCATACATACATACATACATACATACATATGGACTAATTATATAATTGGTTCAAATATAACAACTAAATGAGTATTTACCAGATAAAATTATTTTTTTTTTGTTTTAATCATATGTCTCAACAATATATCATATATATGTTAATGGATGTAACTATTTCTTTAGGTATAAGCAAGATATATATTTCATCGCCAGCTGATACTTAATATTGCTACTTGCTACACTAAAAAGCAAATTGTTAAATGAACCTAGCTAATTGATTTGTTACATCTTGCATACTGCTATACTAAAGAGCAAGTAATTATCCATACATATACCTAATAGAAATAGATTTGGATAAACTAAACGTAAAGTTAAAAAACCTAGCTATTACTCTCTTGCCCGTAAGAATACTCAAACACATGCAGTGTTTTTACAACAATTACAGCTAGCATGCTGTGTGTGAGATACGTGTATTGCCTCCTTTATGAGGTAACTTAATAATACAAATTAATAAACAGAGGTCATTACAGGCAACTTAAGCAACCGAAAATATGACAACTTTAATTGAAATTTAACTTGCAAGTAGTTGCATTAATTATTATAAAATATAATACATGTCAGTATTTAGGGCGTGACTAAGGCACAACATCGATCTATAACTAAAATTAGTCATGTTTTCTGATATTGGCAACAATTTTCACTATCCAAGTACTTAAACATGTTCAATATGATCTTCCTAATGCTAATTATGTATAATGCCACCAGCCCTAGCTAGGCATAATCCACAAAAGGGAACCCGTTAAGTCAAACGCTTGATTATTAGTGAAGCCTTTTGTATGAAAATTAACGAATCATAGCATTTCTGAAACATCAAAATGAGTCACAAACTCATAATTAATTTGTTTTACGTGTCTCAATGCACAAAACGATATAATATAGTCTCTAGAGCATCAGAAACACATTAGCTTAAGCTGACAAATATTTTGAGCTTCTTCGATCTGATTATAATTACAGTCATCATCGTGGACGTGAGATATCTTGCAAGTTAATTTCTCATGATCTTGAAATAAGAAATTGATCATGTGGTAATTATAAGGGACGCATATACATAACCCTATCAAAATAATTTGTTGGTACGTAAAGAATTAGACAAGATCTAAATTATGGTTAGGTTGCAGTAATATTCTTAAATTTCACCTATAAAAATTATTAGAAAAGAGACAGCAACATTTAGATGAGGTGATCCCTTCAACTCAAAGTCACTAACTAATTTACACTAACAATAAGTATCAAGGACAATAGAATGTGTAGGTTAATATATATATATATTTTTTTAAGTTCTTATTGTATTAATGTAGACCACTAGTATTTTTCTCTCTTCTTTTTTTTTCCTCCCTCCTTTTTGGCTTGTGTTGTGTGAGGAAGAAGCAACAAAGTAAAAGAATATGAAAAAAAGGGGCTAACTTGACTACAGTTAAAGTCAAAATGATAACAAGAAATTGCATGTGTTTGTATGAACATGATCACAATTCCATAATTGTTCTTTGTTCATGTTTCCTTGGCTTGAAGAAGAAGCAATATTCTTCTTTTATTTTGTAGGGACGCCGACAATCGGCAAAAAGGCCATCATTTACATTTTAACTTCTTCTTGTTACAAATCTATAGTATATATTCATGACTGCCCATCAATATATATTTAGACACGGTGGATATAGTATGAGATAGATACAAATCAACAAATCATGTATAAATTGATGATATTTATATAATTACTAAATTAATACATGTCACTAATATTAGTTAATTATATATTATGACTTCTACAAAAACCGAGGTAGAGAGAATATTCTCAATCAGAGACTAACTACTTAATTAATTTGTTGATCAAATCAACAGAATATATACAAAACTTTTGCTTTTTGGTATTCTTTTTAAGTTCTAGGAAATATAAATCCTCTTGCATGCGTCTCCTGATTAATGTTGTGGATTTCAATATTGAAAATAAACTAAAAAGTATTTAAAATTTGAAAAAAGTTAGAATATATATATCAGAGGCATCATATCAACCATACAACAAGTAAATGATATTATGACTTTTGTGTATTTATTTTGAAAAGATGCTATGCAAGTGGTGGTTATATTAAAATTTAATTACATACATTAATTAGTTGTATTACCTCTGATGTATTCTAAATTTTTCTATTTTTACTGTTACTTTATTCTAAACATGTGTTTTAATCTTCGTGGCTAAATACATATGGGTGGAAATTTGTTCAATATTTAAACAACTGATTAAAAAAATGTGAATTTGAAAACATGATACACACACACACACACACTTCATATCCATCACCAAAAATTGGCCATGGTTACACCATAAAATTAACAACAGTTTAATTTTGTAGGTTGGAAGGATATAAAATAAGTTTTGTTGCTATAAGTGGACTGTAATTAAAAATATATCTTAGGTATTATGATTTGAGTGACAATGGTATGGTTATATGATCAAGTATGATGCATCTTTCTGAATTCCATTTCAACTCAATTGTAAGAGACTGACATTAGTATCTTCCGCCGTAGTTAGCTAGCTTTTCATCCCCAAGAGCATGGCTGAAAAATTGTCAAGTAATTTTATTTAACTGATTACTTAACTTCAAATATTAAGAAAAGTAAAGAAAAAAAATTGAACTTTGCCCATTTCCCTATTTTTAAATAAATAAATATGGGTAACTTTTTCCTAATATGTAAGTAAATTCGCCGGTCAATTCACAGAGAACAAAATTAAAAGTTTTCTTTCTGGCATCTAGCTAGCTAGGTTTCATGTATGATTGTTTGGGGCTCGCATGAAATCTTCAATTGCTTGGCTCAGCCATTGCCGGTCAAGTTCATCATGATCATTGATCCAAGGGGTCCCAGCCCATGCAGGCAATCAGAGTGCTAGCTAGCTTAGAAATTAATTGTTAATTATTTCTTATTTTCACTGTTTAATTATATACAATTTTATGCATTGAGCTTTCGACTCAGGGGTAACTGGAAACCAACCCTCTCGAGAGGACACATTTGAATCCCAGCTTCTCTTCTCGGACTAAAATTCCCTCCTCTCCAATTCTATTTTACTGACACTTAGTAAGAGTAGGGATAGACATACATGTATATAGATTGCACTATAATCTATATTATTCCCAATAAAATTCCGATAGTAAATATGAAGAAAATGTTTATCGTAACTTAAAAAAAAGAAAAGAAACTGGAGAAAAAGCCAAATTACAAAAGAATCATGATTAATTTAAAAGATCACGGGTGTCTCCCAGCCAGCAAACCACTTCTGTTCTAACATTATTATTTATGACCAATATAATATTAATTTATCATGGCCTTATATGTTTGCGTGACCAAAATTTCACCTATATATATATAACCCCATGATCCTCCACACATTTCACATTCACAAACACATTGATCTCACAGAATCAACCTTAATTATTTATTAATCATATCCATTGATCGAATTGAACCACCATGGTTTCCGATGATCATCAACAGTGTGCCCAATCGAAGAACGTATGCGTGATCGGGGCCGGACCATCGGGGCTGGTGGCGGCGAGGGAGCTAAGGAAAGAAGGCCATAGGGTGGTGGTTTTGGAACAAAACCATGATGTTGGTGGCCAATGGTTGTATGATCCTAATACAGATCAAACCGAGGTTCATAGTAGCGTTTATGCTTCACTGAGGCTCACGTCGCCAAGAGAGATCATGGGGTACACTGATTTTCCATTTGTGGTGAAAAAGGGAAGGGACGTGAGGAGGTTTCCAGGGCACAAGGAGCTTTGGTTGTACTTGAAGGATTTCTGCCAGCGGTTTGGGTTAAGGGAGATGATTAGGTTTAACACTAGGGTTGAATATGTGGGGATGTTGGATTGTGGTGAGTTAATAATTGGCAACGATCTGATCAAATGGGTTGTTAAAAGCAAAGAAAAGAAAGCTGACAAAGTTGTTGAAGAAGTATTTGACGCTGTTGTTGTAGCCACTGGCCATTACTCGTACCCTAGATTGCCATCCATCAAAGGTATGTATGTGAAAGCACGCTAGTTAATTAGCTAGATTGCATGCGGTCAAAATTCGAAATGCTAAACAAAGGTCATTTTGAGCCCTAATGCAAAATCATATCATGTCGAGAAACAGTCTTGATAAAACAAAAAGTGAAAATCATGCATCCATGTTTGTACTTATATTTTATGTACAGAGAGAGAGAGAGAGAGAGAGAGCTAGACATATTTGTTGTCATTGCTGGTTTATTTGGATTAATTCGTTCACGTTCATGTCCAGGAATGGATAAATGGAAAAGGAAGCAAATGCACAGTCACATTTACAGGGTTCCAGAACCATTTCACAATGAGGTAATGAAAAAATAGTTCTTGATTAACATCTTTGAATCACACTAGAATATAAAAATTTTTTTTATTCTTTTAATATAATGTCATAAATCTGCTAAATCTTTATATTGTGATCGATGGCCCGGTATGGATATCTGGACCTAAATCAGGCTAGCATCGATCGAGCAATCCTCATTAATTAATGCACACGAAGGAATACAACCAGAAGAGAACTAGTTTACTCTCCGGTTATTGGATGATTCATTCACTTCAATATATACTTTAGATAATGTGTTTCTTTCATGTCTGTAACTTGTATCACGTGTACTTAATATGTAACTTGTATCGCTCATATACTTTAGATAATGTGTTTCTATCATGTCTTGTACTTAAATGGTCATATTTTATGAAGTGTAGATCATATGATTTGTCAACTTGATGAATAGATGCCTGTAACTTGTATCGCGCGTATTATTATATTTAACTTTTTGCTTCAGGTTGTGGTGGTTGTTGGGAATTCATTAAGTGGACAAGATATATCGATGGAGCTTGTAGAAGCGGCAAAGGAAGTTCACCTGAGTGCCAGATCTCTCAATATCTCAGAGGGTTTATCAAAAGTTATATCCAAACATAACAATTTGCATCTCCATCCACAGGTTTTCATTATTTATACATCGGCACTTCATAAAACAATTCTTGTAGCAATGACACTGAATAAAATGTAATGGTTTTGCAGATAGATTGCCTTCGAGAAGATGGAAGGGTTACATTTGTAGATGGCTCTTGGGTCACTGCAGACACCATTTTGCATTGCACTGGGTAACGTACCATTTGACCATTCTTAGTTACTTGTGATTATACATGATCATTTCAATAAGTGTTACTGTGTTGGGGACCTAATTGACATGAATATAGAAGCTACATACATATATATTGCATATCTATAAAAATGTAGGGATCACGATGACAATCCTCCAAATTATACTTGATTATCAGTCGGACTACCTTGTTAGATTATGATTTAAATGTCACATTCATTTTGGTGCAAAACAATGTTATAGATCCTAACTTTATATAATGCAAAGTGGTTTGTTAAAGTAGTAGCACATGATTTTTTTTATAAAATTAAATTTTTTAAAAAAGTAAGAGGCAGATAAAATCAAATTAATTTCCTCAGTTCATTATTTCTCTCAAGAATTTCAGTATTTTTTTTTTTTCTAAAAACTGATTTTTACTTTGGGCAGAATTAGATACTTTCATAGTCTCCGTAACACTTCTCAGTCTCATAGTATGAAAAGGGTATATTGCACACAACATCCCTATATTCTTGAAAATACTGATATTACGATTAGTAATTTAAAATTGATCATGGTGACCCCAGATTAAACTCAACAGCTGAAAACATTTGACTAGTGAAATTTCTAATTTCGCCCTCGATCTATCATATCATTCCCTCTGGTCGCAACTGGCTGGAAAAGATTTCCCATATCAAAAAGTCGCCTGATTGATAGCGATTATGAATTTCTAGACTTGGAGAGATTCTGCTGTGGGACCTTACGTGCACATCCATTATTCAATCAGGCTCAAATACTTCTTGTAACTTTGTAATATGTTGGAAATAATAATAATAATTCCATTGATGTAAACATCACACTAATTGAAAGTTTCTGTTAAATGTGTGTGTAGGTATTCATATTCATTTCCATTTCTTGACACCAAAGGAATAGTAGTGGTTGATGATGACAGAGTGGGTCCTTTGTATGAGCATACTTTTCCTCCTTCACTTGCTCCCTCCCTCTCTTTCGTTGGCATTCCTAGAAAGGTAAATTAATAATTCATATTCTTTCTTTTTATATCATGCAAAGTTTCCCCATATATAGCTTCCAATTTTTTTTTTTAAATTATTCCATTTTACAAAATAACTTTCTGAACATGCCTACAGTGAATATTGCGAATGTAATATTAAAACATCAAGTATTATATTTATCCAAACGATTTGTTACATGTGGGCTGATGTTCTTTTGATATTGCATTATATAAATTTATTAGAAGCCTAATCATTTGAAGAGTACAATATTAATGTTTCTTTTGATGGATATTTGGATGCAGCTAATAGGGTTCCCATTCTTTGAATCACAAGCGAAATGGATAGCTCAACTGCTGTCTGGGAAAAGAACACTGCCATCATGGGATCAAATGATGCAATCCGTTAAGGAGTTTTATCACTCAAGGGATGTTGCTGGCATTCCTAAGCATAACACCCATGATATTGCTAATTTTGAGGTAATAAGTGCAATAATTTTGATCTTGATTAATTTACAAATTAACCCACTTGAATGAATTATATATTTTGAGCTAATTATTATCATCATTATTATTTTTTTTTCTCTTTTTGTGGTGGGGGTGTACGTTTTAGTACTGTGATAGATATGCAGACCAAATTGGATTCCCGCACTTGGAAGAATGGAGGAAAGGTCTGTGCATATCAGCTTTAGTGAATTCAGATGCCAACTTGGAAACTTATCGAGACTCGTGGGATGATCATGAGCTTCTCCAGGAAGCACTTCAAAGTCCTCATTTCACTCAACTTAATGCTCAAGCATTTGATTAGCTCCGTGTAGAATTTTTTTTTTTTTTTTTCTTTTCCCTTCTGTTTTTGCTTCTATATGTCTTGTTTTGTTTGGACCACAAATATTAAGTTTGCAAAGGATTTTGACATTGTCTTTAAGAAAGGAAGAGAAGAATTAATTAATATGCGTTCGAATTAATAAATGACCAAGTACTCTTTACATTCTATATGGTTTGGTGTTTTAAGTACCTCAACGCATCTGTGTCAAATTTTTATATAATTTGATATTTTTATGAAAAATTAAAAAATACATGGACCCAAAAAAACAAAAACAAAAATCATTGCGAATCTATAATACTTTTACAAATATTTTCAAAATTAAGTTGTCAGAGATTAAAAAAAACTGCTAACAAACAATTGTGCTCATATTGACAACTTTTGCTCATTACTCTGATTATAAATATACATAATCTGTCCAATATTACAAATATGCAATAATAAATAATTATATTTGTATGAAATGATAGGTCATCCTAGCATTGGTATCCAATGAATAATTTTGTTTTGATTAAAAATTTACCTTTTAATCTCTTGATTAAATAACTCACGCATTCTTTAAAGGCCGCGAGCAGTGAGATAATCAATAAAATAAGTGTGGATATGAGCTGTTTAAAAAAAAAAATTGATATACTGAAAATAAGAAATAAAATAAGAGTTGATTTTTTTATTTCTTAAAATATTTTATTAAAATAACGTTTTTTTTTTCTAAAAAGCACTTGCACATACTTTGTACCATTGGAATCTGGGGGCCAAGTTGTATAAATAAGTGCATTTAAAATATTCTATGAATTTGAGGTGACAACTATTGGGGAGATTAATTATTACGTTATGGAGAGTAAATTCATGTGCTTTGAAGCATGAGTTAAACTTTAAAAATTTCTGCATCCACTTATAAAAGCTAACATCAAACAAATATATGCATTTAACAGTTGGGACTAAAAAGCACTTCTCTAGAAAACATTTTCAAATCTGTCACCATTGTGCTTTCTGCATAATACTTCATCCTTTACACTCATTTCACTGATTTGAGTTTTGTTGGTTTACTCTAGTACTCTTGATAGCTATGAGCTCAAATCAATTCAGCTATAGCAACACATGCAACTGCTTTAGTCTCTACACTTTAAATTTTCAAAAGATAAAACTATTTCTATTCCTATATATTAAAGTAAATGCATATACCATATTTGAGAGGATATGTACAAGACAATCAGAAGGTTCGGTACTCTCCTTGCACCCAAAAGAACTTAAGAACAGATTCCTTACCGTACTTCACCTAAGCCAAGGGTTAGTAGAAGGACTTCTTGGCCCCCGACGCCTCCTTGTTATTCTCCCCCAACCAATTAGGCTTCCCTCTTTGACATCCTTCTCCCTAAAGCTGGTGCGCTGCTTTGATGGTGAGCAGATTGTGATATCTGTCAGATTGGAAGTAGAAATGAACGAGTGCTTCCTTCCTCGTGCCCGCCCATTTCTGCTCATACTTCTAGTGCAGACTGTTCCCCTTAGGCCATTGGCAGCTTCAATTAGCGCCTCTATTGTTTGGAGATCCTCAGTCACTTCACCCCTTGAAAGAGAGGCAAGGCTAGGGAGAACTTCAGTTTGGAAATCCTTTCGCTGCTGCCTCCGCCTCCTCATTCTACCCCTTCTTTGCTGACTTGGCAAATAAGTGGCACCACTTGCTTCCTCTTTTTCACCTATTTGGTCATTGGTCTTAAACCAGTCTGCTTCTTCTACATTCGTCTCAACCAGATTCAATGTCATGGCCTCAAAGTAGTCAAGCCCATTGAACATATACTCCTTATAATCACCATTGTTCTTAGAACTTAAAGCTACTCCAAGTTCACCATCTGGATCATCTACTACTGAAGAAACTACCTTGGCAAACCAATAAAGGTCATCACTCCTAGAAGGCTTAGATGGCTCACAAGCAGCCTTTTCTGGACAAGTTTGAAACACAGATGAAGAAATGGAAACTAAAGCTGTTGCTGCATTCATGGAAAGTTTCTCTTGCAAATCCCCATCTTCCTCCCCTGACACCATAGCCTCTGCTGCATTTCGGGTAAGATCTTCTTGGACATCCCCATCTTCCTTTCCCGAGAGTTCAGAAGATGTCTCAGCTTGGTTTTCATCTGAATTTCCTCGTGGTGGAGAACTCTCCTTATTTTCTGGACTTACTGGTCCCTCAAAACCTAATTCTGTTGGCAGAGATGGTGTCGGAGAAGACTCATCATCCTTCATGCTTAAGTTCAGGTCACTGGCGGCCCCAAAACATGAAATTTTTTGGTCAAGTCCACCCTCCACAACCAGCTTATGTGAAGTTACCTGCTCTCCTGACTCGGGCAGAAGATCACAATCCAAGCTAATGTTACTTACCCCATCATTTGCACCGTTCTTGATGTCTTCATCTTCAGATGGATTCTGACAGGTTTCCACTTGTGCTGATGATTCACTTCTTCTACCCGGTCTTCTTTTTGGTACCAGCTTTGTTTTAGACCAAGCCAACCCCATCACTGTATCTTCAAGCTTTCTTTCTCCATCTGAGGAACTGCTTTGTGCCCTGAGGTTAGAATTCATATACTCTGCAGATTTAATTTCCATGGAAAGTGTAGAAAATTTTGTGCCGCAATGGCACTCCAATGACAATTGATTCTCTTCGCTCACATCCAGGCCATTGGAATCGGTGGATGGTGGATGAGATTGCAATGTTTTGGACTCTGCACGCGACCCATTACAAAAGCTTCTCTGATGGAAGCTTGCACTATCAAATTTTGGGCCAAACTTCGAACTTTTACCATGGCAAGACGTTTTACCAGCAACACCAGGGCCTGTAATAGATGATTTTGAACGTTTTCTTAACCGTAAAGATGAGTTAAAGCATGGGAGTGCTTGAACTATTATAGGGGTTCGCACAATATCACGTATGCGTTTCTTTGGAGATGAAACTGAGGATGGCTTAGAATTCCCTATATCAGTCAGAGACAAAAGCCGAGAAGAAGTTCCTATGTTACAAGTAGAAACAGATACTGGATTGCTATTAGAGGAGAGATCTTTTTCAAGACTCTCTAAACCTTCACCACATGTTTTTCTCTTCCTCTGATTCATAAGATGAAAAGTTTCAGGTTCATGTGCTTGCTTCAGATCAATGTTTTGTAAAGACGTGGATAGTTCTTCAATGAAACCTGGAGACAAAGAAGCAATATTACTTCTTCCTTGCCCTGGAAAAAGAGGTTAGTTATAAATCATCTAGTAATAATGACAGTAGTTTTTATAAATTATTCCCTATGATGATAAGAAAGACAATAGTGACGCACTGAAATATAATAGTGATGCACTGAAATACAAACTAAAATTTAAACTGACAAAGTTGCAATTTGCTGTGACCTGGCAACTGTACTCACCTGCATCATCATCATATTTCTCCGGGTGCAAATTGCTTGAGCAAGTTTCACCATCCCTTCCAGTTTTATTATGTGTTATACCGGTGGAAGGAACTTGAATGCCCTTTTGAGCCAGATCCTGACATGAGAAATTTGTGTTTCTAGCAAGAGGACTTTGAAATTCACTGGGCAATGCTGCCTCCTCCTGAAGTTCAACGGGTTCGTTCAAGTCGACCAAAAATTTGGATGTACCAGCTACCTTTTCTTCATTCTTATTTGGTTCATTCAAGTCGGGCAAATACATGGACACAGTACCTGAATCTTCCTCAAGCTTGATCGGCTCATTCAAATCAGCCAAAAATTTCCTTTTAGAAGAAGATGAACCAGGATTCAAATTATCCTCCTGGAAAACGGAGTTAAAACCACCACTGCCATGGTCTGGTTGCCAATCACTCCTATGCACAGCCTCAGAGATTCTGTTCATAGGATGATCCGACACCTCAGGCATCTTTTGCATAGACACCTCATCTTCACTATCAATATACTCAGTAGGTGGAAGCTCAAGATCCAAGACCATTTTACCAAACTTCTTGCTGGACTCCAACTCACAGCCTTTAGTTTGAGGAGGATCTGGACCTGACTGCACAAACTTTCTGTCATCAAAATGTGAAAGTGATGGGTCATTTTTAGCAGTTGAAATGGACGACTGATTGAATGCAGGATTCACCCTGGGCAAGCTGAAAACATGAGATGTCTTCTGTGCATCATCACACAAGTGCTGGGGTGAAAAAGGATTTGACTGTAAGGTCCCCTGCTGTGGATGATGTTTAAATAACTCGTTCTTTTTCATTTCATCCATTAATTCCCTCTGTCTCCAATAAATGCGATGAAGTTCGCGGATCTGGATAGTCAAAAACATTTAAAACCCATTTGAGCGTCTAAGATCAACTGATAGGTATTCATTAGTAACAAGTATTGCATCAGAATTGATGAATATATGAGACGCTGTTTGTAATACCAACACATGCACATGAGCATGCATGCACACACACACACACAAACACAAAAAGAAAGGGATATATGAATAGTCACATTATGGTTCACCACAATGATTCAGATTCCTATAGCCAATTAACAAGTCCCCCATTTTCCCTTCCAAACTTCCATCATCTGAAGAAGTAGAGTTACAAGTCCTCAGGATCTCTTGACTAAAAGGATTTTAAAAATAAATAAATGCACTTGATGCCCTAAAGACAACCAGAAGTCACAGTTCTTTAACGTGCCAAAGGACCATTAATAAAATACATTCGCAAGCATTAAAGCATCAAAAATATTTGTTTACCTTTAAGGATATCAATAAATAACACCACTTCAAGACCTATATATTCAAATTTTCCCCGAGACATGTTGATTAGTGCATGCTTGAATATGATACGCATAATAGAATTGGTTTTATTTCTATTGAAAATAAAAATAGGCTTAAAAAAATGAGATGTAATCAACAAAACAACTAAAAACTCAAGGCTGAACCAGAACAATACCTGATCCCTGAAAATAGCTTCCTGCTTAAGCATTGTCTGCTTCACTAATTCCTTGCTTTGAACCAAATGCTGATCGGGAGATGGCAGTAACAAAGCACCATTGCAGTAATTTCGATTCTTAAATATGCTATCAACATCATTTGAGAGCCATGCCCTACCATTAGTACTCACATTCAGATTCCAATCGGAATAATGTCTGGGAACAGGAATATTGCCTTCACACGGCATCTCTGCTTGTATTCCTAGCAATGCCATTATTGCTGTAAGTCAGTATGAACAAAATACGATCTAACTATCCAACTAAAGAACAATTAAGAGAGAAACCTGCAACAGAAGTGAAATATAGGTCAGAATATCAGCATATATTGTGAAAGACAATCATTTTTATTTCTTTAATTCCTTATATTTTTCTCATTACTGTAAGTCAGTATGAACAAAATACGATCTAACTATCCAACTAAAGAACAATTAAGAGAGAAACCTGCAACAGAAGTGAAATATAGGTCAGAATATCAGCATATATTGTGAAAGACAATCATTTTTATTTCTTTAATTCCTTATATTTTTCTCATTACTAAAACTCCTACATAATATTTGCAAGAAATATGGTGTATGCTAAACCATTCAAACATTCTTTCTTCCATTTAATTAAATGTACTTTTCATTGATAGCGGCCTCCACTATTTCAGGTCCCCAAAAAAAATTCCAGAAACGTACTATTCATTATGATGACAAAATTCCAAAGAACCATCTAAATATATTTTGGCAGGCAGGTACTTCCTGACTTTCACATGGTAATTCTCACATTCTAGCATGATATTAAAAAGAGAAAAGAAAATTCAAGATAATAACCAACAACTAGTGCAAAAATACATACCCAACCACAATGATTATTATTAATTTTGATCCAAATTTTGCCACATGTCATTAAGCCAGCAGAAAACACTCATCATATGCTTAACGGGGACACTAATCAGATAAGTAAAGCTATTTATTAACCCATTATTTGGGAGCCGAAAAAGAAGAAGAAGAAGAAGAAGGAGAACAAGCAGCTGGGAGAGAAAAATATGTCTTGAAAGAATCTATCAAAGCCAAAATGAATATACAATAATAGAAACATTGATAACATAATTTCAAGCAATGAGTAAATCACCCGCAAAAACATTAAAAAAAAGAAGGCAAAAATCGTTTCACTGAAATCATCAAACACAAAAATCCAGCTCAACATATAAATCAAGCTGGAGAAACCAACCCAACAACAGTCAGTAAAAGAAGAACAATCAAGCACATTAAAGAAATAATTTCGCAACATCATCTTACCTCAAAATCACATCTTTATATCACTACTTTCTTCAAAAATAACCCACAAGTGATTCATTCACTCAGCTTTACATTTTCATGACTTTCAAGAAAGCACAAGCAAAAACCATAAAAGTGGGTGTCTTCATCTTCAAAACACAAAAGGCCATGAATGACCAAAAAAACACACAAGATGAAGAAGCCTCAAAGGTGCCAAATAAAAAAAAACCAAGTGGGTACTTTTGAAAACAACTAAAAAAAAGCTTAGAAAAAATGGGGATTTGGATCTGCTCTACTACTGCTCACTGGGGCCATTCTCATTCTCTCCAAGAAGATATAGAGAGAGAGTGAGAAACAAACAAAGCTCACAATAGAAACTTATATTATGAGATGAAGAGACATCAAAGTTGTCAATAAAATTTCTCTCTCCTTCACTCTCATTAACTTTTCTTTTTCTAATTTAATGCAAATTTCTCTTTTTCTTTTTCTAAATTTATGTATTTTATCCAACACAGCAACACTCTTGTCTTGTGGTACATGCAAACTTTAAAGCATTTTCTGAAAAGTTTTAAGAAACTTTCTTATTTTCTGAAACAAAAACAAATGAGATCAGACAACACACAGTACTGTACAGCACACACACATACACCCTGATTACCGCAGCATCAACAGACACAACCAAATTGTTTCTTGAAACTACCTTGGTTTTTCCAATTCAAATTTTTTAATCACAAAAAATAAATAAATTGTTACATTCTTTATTTAGTTTTTTTTTTTATTAGTTGTGACAGAAGTCACACTGGGGCCTGTTTGGATATTTTAAGCCCCTCATTATGACATTTCCAAACTTTCAACTTTAAGCATCCCCTTATCAAAAGTGGAAAAAGACCTTAAGCATTGCAATTTGCAACTTCCATGAATTTCAATTTTTTTGTCCATTCATTGCCAAATTGTAGGGCTTGGTTTGTGTTTCATATGACTTGTTTTAATTTCATTATTATTATTATTATTATTTACTAAAATATTCTCAAACAATTCAAAATAAAATTGTTTAAATAGTTATTGAGTTGTAATATGCACACACACAAATAGAATGATAATTTTTATTTATCTTAAAAATATAAAAACTTCAATATTGATCTTATTTTTATTTAGAAGATGGGAATAAAATGAGGTCAGTTGATGGATTTGTTTTTATTTTTTAATAGTAAATAGGATAAATTGATATTTTCACACTTTCGGATAATAAAGTAAATTGATTCTCATGAACATAATAAGTAATAAGATGACAGTGGATTATAATTAATATTTATAACTACTAACAATTGTACATATTTAATATTTATTATGAAGTTATTGCAAGTGAAGTGGGTTTTATCATTTACAAAGAAAAAGAAAAAAAAAAAGGTAAATGATTTTTAAAAGTGTTTTATTCTGCCTTAATTTTGAAGTTACTTTATTAATGCAAACCAACATTAAAAGTAACAATTGAAAGGGATAGCATAAACAGAAAGAAAACTATGGAAAAGTTTTAGAAATTTAGATAATTATTAGATTTCACTGAAGGAGGCCTAATCAACTTGCTAATGAGAACTCTTAAAATAAAGTTAGTTTGAAAATTTGCAGCATAAAACACTAATGGGCGTTGAGTCAATGATTCCTTTTGACATCATTTTGGATTAATAATTTGCCTGTAATCTAGATTGGGTCGTACACAAACGGAAATTAAACAAATTCAAGATTGGTGTGCCAAACTATAACTCTCTATTAGAATAAATTTAGGTTTAAAGAAAAATAAACAAACAATAATAATCGTACGTATCATTTTTATACCTAAAGTAAAGATTGAAAAAAAATTTACCTGATGTACTTTAAGGTATTGTGACTTTAAATTCTCGACCTGCTTACTGTTTCCTTCACGTTTCAAACACCACTTATCAATAATCAATTATTGCTCATTTCTATAGAGGCCTAAAATGACTAAACAGTCACATATCTAAAATATGGAAAATATGATTACATATCACATGATGTTGAATTTTTTTATAAATAAGTTATCAACATAAACAGTTTGAACGTTGAATAGTCAATAAAATACAATTCTCTAATAAAAGGTATAAAGAAAAATGAAAAAATTAGTAAAATTATTATAAAAAAATATGAAGGTTAAAATGGTCGGTGATTGATAAAATAAGTAAGAAAGTGATATAAAAAGAAAAGAAACTAAAAGAAAAGTGTAGAAATGAAAATTTGCTAAAAAAAAAAAAACCAAATTGTTCAAAGGTTATTGAAACTACGTGGACCGACATTTAAAAATGCACAGAAGTAAATCAAACTAAATGGAATTGAACCAAATTGAACCAAGCCGAACCGGTTCAATTGTTATTCAAAAGCTAATTTTCAGACAAGTTAAGCTTAAAGGAATTGGGTGGTAATGAATCAATGCTCGAATCAAACATATTAGTCACACAAAACCAAAAATAAAAAATAAAAAATGTACACATCAATTATGGCAGTTGGAATCTGAGTTTTTAATTCCACCGATAGATTTGTTAATAAAACTTTTATTAGTATTTATAAAATTTTACATTACTTAAAAAGAAAAAAAATCAACTTTATTGCATTTAATGTACACACTAATCAATTGACGAACACTAATGATGTTTGCATGAAATAATTGACTGCAGATATCTCTATTTAATAATTTGGGGATTAAAAAAAATGAACTCAGCTTGTTCAAAACAAATCTATCTAGCTATATTTTAATTAGTTTTATATATAGAAAAAAAAATTAATAAAGAGATATAATTAAAGACTAGCGCGTCATTGTTTTTCAGTCTTATTTTAAGCTACAATACAGGAGAACGATATCGTTATAATTAATTAATGTGTTTAATTTTTCTAATAGTTGTACATATTTGATATTTATTGCGAAGTTATTGCAAGTCAAGTTTCATCACTAAAAAAAAGGGGTAAATGATTAAACTAAAGTGTTTATATCTCTTATTTTTTGAATTACTTAATTGATTCAATACAACATCTTAAGCAAGACTTGAAAAAGAAAAGTACAAAGTATAGACTAGTTAATGGAATTTTAGAAAACTAAGGGGCTGTTTGTTTTTTTTTTTTTCACTTAATGACTTAATTTTAATTAGTTAAGTTATTAAGTCTGTTCGTTTTTCAACTTAATAAAAAAATTTAACCATTAAGTCATTAAGTTATTAAGTTAATTTTTTAGCTTTTTACTTAATTTAAAAAGTCCTAATGATATCATTAAAAAATATTCTCCAAAATATCCCTATCTAATTAATTAATTTTCATCCTTACCTAAATAAAACGTAATAATTAGCATTATTATCCATCTTTATATAACTTATGATAATATATATTGGTAAACTATTATTGTTTTTATCTTTTTATTTTCTTCAAATTAGCATTATTTATCTTCATAATTTTTTACAAAAATTTTCATATAAAAACATCAAAAACCATAATAAAATTGATTAAAATATATAATATAGAATATTAAAGAGTTGTATTTAATTGAATATGATTTATGATATGATAATTTGCATGTAATCTTATTTATATTATTTGAGATGTTTTATTGTTTTTTTAATGTTTATAATTTGTAAGGGCATAAATGTAAAATATTAGTTTTCATATTTTTTAAACTAAAAACAAACAACTTAATATTTATTTTTAGCGATTCAAACCAAAAAAACAAACATATTATTCAGATTTAGACATTCAGCCCTATTTAGAATTCAGACAAATTTAGATCTATTAAAATTTTAGACAAAAAAAACAAACGCCACCTAAGACATATTTGGTAACGACTTCGTTAAATACAACAACCAATTATTTTTAAAATCAAATAATCAAAGGAAATTCTTTAAAGAAAATATATTTAGATTGTTCAATTAACAATTTAGGATAAAATTCAGTCGAAAGCATAACTTGACTGACCATAAATGTGTTTTGTTCCCATACAATAGTAATAGGGGACAAGAAGTTGTTTTTATAAATTGAGATATCTCGTTCCCTTTCATACTTTTAACCCAAAATAAGAAAAAAGAACTCCTAGATAAAGTTATAAAAATACATTTTATGAACGTCACAAAATTATTATAGGTTTTAAACTTGTTTTATTTGTAATATTCAAAATTAAAAAATAGATAAAATAATAATAATAATAACAGTTCGTATATATTGTAATCTTAGATCAATAACAGAGGTCGGAAAAAAGAACATTACCTCTAATGCATTAAAGAAGGTCTTTGCTTTAGATTCTCAACATGCAAGTCATCCTTTTTCACGTTTCAGGCACTGATCATCGGCGATCAACGATCGTTAATTTCGATGAAGACCAAAATTAGCTTCGAAATAATCGCCGATCGAAAATGTTGAGAATAAAATTCTCCTTATAATTTATGCTAAATACTGTTTAAGCCCCTAATGTTAGTCAAACCAGGAGGGGCTATGTTTGAAAGTCTATCAAATGCATAAGGAATGTCACTCAAACTAAACAAGTTAAGTGCACAACAGTCATACATCACTGAATTGGCAATATGCTATTGTTTTCCAAGTATAGCTTCCTGCCAAAGAGGAATTAATGTTCACTCAACATGAAAACGCTGCTTTAACAAAATCATAATAATTCCTTGACACTAAATCAATTCAATCTTATCTAATTTTTATAGTTTTACGTTGTTTATTTAAGAAAAGAATATTGATATCTTTGTGGTTTGGTAAATGATCAAGATATTATTTCATTCTTGGATATCAAATGCTTTTATAAGAAGCATGATTAAGAAAAATAAATATTAATCAGGTCTAAATCCATCTTGGATATAATTGTACTTAATATAATATATTCATTTTTTTTCAATATAAATCCTTCACCTTATTTAAGTGAGAATGTACAGTAAAATACAAAAAAAAATATGGATATTAATTCATTAGAGACTATGTTTTTTTGTTTGTTAGTATATTAAAATCTATATTTTTTTTTGTTTGTTAGTGCAATTATTATTATGATTATTATTATTAAATATGATAGGAATCTCAATTATTTTCTCAGTATTTGAGTACAACTGTCAACTGATGTGGGAACTTTTTTATAATTGTTAAATCATGTTAGTCATTCAATTTTACTTTTTTTTTTTTCATGAATTGCAAAATTTACCATTTCATGATAAATATTAGTAACTCATTAATATGATAGTTATATAAACAATCATACAAGTTGATATTCAAATGATTTCATTATTCATGTAACTCGGATCTCTGATATAATCCAAAGTTTAACTAATATATTACCATAGGGATGGTAATGATACCACCCATTGTAGATTTGCCTTTACTAAATCCATACCCACAAAAAAAATTAAATTACCAATTTGTCCCTAACCTGCAACAATTTTTTTTTAAAGAAAAAACTACCCACTACGGCTTTTAAAAATGATCAGACTCACCCGTAACCTATAGTAGATTTTTTTAAGAGTTTTATCATTTGAAATCACAAATATTAAAAAATACTTTACAAATACATAAAAACTTAAATTTTACAAATTCAAACTATAAATTTATAACAATAGCCTAAAAAATCTGCATGCAATACTCAATGCTACATTTTATCAATGTAAATAAAAAAAATTAAAATTTCAACATCAAATCAAACAAATAAGATGTAATAATCTAACAAAAATAGGTAAATCATCATCACTAATATCAATGCCTTGCTCTATCTTTTAATCATCATCACTATTTTTTCTCTCAATACTAAATCTACCCGTAATCTACGGTGTGTTTGCATTTGAAATATTAAATCCGTCCGCAACCCATAAAATTACTTGCACGAGATAAATTTTTACTGACGAATTTCCGGGTTAAGGAATAATTTTGCAATTCCTGTACATAGATAATGTTTAAGTTAAAAAATATAATATAATTCTCATGTAAAAGTCAAATTCAGTCATCCTATCACAAGAAAGTGATTGATAGTGAGGAAATTTCGGTGAAAAGAAAATAATTTTCTAAATTCTTAAAAAAAAAAAAATTTTTTTCTAAACCTTCCATGTGAAGAAAACCTATTGGGGAATACCCATTGGCCATTGCCCAATGCCCACCATATTATTTTCAAATAAAAAGCAGGTTGTTTTTTTTTTTTTTGTTTCTTTCTTTTTTTGCCCCCCAAGCCATCGTCGTGGTCAATTCTCCCAATTGATACAATCCTTGCTTAATTTAGCACCTCGTCAACTATTTTTGGTTTATTCCTTCTCTTCTAAGTTACTTGTTCTCTCCTTCACTTACTCTGATAGTAAAGTTTGGACTTTGGAGGGTGTAAGTTTAGTCGAACAGCACATCTAGAGTAAATGAGATGACAAGACTAACTTTTTAACAAAAATTACAAAGAATTAATGATAGAGAGCTAATGAGAGAAAATTATAACAAACTCTGAACTCAGATTATTTAAATCTTAAGTTGCATAGACTTAATAATTATGTAATTGCGAGTTATTGTGTATATTTGACTTTATTTTATTTTTTTTTTCATTTCAAAATATCTATAGGTTATGTAATAAGAATATATGTATCTATCTTTTAAATTAAAAAAAAAAAAAAACTATTGGCTCGACTGAAGATTTATTGCTTTGGAATTTTAAAAAAAATTGAGGGAATAAAGACTTAGGCCCCCCAAAAAATGTGGTGTCCGCAGTGGTGAGACATCTTAAGTTAACAATACTTTATTGTATAATAAAATAATGAATCTCACTGTGAAATCTATTAAATTTAATAAATTGGTGAGAGTGGACACTCCCTTGACAGATTCTTTCCGTTTTGGAGTGTAACCACGTCTCCATGTGAAACGGCGCTGATTGAAATTGGTTTCGACTACATTTTACATTGCCCAGACATCAGCATCGCATTGAACCATGGATTTTACCACACTGTTTCTACGAAATTACCATTCGGCCCCGTTGGACTGGAGGGTCATTTTCCTGGGAGTCGGATTTTCGTTTTCCTAAGGGGCACCAGGCCTTGGTGGGCCCCACAACGTGATATGGGAAGAGGAAAACCGAAAATCAGGCGTTCTGTTGAGGTGGACCCCGGAGGGGGACAGCAATCGACTGCGCTGCACGAGCCTATTGAGAGCGCATCCTGGCTGGACACTCGGCCCAAGCTCTTCTGGGCCCACTGGGAGCTCGAAGCCACGATCCGTTTAGCTATTTTGGAAATCAAACTCTCAATTTTTTTTTTTTTCTCTTTTCTTTTCTCCAGCTTCTGAAAATTGATGATAAATGATAAATTTATGAATGTTGATTTAGAATTGAATGTACATTATATATGGTTTGTATAATCCTATAACTCGTTTAAGAAGCTACGGAAAATTTTTAAATATAAATATAAGTAGATTGCAATATAATTTTAGAATAACATTATGCTTATTCATTTGAAATACGAAATTCGGATACATAATGATGTGGCATCTTATGTGTCAATTTATTAAATAAATTGTAAAAATAATTGGTTAACTTATAACCAAATTGATCAAATGTATAGGGAATTTTAGCTATTTTTCTGAGAAAATGCTCGAAGACAAATCATCCGATCTTGGTTTAATAAGAATATATAATTTTCCAGTTTCAAGCTCCACTATATTTAACTATTCACCAACCATCTCCAACAGAAGAGAGATAAAAGTTGTGGGACTCGGATGCCGCCAATGTCAATAGCTTGTCCAAAGTTTCTGGCTATGCCTACTCCTCCTAGGGCTAGCCGAAAATTCCTGTCCAATTTCTCAAATTTTGACCTACCATTGCCAATTTTGCATTATTACATCTATATTTCATTTCACTTGACATGCTATTGGAAAGTTGAGCTCATTAAATCTAAATCCTGCTTGGTATTACAGTATTTTATCGTAGAAAAAAATTATAATTATAAAAAAAAATTTAATAGTGAATAGTAAATATAATTTATAAATAATTTTATAAATATAGAATTAAAAATAACTTAACTTTTAAGACACAGTAGATAGTGTTTATTAAATATTTTAATATTATAATTTCAATCTCAATATTAAACAAGGTTTTAATTCTAATAAATTTCTAACAATAATATTAATTGATTCGTAGAAACTCTTATCTAACAAGAAAATTAATTTTATCGGATAGGGCTGCTCTCATTGATTCCAATAATTTTTTGGTGAATGTTGATATGCAATTAATTTGTCTGTGATCGTATTGAAAATGACAAAGGAGTCAATCATTATCATGCAAGCAGCAAGATTGCGGTGTTGCCAAACCTACAGTGAGGAAGCATCCTCAGCTACAAGTGTTCATTGGCTCATTCGAAAGTGCTTTCCATGTTAGCACAGCTAACACGTTTGTTTATCTTTCTTTAGCATTTTTTCGTGGTCTTTTTGTATGTACAACTTGGAGGATCTAAATAATTAGCAGTATCAGCAGATAAACAAAGCCCATCAAGATATTAATGGAGTGGGTTTGATATGCTTGTCCTCAAGCATGATAGGTGAGGCAACTACAGGTTGTTTAGTGTCCACGAGGACTAACTAATCAATTTTCATCCCTATTTACTTTTTAGTTTTATGGTTGTAAGATTTGACTGTTAAGCCAACTAACTTGGGGTCAAATTCCAGAATGAAAGCATCAAGGCTGATGGCTCTAATTAGCCCTGTAACATTGAAGTTGAATAATGAGCTTTAGATTCAAAAAGAGAGATTATTTCAAAACTTCAATATTATAAAACTTGATCATACAAGTCAAAGCCTGGAAATGAAAGCAGTGAAAAAGATACCAAGACACAAACATAAGACGTGGAAAAATACAAAGTACCCATGAGCACAAAACTTTCTAGGAAGACTTCTGATTAATCACTGGGTACTTTCTAGCATTCTTAACAATCTTTGCAAGTGCTGCCTGGCCAAGATCAAGGCCACAAACATCAGCAAGTTGAATCAGATAAAGCAGAACATCAGAGAGCTCCTCTTCTAAATGTTCCTTATCATCAGAACTCCAGTTTGGTAGCCCTCTTGCAACTTCTCCTCTCCATTGAAATATCTCGGATAGCTCCCCCACCTCTCCCACCTGCACAAAGAATCAAATCAAATCACCAATCAAACCATAACGAGAAACCTTTTTTTACAGTTTAAAAATGGACATTGAAATGTCTTACAAGTGCCAAAAGAAGGTTTCTAGGACTGTGATACTGTTTCCACCCTCTTACTTCAGCAAACTCAGCAAGCCTATCTCTAAGTTCTTGAAGGGAAACATCTTTATAAGCTTTCTTAACACACTCATAAGAAGACTTCTCCATTTTCTCCTTTCTCTTTGTTATGGTTTTGCCTTCATGCATGCTCAAGTTTAAATAGAATTAAAGAGAGTGAGACATCCTAATTCCCATCTATTTTGGCTTTTGCCTTTTTCTGATAGTGGAGAAGCACTTGAGTGTTTTCTCCAAACAGTAATCATGTGACGTATGGTAAAGATGTCTATCTTTACATCCATGTCTTCACACCATTTGCGCACCTGAAAATTGAAGCTTTACCAGAAAACTATAGGTAGCAAATTGTGTGTATATCTTGTTATATGGATTCATCATCATCATTATCATCATCATCGCTTAGAATTTTTTTGGAAATTTAGTAGTGTTGTACTAGAAGGACAATCATTCTACTTTTATCTCATGGGTCTAAAAAACAGGACAAATGAGCATCATTGGTAATGCAGCCTTTACGAATCCCGGAAAATGCGATTCCAATCTGGACAATTTGAGACCATATGTCCATCATTAAATCTATGAAGTCAGGGAATGCATCAAGAAGCATTGATGTGCATGAGCATGTGCTTGTCTTTTAGCTACCCTTGGCACATATGTAGGTTATGCTCCAAATCCAAATAAACCCCAGAAAATCATGTATGGATTTCCTTGTGCATGCATATCCACAATAAGATAAGTGTTATCGTTCTATTTTACAACGAAGAATTACAGGAAAGAGACAGAATTGCCTACAAATCTGGGTGATTATAAAATATCCTTCCGCATTTAAGTCAGGGGGGCCTATTTATAAATTAAGCAATACTTATTTTGTCAGAATGATGAGTGTCTTTGTATCCTGTTCTTCAGCCTGACCCAGGAAGGACAAGCAATATGACCTGTTTTCACGTCCCTCGTAATTCATGGCCCTCAAGAATTCAGCTTTGCAGAAATGGCCAACATTATTTGCAGAATGAATACTACAAGCAATCAGGATTTCCAAACAGGGTTGAGGGGGAAAAAATAAAGAAAGGAAAAATCACAGTTTCCTTGTGCTCATTAACGAGCCCCAAGGCTCTCAATTACTAAAACATTCATATATTGATAAGAAACTAAAAAGCCTCAGTATAATAAGATTCATGTGTTGAAGATTAAATCTGATGAAAGAAGATATCATAATGGAACAGTTCATAAAACTAAAAGATCTATGCCAGCACACTCTTGGAGATGTTCATTCAGCATCAATTCAGTAGCAAAAGGAACTTCTTCTTCTTCCTTTTTTTTTTTTTTGGTATCAAAGTAGATCCTGTGAATTGTTTGAGCGTTTCTTATAGTTCTCCTAGTAAAACTAAGAGGAAACAAAAGCTAATCATGGCTAAAAGGATCAAACAGGATTAAATATTTGCCAATAATATGTGACAAAACTACTGATTCTTGATGACAGCATCTTCCATTTCCATAATTCTTTCTGATCAGGCCTTCCCACTATAGCTTCCCAAGTTTTCGGCCCTTCTGTTCTTCTCAATTTCATAGAGTCGAAGGATATGGTTTTTACCATCAAGGTGCATCTTGAATGCATCTCCATTTGGGCACCAAACATCACACAATTTGCACCATTTTTGCTCTCCACCGCCTTTCAAAGTGCATTTCGCCCTTTGTAAAGCCTTGTGCTTTTTAGCATTTAAGTGCAGCCGGAACAACTCTTCGCTTGAAAACCCAATATTACACAAACGACACCATGTTTGCTTCTCTCCTACCTTAACAAGACTCTTTGCAGTGAGTTCCGTTTTGTTTCTTTCTTCTAGGTGCTTTTGAGCTAAATGTATCTTGAATGAATTTCCATCCATGCACCATCCTTTCCCGTTAGCTACTTTACCATCTTCACCGAAACTATTCCCATTTAATTTCAACTCCTGTAGCTTAGCCTTGTGCTTACGACCTTTTAGATGTTGGTTATAGTTGAAGGCAGAAGAGCAAGGCACATGGCAGATCGAGCAAAAATTGCTGTCAGCTTGAATTGCATGCTCGGGATGACTATCCAATGACTGCGGCAGCTCAGGAGATGAGCATTCTGCATCTGCAGTGCTTGTTGGGGTTGGTCGTTTCATTCCAGAAAGCCTAGGGCTTGAACTTGATGGTGGACTTGGACCCGGAATTTGACTTGGGCTCATACAAAGGCTTGATTGTGGGGTTGGTCGTTCTTGGTTTTCCTTTGACAGCAATAAAACAATACAATTCACATTTGACATATCATGCAAGCAATCAATTATTAAGACTATAGAAAATTGGCACCATGCAATGCAATGGAATGAGTTCATTTTAAATTATTGAGTAGTGTCTCACATTGGCTAATAAAGAAAGATACTTGAATTTATAAAGATATAGGTCACTCTTTATTATTGATGGTTATGTTTTTTGGGTTGAATACTTAAAAATCTTAGACTAATCTCCCCCCATCAATTGGTATCAAAGTTAGACTAGTAGTCGAAATGTGGGGGTGGAACAACTCTGGTGTGTCGTGTTGTCCGAAAGGACCAAGGTCCAGCAGCTCAAAAGATAATTTTTTAGAGTTGGATACTTAAAAATCATGAGCCAAGACCTCCCAACACAAATTCCAAATTCCATGAAAACAAATATGGAAAGCTAGTCGAATAAAATCTTCTAAATAATCAACTGCAATGATTCACATTTGCAAAAACCCTACTCACCTGCAATGGAGCGAGGCCTTTCTCTTTTTTCTCAAGGCCATCATCATGTTGAGACCGCAACAGGAAAACCTTTCTCCGAAATGCCAGCTCTCTTAAGATAGCAAGCTCTGCAGTGATCATTCGTCCTCTGCTTTCAGCGTCGATTTCTCTCTCTGTCATAAGCTCTGCAAATTTGGCATACGAATTCGCTATTGATTATACACCATGTGTATAATAAGTACCCATTAAAAACCTATGGGACTGTCTGGAAAACTGAACAAGTTACTAGTGTATATGTCAACGCTTCTTGTTCTTGTAATAAACAGAGTAAAAAAGGGAATATTTTTCACATTCGTTTATGAAGCATTACTTGTTAATTAAAAAAAAAAAAAAAAACCACCAGAGCAGCTAATCAAAACGTAAAACAAAAGCAACCCAAAGTAATTTATCATGCATATATATTACAAAAACCTCAGTTGTTTCTTTCATTGATCTAAAACGTGGAAACGAAAAAAAAAAAAAGGCTGACTTTTCATTCTTTCTTTCCTGGAAGAGTGGAGTGCGCAGCACTTAGAAGAGAGAACCCGAAAAAAAAAAAAAAAAAAACTTGTCCAGGAAGTGATCCTGTTGACAACAAAAACAGTAAAAAATTAAGCATTTTTCTTTTTTTTTTTCCGGGAAATGAAAATGGAAAAAATGTTAGAAAATAATGCTTACCCAGCTGGGATGAGAATGCTTTCTAAAGCCTTGAATTTGGAAAGAAACAGAGAGTACTGGATTTCGGCAGAGGGGTTCATGAATCATGTGCGAAATGTGTCCATGTGTCCATGCATGTAATTGGCATTGCAATTTTTGTCTAAGGGTATTTTAGTCATTATACATTGGCAACAATTGTATAGGTCTAAAAAGCATGGCCGTGGCACATAAGACATCAGCGAACAAAGTCCAATTAAATTTGTTTTTTAACGCATAAGAATCATAAATGTTGTGTACAAGAAGAATGAGACGAATCGTATTTTTGTGTCCATCACATCTACACTTGCTCATTTTTGTATTACATAAGAATGTAGAGTAAGTTATTGACAATTTCTGAAACAATCTATCTCAAATCCCAAAAACTTCAATCACAGTGAGGCAGTATCTTGATTAACATAGCTAGCACCTCCTTCACGTTTGGTCTAGCATTTGGTGCCTCTGCTGTGCACCTTACCCCTATCCTAAGCAACTCAGACATCTCCTCCGCGCCTTCAGCTAGCCCGGACCCCAATAGAACTACTGGTATAACCGCTCTTCCCGGTCCATGTCTCCCATATCCCATCACCCTTCTTCCCCATTCCACCAAACATTCTTCCCCTCCTTCCAATGCCCTCCTCCCAGTTGCTAGTTCCATTGCCAACACTCCGAAGCTATACACGTCGCCTTTTGTTGTCGCTTGCCAGGTCTGCCCGTATTCTGGTGCTACATAACCAACTGTCCCAGCAATCGTTGTGCTCACATGACTATCCCCTGCACTCACAACTCTGGCAAGGCCAAAATCTGTAACTAGTGCCTTTCCTTCTTTGTCAAGTAACACATTGCTGGCCTTGACATCGCGATGGACTATAGGAGGATAGCACTCGTGGTGTAGGAAAACTAATGCTCGCGCCACGTCAATTGCTATGTCTAGACGTCTCCGCCATGTTAGTCTCGTTCTATCTGATATAATGTCCTCCAAGCTCCCGCCTTCCATGTACTCATAAACCAGTATTTTCTCTGATCCATCAAGGCACCATCCGTAAAGTGTAACAAGATTTGGATGTGGCCAACCAAAGCCATTGCCACTTAGTACCTCCATTTCAGCGCGGAATTCCCTTTCACCCTCAAGCCCTTCTCTTTGTAGCTTCTTCACTGCCACTTCTCTGCCATCAGGCAAGACCCCGCGATACACGGTGCCAAATCCGCCCTTTCCAATTATCCTATCTTCCGAAAATTTTACCGTGGCCTTCAAAATGTCAGAGTATGTGAATGCTGTTTTGTCCAAACGGATGACCTTAACAGTGTCTGATAGCCATGGTGACGATCCTCCCGAGCTCGAAGCGAGATCATGTCGATACTTCATACCCTCCAAGAGATATCCCTGTTGTTCTGCTGGACGTTTTACTAGCATATAGATAATAATTGACAAAACTCCACATATCAAGCAGGCCATTAGTAAAGCTAGAAAAGCTAGAATTATTGTCAACTTAGTATTATTCCCTGTCCTTCCATTGGAATTGGGATATTTATGTCCATGATGGGGGCCATTCTCTATGAAATCTGGAAGGTCCAGGAGCGGATCTCCAAGGTAAGATGTTTTCTCAAACGTTGCTAGCTGCCCAGTTGATGGAATTGTGCCAGAGACGAGTGGGTTGTATGAGATGTTTAACTTGCTCAGCTCCGTCAAATTGTTGAAGCTAGCAGGGAATGGGCCAGAAAAATTGTTGTAAGACAAATCAAGATTCTGCAAGCATTTGATATTCCCAAATTCTGAGGGAATTTCACCCGAAAAGTTGTTTCGAGTGAGGTTTAGAACTATAAGGGGCAACTGATCAAATTGCGAAGGCAGCTTCCCATCAAACTGATTGAAACCCAAATGCACCATACTGAAATTTTGCAGCTTACCAATATCTGGAGACAGCTCTCCAGATAGCTGATTCCCAGAAAGTTGAAGATAGCCTGTGATTTGAAATGTACGCGATGCCAAACCTGGAAGGCAAACTGGGAAGATGCCAGTGCCTTTGAGTAACCGATCCCACAAGCTTCTGCAACTCTTCCTTGTGAGGATAGTATACACAAAACTGAATGGTGGGTAGTCTGCAGGAATCCATCTCTTCATCGACAAGCACTCGCTAGAGCCAGCAATTGTCCGCTCACCGTTTCTTTGGTTTGCTTCAAATGTTGGTCTTGCGTTCCTCCCAATAGTCATCACTTCAGGTGGGATGTTCCCGGAAAGCTTGTTGTTGGAAAGGTTCAGCCACAACAAGCTGGTGCAGTTCCCAATCTCACGCGGGATTTCACCACTGAGTGAATTGTTTGCAAGCATTAGCCACAAGAGAGAGGTCAAGTTTCCAATGGAGGGCGGTATTGGTCCAGTCAATTCATTGAAGGAGAGATCAAGAGTTTGTAGATTAGGCATGTTTCCGTATACTGCTGGTATGGAGCCATTGAACCGGTTATGTGCCAGGATCAAGAACTTCAAGCTTCGCATTTGAGAGATTTCAACTGGTAATGGACCTGTGAAATTGTTGTGGCTGAGGTCTAGTCTGGAAATATTTGGCAGCTTTAGAATGCCTGAAGAATTCATCCCGTCGATGTAGGAATTGCTGTGCAATGCAAGAATCTTCACTTGGGTGAATCTTCCAAATATCTTTTGCACTTCCCCTCCGAAATTGTTGCTGCTCAAATCCAGAACCTCCAACTTACTCAGATTCAAAAGAGATTCAGGAATCACGCTCAAGAAGTTGTTTTTACCCAAGAACAAGGCCTCAAGACCAGAAATTGAGCCTATCTCTGCTGGAATTGGCCCAGAAAAATTGTTTCCAAACAAATTCAGGACAACCAAATTCCTGCAGTTAGAGACCTCTCCAGGAAAATCGCCAATGAATTCATTTCCTGACAAGTCGAAAATCTCAAGACTACAATTCTCTTTTAAAACTGAAGAGGAAACAACCCCACTAAGAACATTCTCAGAAACTGAAAACTCCACAAGCTGTGCCAAACCATTCCATATATTGCCCCTGAAGTTATTAGAGCTCAAGTCCAGATACATCAAATTTAGACATCCATCAAAGCAAGCATCAATCCTTCCAGTGAGATTATTCAACGAAAGATTAGCCACCACCAATTTCTCACAAATTGCGGGGAAGCTGAACGAAATTTCACCATGAATCCTATTTACAGACAAATCAAGAATCTCCAAACTCCTCAACCCACTTAAGTTGAGCTCCCCACTAAGAATATTATGTGATAAGTTGAGGTACTTCAGGCTTCGGCAGCTGCTTAAATCATCCGGGATTGATCCAGAAAAGGTGTTTCTGGAGAGATCAAGATAAGAGAGTTGTGTCAAAGCAGAGAAGTTGTTGAATATGTCACCAGAAATGTTCCAGTCAGTGAGATTAAGGCCATTGACTCTTGCCTTATCCGGAGAGCAAATGATCCCAGGCCATTCACAGGGGCTTGAGCTTTGATTCCATTGCATGTAATGTCCTTCGTTCACGGGATTGTTGTTCTCCAGGAACGATCTCAGGTTCGATAAGACTTCTCTGTCAGTTTCCAGAGAATCTCCAGCAACATGTGTAGCTGCAATAAGTAATACAGTCTCAGGCTATCATGCATGAAAATGGAAACAGAATTGAGACTTAAATATTAGAAAAAAAAAAAAGTGGTTCTGGATAATTACCTATGACCAATACTGCGAATACGAACAAAGCAAAGCGCCATGAATCGTTTTCATCGTCCGACATGTTCATCCAACTAATCTTGATTCTTCTTCGTATAGGAAAATATTTACAATTTAACTTGATAAGAACATATCAATGAAACCATAATGATTGAACTGAATGGGATTAAAGAAACGAATCGAAAAGGGCTAAAAAGTATTTCATATACTGGAATGTCTTTGAAGTGCAAGGCCTGCTAGCATAGACCAAACCAAACTTTGAAGAAGAAGCGATTAACAGTTTCTTCTTTGCCTCATATATTTTTTATTAAAAAAAATAAAGAAGTATGTTTATAAGACTAATTAATATTAATTTAATAATTTTAAGCTTGAGGAAGGAAATTTGCGTGCATGTTTTTGCAATGTAGCCGCCCCTGTTGACCAGCTTGTACCCATTAGCTTGGTTTGACTAGGAATCTAGAATAAATGGTATGTGTTTAGTGTTCACGTTTTACTTATGGAAATTTTTGTATATTCTTGCAAAAATTGTTTGCGAAATTAGTCATAACCGAGAAAAGGAAATGAGAAATTAAGGAATAAAATGAAGATCACCGATTTGTTGGTTGGTAAGATTATTTACGAATAATCGAAGGATAACGGGTACGAATATCACGAGAATGGGATTGGTTGGTTTCGTTGTATTAATTGCACCCATGGTTTTGGAATTTGGTTCTATTATTATTATTATTATATAAATAAATATTTCCATACAGAATTTTAAAGTGCGGAAAAGTTCAGAAAAACGTATAAATCATGCAATTTAAACGCTGTAAGTTTTAACTTTTTAAAACCTCGCAATTTTAAAACTTTCTTGGACTTTTCCTAAACTCTAAGATCTCGGATTGAAAAAGTACTATATATATAGTACTTTTCTAGTGCGAGTGCCCTCATTTTTTTTTTCATGCAAACTCGTTGTTAAGTCGTGCGGTTCAATAGAGTCAGTTTTTAATACTGTTAAGCTGCACAACTTTATAATATATAAGAAAATAATTATATTAAACCGCAAGACTTAACAATGTGTTTGCAATAAAAAGATTGAGAGTGTCTGTAGTTATATATATATATATTTAATCAAATATGGCATCAACAGCATATAATTTAGAATTATAATTCATATTGAAATACAAGTAATTTGCAGGTTGTCATGGCTCCAAATAAAGTGCGACGTTGGAAATTACAAGGGTACAATTTATGCTATTCAATTGTGGGACTGTCGTGTCAACTTTCTGATATGCCAATTTTTCAGAGTGTTATGGTCAAAGCCATTAAAAAATCATAATGATAAAAAGATTGCCAAGACGTAATTGATTGGGATGGTCATCACATAATTCAACTCATCTTGAGATAAACATTGATGCCAAAGTTGAATTTCAAGGTAAGAATCGTGAATTGATTATGCTTTTGTTTTCTTAATTTTACCTGAACTATGAATTGATGATGTCTTTTATAGACATTTTTATAGACATCACAAAGTTATTATGATTTGATTCTTAACTTGTTTATGCAATAATTACAATGTCGATAATTAGTTTCAATCAAGATCTCTTTCTCTATCGGCCTCTTTTTTCTATTGTTCTAATAATTAGTAAACATGAAAGGATAAGTTTGGTACCTTTACATCCATGTAGTGTTGATTAAAGTAGCACAAACGGATAAGTTTGTGTTAAATTCAAAAACTTCTTGCTCTAGTTGTCTTTAAATTCAAATAAAATTTTGAGTTACCTCGTGTAAAATCTTGGAATCTTCAACCACCCCACATAACAAAAGTTGCAAGCAATAATCCCCTCTTATTATGAAATTGACCATTAATTAATTAGCAAATAAACCCAACCTAATTTTGGAGGTTCATGGTTTCTTAATTTAGGTGTAGTCACTATCTCGTGAATACAAAAATCCAGCAAAAGGGAATCTCCGGCCGACCAAGAAACAACACAAAAATTAATGACTTGGATAACTTGTTTTCATACAATAATTTGTTTGGTTTGACCCAGCTTTGAACAATACAATAATACTTATCTTCATAATATACAAAATAAACCTTTAATTTGTAGTAATTTTTTATCTTTATTTCATGTGCGTTTTTGCACCTTAATAGTGATTGAAACATTTTATATTGATTTGTTTCATATCCTTGGACCACTGTGCATGGTTATGCCAATTGTATTTTTTTTTAATTTGTATTAATTATTAAAGGAAATAATTGAATAAGAAACCCGATAAAGACGATTTTGGCCGTTTTAGTCAACGGCTGTTTTAACTAATCAAAGTAATTCTCTTCAAATTCCACATTTTTCTAAAAAATAAAATTGTCATGTCGACAAGGTTCAAAGATGTTGTTACAAATTTCTTGTCAATGGTGATGTACATTAGGAAATGTGTTAATTAATGATCTTTTTTCTTCCGTACGTGGCAAGATCATTGCTGATTCTACTCAATAGATTATTTGGCGTCGTTGGTTAATGAAGCTACATCTCTTTGCAATGATCATACCCAAAAGTGCATCTAGATTGCAGAGTGTACATGAAATAAACAAAAAAAAAAAATCTTCACCAAAATGAAAATATAAGTGGTATATATTCTGAAAGTACTCTAATAAAATTATTTAAATAAGTCCCAATAAATTTTTGGCTATACATTCGGGTTATGCATTCGGATTGTACTGTAATAAAATTAATTAAATAAATTTTGACAAATTTTTTACTGTATATATAATATATAAATATAAAAAAAAAGCAGTATATATCTACAAGAAAATGACATGAAGTGTTGTATTCTTTGTGTATTGTCAAATCGTTTGACATCAATTGGTCAAAGGAAAATGATGTTTCCCTTCAACAATTTGACAACTCCTACATATATCCCCAATTGCTTATGTCGATTTTAGTGCTTGTTTATATGATCAGCCATTATCGATTTCTCTCTCTCTCTCTCTCTCTCTCTCTTAAAATTTAATTTTCAATTTCTTTTTATTTTCTTGGTAGCCCTATATGAATGACCAAGATCAGGGCAATTGAGTGACACGCGGTGGTCTCGGATTCGGCTTCACGGCATGGGTATCTATAAAACCACTCGTGGGGCAGTCACCCTCAATTTAATCAAAGACAAATGAGGATGTCTATTTGTCAACTATTATGTAATCAGATTTTATAGTTGAGATACTTAATTACCCAAAACGTTTTAGTTGGTTTGTTCTTATCATTTACTCCTGCCGCCACAGTGACAACACCAATCCAGTTAATAGTAGCATTTTTATTACTTTACGCAATTGTTAATTAATAAGTTAATGTTAGAACATTAAGGATTTCAAAATCTATAATTATAGCTAAGAGCTCAAAGAAAACAAAATTGAGTCAATATATACTATAACATAATCATGAACCATTATTCAATAATTTGATCATTTGAAAAGTGAACAGCAAAATGTTCAATCCAAACCCATCTGTTTGGATCCATAGTAATCAAGATGATCAAGATTTGTATGCTTCATTACAATGTTTAATCATATAACAAAAATCAAGACAAATTGAAAGCAATTCAAAATTTTAATATTTCTTTGAGTCTCGCACACTTGTTGTTGTTATTATACGGCATTACCCACTTGGTATTAATTTATTAAGGTTCATGGAAATTAAACTGAAACATAAATTTAATAAATTGTCGAGGATTTGGTCCACAATAGAATCATCTGATTTGCTAAAATTTCCTAGTAGTATTTTGGCTTATCGTTTAATTAACAATATATCAACTCACGTTTAGCCAAAGTACATTAAGGAGAGGACATACTGCATTAGCTTTTATTTGAAGCTTAGATTCAAAAAGTCAAAAAGTCAAGTTAGAATAGCTAATCCTGACCCTAAATTAATTAACAATATACCAAACCTGATATTTAAAATGAAAATCATGGAAAATGAATCATGATGATCTGATTTTTTTTTTTTTTTTGGGGGTAAACTTGTATCAAACTTTTAATAAACAATTTTTAAGTAAAAGGAAAAAGGAGAAAAAAAAAAATATTGCAAGCAGTAGTTTTCATATGAGCAGCCATATTGGACGCAACACCCCAATAAGAACTCACTATAGGTGTTGTTATGCACCATAATGTGCACAACGACGCGTACTAAATCAAAAGTCTTGTTTTAGAAATAACTTTTTTAAAGTTGTATAGAACTTTTGCTTCTAAAAATGGTATAATTATTGTCTAAAGGGAGGGTACGTTTTTCTTTTCCTATTTTTTTTTATAACTTATTAAGGCACATGAAATTGAATTATAATTCATCTCGTGAGTATACCATCCAAGACCTAATTAGAGTTCATACAATAAAACATGATTAATTAATTGTGTGATTCACAAGTTTGGAGATACTATTGGGCCGATGCCGAAGAATCTCTAATACAATTTTTTTGGTCAAATTTCAACGTAATTGCTTTGTCAATTAACTTACAATTTGCCAATCAAATTTAAGTCAGCATAAACTGCTCTCCCAAGCCCTACGTGACATTAAACTTCAGACCATTATTATGGTTTTAATGATTAATAATCATAGAAAATATGCTCCATTCACCCCACGTGTGGGGGATTATTGACCTTGGCTGTGTATCCATGGAAAAAAAAAAAATCAAGTGCATACATTATTTCCATCAATCATATATTATGGAGACCTGTCCACGATTATTTTCTCACTAAAATTACATTCAAAGCTCTATTGGGAGTCTAAAGCATTACAATTATTGCATAATAGTCCAGGGCATAGTTACATATAATGTAATTTATAACAATCAAAAGGTAGTCATTCCATACAAAAGAATAGTAGTATGTTTTACTAGTGTTCATTATTGACGCCTAGAAATAGAAATTTCAGAGTTGAAAATATATTTGCAAATCTTGTAGGTCTTGATTTGCATGCATAGAAAATGTTTAGCTGAGATTTTTGACCGAGAACGTTTATTTAAGTACAGATTTAGAAGCGCCAACAGAGCCTCTATAAGTTATAAAATTAACAAGGAAATTTTCATTTTTCTTAAATAGCAAGATAGAATTATTTAAAAAAGAGATTGGAATCGGAAGATTGTGTATTTATAAAGACATGATCAAATTTAAAAATAGAATTAAGATCATGTATGACGATCCTTACATACTGTTAAGAAGGATAAATTAAAATTTTAATACATATTTCTTATGGTCTATAATGTAACTTGACAAGTTAAAAAAGCTACCAGAAATTTAATTAATTAGCTATAATAATTACTTTATTTTTTTTCTCTTCATTGAAATTTAAGTATGCATGAAAGTGATAGTCTTCTTCACAATACATATACCGTGCTTTAGGAACGCCATACAAGAAATTCCCGCATTCGGTAGAAAATGAATAAAAATAAGGAAAAGACTTTTCATAAATTTTGAGCTCTTACATAATATAATTGTCAAGAAAACATTTATTCTTTTTAAAAATTTGCTGTTGATAAATCCGTGGATCTGAAAAGTTCATTTCGGACAATTGAACTTTCTCAAACTGTTTAAGAGCCATACACAAATGATATTGAAACAAAAAGCTCTCAAAATTTTCTTTGGTAGGTCAAACAAATAATGTTTCATTTTCGCACAAATGACCCATTGGCTTATCATTTATGACTTGGAAGCTACATGGTAGCGTGTGGGGAAATACAGCCAGGCCCAGCATATAAGATTTTGACCCGCCAGCATATTTTGAAAAGAAGTGCTTTTCAAAGTATTAATCAAGAGTCGAGACAACGACGAAGAATATCATGAACGTGCATGCATGACTTAATTAAATCAAATATGCAAACTAAGGAATCCGAGGAAAATTTGTTGTTGCTTTGTCGTGTGAAAATTGTATAGAAATTTCCTTTCTAAGAATTAAGATGCCTCTCTCTCTTTTTGTTTTTTGGTTTCCAATTCAAACTGCAAATTTGATATGGCATCATTTAAGGTTAATAATCAGTCCCAAGTATATGGTAGTTAAATCAGAAATATGCTGAGATCTGTCCCACGTACCTCGATGTAAGTCAGTTTGACGTAAGTTTAGTGTGAAAATTTATTCCAATGAAGGAGAGACGTTCCCAGTAAATCTCCTCTCATGGTATATACAAGAAATCTTAAAAGTCTGTTTGAGGCAAATCTGATACCCATCGGTAAATGTCCACCTCAAAAATCTGTTCCGGTGAAAGAGAGGCCTATTTCCAAATAAAGAGAAAATTTATTCTCACAATATATAGGTCTTTTTTTTTTTTAAATTGAAGTTGAACAGTTATAGTTTAAAAGATATAATACTAAAGTTTTTAGTAACAGTAACTAATGTATTTTGAGAGCTAAGTGATTTGATTTTACACTTATATCATGAAAATTTTATTATATCTTTACTAATTTCGTCAAAATTATTATTTAAAAATTACATTTACTATATATTATATACTATTAACTTTTATTTTATAGTTGTAGCTTTTCTTCACAGCAACTATACCTTAAAAGATATAGTACCTCAATACCAAACAAAGTTGTATAGAAACACTTTAACTTTGGAACTCAGTGAATTGTCACCATTGTGTCTTAACAAATATAAAGAAACTAAATGGGTTTTAATTTTTAAATGGGTATAGTACTTGTAGTAATTGGAAGAGTGGAGCTTTTAAACTACCTTTTTTAAATTGTATTTTCTAAAATACTCTCAGTTTAATTTATAAAACACACAATTACGTATTAAAATTAACCATTTTCCATAAAATTTCACCCAAAAAAATACTTTTAAATTTTTTAGTTATAAAAATACATAAAAATCCTAAAATCTTAATTTATTTCATTCTTATTATATAGCTTCTATTTCCATAACTCCAAACTCTCAAAATTTTCTTTATTATTAGAATTAAAATATAAATATAAATTATGAAATAGTGTGCTGTAAAACAACTGTTACAAAAATAATTTATTTAAGTGTTTAATTGAATTTCCATTCAAAAAATAAAACATAATTAAATTGCCTTTGTTATTTAGGTAATTTTAGTTTAAAAAAGGAGTTCTGGGGAGGTGTCAATGTACCTACTCCAATTGAAAATGTACAAATTGTTGTATTATTGTTTAGGCGAAGGCCGCAGGGCCCAAAATGTCCTCTTAATTAGTAAAAGGCCAATTGAGAGTTCTATAATTCGGGATTTCGGATGTAGCCCAATTTGACTCGTATTTCTGTTTCAAAGATTGGATCCAAGATGACATCCGAATCATAATTTGTTTATTAATAATCTCTCCACACCCATGTCATAAACTCTCGTATAAATTATATTGTAAATTTGTACTATATTGCTTGTCGTTTGAAAATTTAAGTTGATCAAAACAGTACTTATATCCAAGATGAGGAGGATTTAAAGCGATAATACGTTTTTAATTTGTAGGTGTAAAGAAATTATGGTTTAATTAAATTCATGTTTCTTGTTTTATGTAATTTTCTTTAATAATGAAGTTATGATTACGAAAATGGTGTTTTAAAAGTAAATTAAAGGGGTGTTTTTCTATTAGCACCAACTCACCTAACTAGAAAGTTTTGGGTGGCCACTTGGGCTTGTAGCCCAGTGGTGGACCATTACCCTCAAAATTAAGCATGACTATGAGGGCAATGGTTCGAGTCCCCACAGACTTAACCTCCTCCAATTAAACATAATTGTGTGGAGATTTCTATAAACGTTTTTCTCCCTTACGAAATGCGAGTGGAGTAGAGACATCCCTCCTCCGTGAGGGGTATTTGGGATGGGCATGTACTTCATAGAATAAAAATGTAATAATATAAGTCCCATGTATATATATCTGATTGTAAATATCAGTGTAATGACCTGCTGTCATAGCAGTTGTATATATATCTGTGTAATGCAGTAACCTGATGCTTAATCAGTTTCAAAAAAAAAAAAAAAGAAAGTTTTGGGTGAGACGATCAGACAAGCATGTTTCATTATCCCTACACCCATTTTGATAACATTTTATCACATACAGAAAGAAACAGCAAATAACAGTGACACTCTAGAGATAGCTAGCTGAAACACTAACAAATGATAAATATTTACAAGTAACCACTATAATGCTCACAAGGTCTTAACATAAGATATTTAAACAAAATCAATTTCATCTCACTCCACAAAACAACGTTAAAATACTAATTTGTTCCTAAAATTTCATATTGAGTACCTTACCAAGAGGTTGATATGTTGCAGGTATCTTCTCATATGTTGGAAAATTCATTGGTTTAGGTTCTGAAACCTCCTTGAGTGCAACTATACCAGCACTTTTCTTCTGCTTACGCTCCTTATATCTCCTTATTTGATCCTCAAGTCCTGCTTTTGCTCTCTCAGCTGCATCAGCTCTCGTCATAGCCTGTTCTACTCGATTCCTCAACTCCCTGATTTTTGCCGTTGCTCCTTCCAATTTCTTCTTCGAAGTTTCTAATTCATCCTTGCTTTCAGGCTGAATAGGGTAACATTCCACTAGTGCCATAGAAACTTCATCTGCCTTAACAGCTTTCTTGACCAACAAGTCATATTCCTCAGCAGAAATTACTACAAAGGCACCATTCTGATCTTCTCTTATCTCTTCAGTTACATTCTCCAACTCATCAACTTGTTGAAATTCAACTCTAGTGTTAATCAAGGCAGATTCGACTATCTCAGCCTTTGCTACATTTTCTTTTTTTCTGACCTCATCCATCTCAGTTTTAGCCCTCTGTAACAAATCAGTAAGCATTTCAGCATTAGATTTCAAGCTATCCATCTCTTCATTTGCATTCTTCACTTCTAGTTTTAATTGATGCAACTCTGTCTCCATAGATTCAATACGAAACGCTTGAACTAAGTTTCTCCTTTCCTTGACTTCCATTTCTTCTTTTACTTGTTTCAATTCTTTTATCACATCGGACTTATCTGATGAACTAAGCATCTCAATTGATTGCTCAAGTTCCAACCGCAGCAAATCACTGACTATGGACTTCTCCAGGAGCTCAATCTCCAATTCTTGTATCATTTCCAATTGCCTTTTCAAATCCTCGAACTGCTCTTCTGCTTTAGCTGCTTTTGCTTTAGCTACCTCTAACTCAGCATCTATCTCAGACAAAATTTTACACTTCTCACTGTGTGCTTCAATAGCAACCAACTCTGCCTTAAAGAGAGCTTCATTCAGCTCGGACACATGCCTTGAAAGCATATCTGACTTGTCCTTCTCCATCCCAGCAGCACTCTCCATCAGTTCCGCTTGTGTCATTGCCTTGAGCTGCAAGCCTCTGGCTGCAGCAAGTTCTGTTTCCATGCTAAGCAACTCCTCTTGTGCAGCCTTCAACTCATTCAAAACATGCAAAAGTTGCTCACGGAGCCTTGCAGTTTCTGCAAGCTGATCAGCCATCTCCTTGAGCTTTGATTTGAGTACATCTATACAAGTTCTAGCCTCCGTACATTCTTCTACGTACTTCCCCCTTTCATCCTCAGATTGCTTAAGCAGTGTTGAAAGTTCATCGGCAATTTTCTGATAGTGGTCTAGCTTGAGAAGGGCTTGCTTTTGGGCAGAGTCCTTTGCTTCCAATTGCAGCTTGCAGTTTGCTAAATCCTTCAGCAAGCCTTCAACATCCATCTCTTTTTCGTTCTCCGACTAACCTCAACCGAGAAAAAAAAAAAACAATAAAAATACAACAATAAAACAATCTCTCTGTGTTAGATCTTGCCAAAATATGCCTACCCTAGATCAAATTTACTCCCCTACACATCTAAGGTGTATTTGAACTGTGTTGAAATGGAATCACTGGCTATTAGATATTAAAACAAACAGAACATGGGGGGTTTTGTAATCTGTAACACACATGCGTGTGTACTTACCGAAATTAAGTTGAACCACAACGGTAACGAATTAAAGTTTCCTAATTGAGTCTATTATCAACAAATTAAAGAAACTAATTATGTGGAAAATTTGAAAAAAATAAACTTCAAGAAAATCTCACATCGCTTGTGGGGGATTTTTGTTTTCCCTGATCAACTTTCTCCCCAAAAAATGACAATGCAACTTGAACTGGTTCAATAGGCTTGTCATCAATCTCACCCATTTTTTCTAATCAAAATGAACAAAACGTGAAACATAGATTTTCAGTGAAATATTCCACACAAAACGTGAAAAATATTTATGTTTTCCCACATTTTATCATCAATCAGACACAGAAAATGTCAAAAACAGAGGTGGCAATAATTAATCAAAACAAAAAAGAAGAAGAAGGTACCTGAAGTTGGCAGACCCAAGTCCCCAGTAAATCTGAGACCAATGGAAGAGAGAATGGGGGGATTGAGAAAGGTTAGAATGAAGAAGATTCATGGAACCCAACATTGTGTTTTCTTGTTTGTGTATGTTGGGAAAAACAAGGTTCTGAGTTTTGTCTGAATTTGAGAGCCCAAGTTTTGTAAACAACGTTCCAAGAGCTATACCCTTGAACTAAACGGTGAATTTTAAGTCCACAAGAATTTGATTGAATTTGCTTTCATCAGAATTACTTTGTTTTTGTTTTCTTATTTTAGTGGAAACAATTTGTTTCGGAATTTTCGCAGGCTCCTCGTTAATTTTTTTTTTTTAAAAATATTTGCACAGGTACCCTGTAAAAATGTAAAAATTTAAACTTTTCAATTGTCTGGTTCACGCATTATACAAGAAATTTCAGAGTTAATAAGTGGGACTTATGATTAGTTATAATAACCCAAAGGAAAAATCACTTACAACTGAACTTCACAATAAAAATGATTAAAATGTTTTGACAAAAGGACTTTCAACGATGGAATTTAGCACAAATTTCGCAGTACAACAGTAAATATCAGTTCCTCTAATTGCGAGATTTAAAACAATATATTATTTGATTAAATTCAATGTCGTGTTTCTAAATTTTACTTAAATTTGTGTCAAATTATTTAGATAACAAGCTTTATATTTTAATTTTATAAGAGTAGTATTACTCACTCTTCAAAATTATAACCCAACCTAAAAAAAAGTCACGGCCCTTAAAAGAAGATGGACAAGCTGCAAAATTATCAATTCTGTTCATACCTACGAGCAAAGCAAAAGAAACAAAAATTCGTCATTTTTCTCAACTTTCAAGCTGTTAATGCATCCAAGAGAGGCGAGCTGTTTTTGTATGCCAGTTATAAAATATCCAAAGCTGGCTTAAGCTGTGATTTTTCTTTTTCTTTTTCTTTTTTTTTTTAAATGTAGATTGTAGGAATGGGTAAATTTGAGTTCGGATTGAGTTTAGATCAACCCTACTAGATTTTGGGTTGAGAAAAAAGTGATCCAAAATAGATCCAAACTTGTACTTTGATTCGATACAATTTGAACTTTATTCAGGTTGGTTATTAGAAGATAGTTTTAATGTAATTATCTCATTTTAATCTTTTTTTTTACGAATTTTCAATATAAAATGAAAATTACTACTACAAAATTAAATAAATAAAATAAAATAAAAGTAATACTGTATATATATAGTTAATTCGATCCTCCAATAACAATCCAATCAGATTTGTCAAATCCCACCAAATCCGTATCTAATCAGAATCCATATTTTTCAAATTAGATCAAGTTAGGTCGAGTTATTTGCCTACCCAAATTTTTCTTAAGTAATTCGAACTTACCCTTATAAGTAATTTCACATGTTAAGGTTATCATAGACTTAAAACTTTATTTGTGAGATGGTTGCTGACTTTAATAAATTTCTCTTGAAATTCGGTTGTTAGCGATTTTTTGCTTCTGTTTTGCGTCATTTATATTTGGCTGACAAACTCATTAATTCCTATATGAATAAAGACTAATTTGTCATGTTGTTGATTTTTTTTAAATACATTAACAAATAATTTATTTTAATGATTAATGAATTATAATGTATCAATTGTAAGAATATTGATAATTATTGTGAAATTTTATATGTTTTTCTATTTTCATTTTTTACACACACTAAGCTAACCAACTCTATGCATAAATATAAATTAAAGAGGATTATTTTTTCCCTAAAAAAATTGGTTTGAGGAGTGGCGGAATTAAGATTTTGGTTGAGATAGGTCAGAATGAAGAAATTGAAAACTTGAGGAGGCTAAAATAAAACTACCAAACTTATTGAGAGAGATAAACTATAAAGTTCTCATAGAAATTAACTAAATTTCAATTAGTTTAACTAGTTAAATAAATTAACAGAAGCCAAATCAAGTGTACTAATATTTTCTTGAGAATCATGAAACGTAATTAATATGAATAGATGACATTATTTGTTGTAATTTTAATCGTATGCCAATAATTTACATAAAAAATTAACTCTTACGTTTTAAGAAACCTGGGGAAAATGAGTGTTAAGTATACATAACAACCGCGGAGAATTATGGAGCATAGTAGTTTAAGTCATTTCGTTTGCCTTGATTGAAGTTTGTCTGTCAAGGTTGTGCTGTCATTGTCTATGTTTCCTTACGACATAATTATCGGTAACAACTATGATTGAAAACTTAAATCAACCTATCAACCAATAGCCAATTAAAATTATTGAAAATTTGTAGTAGTTAAACATCATTATTCGTAACAACTATGATTGAAAATTTAAATCAACCTATCAAGCAATAACCAATTACAATTATTGAAAATTTTTAGTTCCACACCTTTTTCTTGAAGAAGAAATTCTCAAAATGTCATGTCATTTCATATATATTCGTGCATATCTAATCTTATATTTTGAATTTTATTAAAGTATAAGTATGTGATTAAACCATATAGTTTAATAATTTTTTTGAACTTAAAATTAAGTGGAGGAAAGAGCAATAATAAAGGGGTGGAAAATTATGTGGTGATGCTTATGAAACTTGAATCGCTTATTAAAATACATGGACCAATTAGAAATTGACTTTCAACTCTAGGGACTAAAGTAACATTTGTATTAAAATTTTATTGATAAAATTGATTTATATATTCTAAAATCATATTTCAAAAAATGATCAAATTACATTCATGTCTATTGTTATTTAATTGATTTTTTTCGTGCCGCCTTATTAGTTATTACATATATTCCCTAACTTTTTAGGCTTTCTCAAATTGCAATTAATAAAAGATCACTTTCATTGTTAGGTGGGGTGGTGTTATGTTGAATTTACAAGTTCATAAATTATAATCACCTGACATGCAGGTAATAAGTTCTTAAACGAAATTATTTATTTTCTTGTATATATGTTCCTTTTTTCTTTCCTCTATTGTAATCTTTTTCACATAGGAACATCTTGTTCGTCCATTGTACAGCGTTTTATCAGAGCCATAGAGATTTTCTGAAGCTTGTGGTCAGGCTGGCTCTAATAGCATCTAATCTTCTCTTTCATTCTTCAACTGAGAAAAGCTTGTGAGTGAAGAGAAAAAAGAAGAAACTAAATGGAAAAAGCTCTAACTAAAGTTGGTACCTTCTGGGTTTCCAAGAAAGCCAAAGAAGAACTCTCCCACATTACCCAAGATCTCTCGGTATGTGCCATTTATAAAATACAATACATTATGTTTTATTTAAAAAAATTGCATTATTTATATCACATTTCAAATCTCGTTTTCTTGGCTGTTTTTCCTGTTGATTAGTTGCTCAAAGTTCAGTTGTTTGATCAGTGAATGCATCATTGTTTTGAGACTTTCGTCAATAAATTCATTTCTTCTTAATTTGCTTGAATTATTGGTTTGCATATAAACTTAATAAGCATTATATATTCTTCATGCCTATTGTTTTTTTTTTTTAATCCTAATTGTTGCTTGCAAATCCAGTCTTTATCAAACACTGTTGAGGAAAAGGCAAAACTGATATTAAGCAAGCTCAAAGGTATGTGGTACTTTTACCTCAATTCAACTCAACAAACAAGCAATAACATGCACGCATTCTTAGAAATGAACAAACTTATTGACCAATTTTTTCAATTTGTTTAAATAGGTAAGCCGCTTAAGGCATTGCCGGATCTTCTCCGCGAGTACAATATTCCCCCCGGACTCTTCCCCCGGAACATAACATGTTATGAATTTGATGAATCGCGATCAAAACTGATCGTATACTTGCCATCTCCATGTGAGGTGAGCTTCAAGGACTCATCTGTTGTAAGATACGCGACTCGCGTCAAAGGGACATTGTCAAGGGGAAAGCTATCTGTAATTGAAGGAATGAAGACTAAGGTGCTTGTTTGGGTTAAAGTCACAGGTGTGGCTGTTGAGAGTTACAAGTCTGATAAACTTTGGTTCACTGCTGGTGTGAAGGTATCACGGCCAAAAGATGCTTATGAAATGCCAAGAGATGCAATCAGAGTAGAACAATATTGATTATCTCAAGTTGTTACATCAATATTCCTTGTGCGATCAAATTTAATGTGAATTCTCTACTTGAAAATTCAATCTCCCTATTTTTATTTGCCTCTTTATCTGGAAAATCTGTTTACCCTTTTATCCAAAGTTGATCCAATTGTAGTGATTAGTAAGATCCTCAAAATCAACATGATAATATATGCTCCTTTATTAATACATCAACGGTGGTGCTCATTGGTAATTGGACTACCAATTCATATCCTCATTCTCGACAAATTTAAATTTGTCATATATTACACCTCTGCTTAACACTTCTCTTGCAAAGAAAATTACTGTTCTTTTATTTTTTCTTTTTTCATTATTTATAAGAGAAAATTACCAATTTCCCATTTACTCTAGTCAATATGTATCATTTACTCCCTATTATTCTTATAATAGTTAATAACCTCCTAACATCATAAATTTACAATATTATCTTTATTTTCAAAGACACCTTTATTTATATTTATTATAGATTAAACAAATCACATAAATGGAAATTAAAATAAAAAAATTAAGTATTATAAACAAGAAATATATGTTTTGATATGAACAAAAAAATTAATAATAAATTTTTTTCTTGTACTTTTTATTTTGTAAATGTTTTCTTATAATAAATATTTTAAAATATTTTAAAATTATATGTAAAAAGTACAAGAAAAATATTTTATCATTAATTTTATCATATTTTTTATTTTAATTCCCATTCATGTGATTTATTTAATCTATAATAAATATAAATAAAACACCACATTCATTGCATTGATCGTAAGATTTTTAGTCTAAAAAATAAGTAAGATTTAAAAACAATTGTCATATTTCTTTTTTGTTTTTCCTAACAAGGAAATAGAAATTCTTCTACCAGATACTAGCGGCATTCGATAAAGAATTTTTTTTATCAAGATAAGTTTATTAACAATCTATATATTACTAATTTACTAGATAAAATCGGATAAAATATTCCATTTACTACGTTATCATATGAATCTAAGTTGGGCTAACATGTCAAATAAAAATATACCTCACAATAAAAGCTAATAACATGTGAAAAAAAAATATACCTCAGGATAAGAATTACTCTGTAATATTCTCTCCCAAAAATTATGGTAATTATGACAAACAAGTTTTTAAAAATAAAACTTTGTAAATCTTTTCCTGTATCTTGTGGCTATGCCAGCCGTTCAAAAATCAAAAGGAATTAAGTTTAGGAATTAAAAAAAAAAGAATCTAAATAAATATCTACGGTTCACATATTTTTTTTTTTAATTAATTGAGATCAAAGGCACATCAATCATAGAGGCTTGCACATTCAATGCAATATTATCTATGATAATAATATTTGACTTTCTCAATTTATTTCATAAGCCTCCAATTATTACTTTTAATGGAATTCCTATTTTTTTGTCTTATGAAATTAAAATTTATGTAGGCCTGATAGAGAAGTGTCATTGTTGCCGATCTGTGCGTGAATCCTTTCATTTTGCTACAATCATCAGTTATTGAGAGAAGCATGATAGTCATGATGAAAGATTTGTGGTCTTTTGTTACTTCATTTAATGGTTACTTTGTTGCCTATGTATGACTTGGCTCTGCTCATTATCTAGGGGTGTTCAGAATCTAATATGATCCGCTCAATTCATTTGATCTGTAAAAATTCGATCTATAAAAATCTGATTCGTGGATTGGTGGATTAGATTACATTGAAATTTTAAAAATCTACAGTCGGTGGATTGGATACGGATTTACTTATGTAAATCCACAAAAATCCGCAAAAAAAAAAATTATTTAGTAAAAAAATTAAACTCGTAAATATGCCATTATGCTTACTAATAAGTAAATAAATTAAAATATAGTTATATTAACACCCTATTATATCTTATCCGATAATAATATAAAATAAAAAGAATTAAATAAAAAAATAACTTTCTAACTAATTAATTTTCATGTACTGATCTAAACAAATGAGTTTTTTTTTTATGTTATATTTTGAAACTTTAATATTACTTTTTTTATGGAATGAAGCGTAAAGTCGTTTAACTTATAAAATACTATTATACAATAATAAAACAATAATGTTTGAAATCCCAACATGTGAGTGCCAACTTGAGTCTCAATGCTATATGTCACTCATTTAGTGGATAGTGGATTTGATAACTAGTAAATTACTTAACTACCATCCAATGAATAAATGTCACATCAGTTGAGACTAAAATTAAGACTTACATATTGAGATACCTAACATTGCTCTTATGCAAAAGGACCCTAGCGTAAGTAAACCTATAATTGCTAATAACTTATTTTCCATCACAAAAGAAAGGCTATTAAGTAAAATAGTCAAGAAGAGACCTTATGTCAATTTGATTATATAGAGAACACTTGAAGTTTGAGTAACTATGATTAGAAGTATGATCCTATTCATTATTTAATTTTTCATGTGGTATCAAAACCATCTTCATATCATGTTCAAATATATGATTTTGTATGGCATGTTCATGGTATATATCAATATTGAATCAAATTTCATATCTGTTAATGAAATATTTTTATGTGATTTCTCATGAACCTATACAGTTTGATTTTTAATTGAATGATATTGCTAAGTTAATAATCATGAGTCAAGATTTTGTAATAATTGAAAATCACAAGTATATTATGCTTTAAAAATCAATATTGATGGCATTCATAAAGTCTTAAGCGTTCATCTAATTCTTGAAGGCAATATATTTTTTATGCATATATTATATTAAAAATGTATGGAATTGTTCACTATGTTACATCATATGTTATCATGGTAGAGGTTATTCCTGAAGAAATTAATTTCCATGGATATGTTAAGTAAATGTATTTTAATTCGATACACACACATATATACATATACACATACATACATTCATACATACATATATATATATATATATATATATATATGTATGTATGAATGTATGTATGTATGTATGTATATTTATATATATGTACATGTATATGTGTATACACGCACATATAAAATTCATGTAAACATACTTTTGAATATATATAAAGTATATATACATATACTTTTTGAATCTGAATTTAGTGTATGTATGTACGTATATCACGGACAGACTTCTAAAGTAATTAGTTAAATTGAGACTTGACCAGATTAATTAAAATCAATTTTGGCTTTTGGGTTTGTAATATGTGGTTCTAATTGATTCTTTTGGAATTAATATGTTATCATGAACAACACATAAAGAATTGTGAATATTGGAAGTTATTTCTATGGCTGTTATTAAACTCCATGCGTTGGCTGTGAATAAATGAAATTCTAGAAATCATAGATTCCACGCCTATAGCAGCAACAATAGTAATAGAGTCGCAAACAGATTTGTATAAATTAGTCCATACAAATTAACGTGACATGAAGAGATTAGTTGAAAAGTAAATTTTTTTTTAGTATTTGACAGTTTTGTGGCTTTATCATTACTCATAATAGTAAATAAGGCTGACTCTAAAGTATTGAGGGCCTTAAACAATTTTTTTTTATAAGGCGTCCTTACATTCAGTAGTTTCACTACTCAAGGAAATATAAAAGGACTTAAAATTCAATCAATTTCTTAACTATATCTTGAATATTGACAATTAACAAGAGAGTAAGAAATTAAAAAAAAAAGAAAAGAAAAATAGTTAAGAATACATCTTTTTTAACTCCTTTAGAATTATTATTTTAAGAAACTATTTTTTTAACTTCAAAAGTGAGCCAATAAATGGAATAATTTTCTTTATAGAGGAAAGTGCAAGAAGGTGTATAATGTTAAATAACTAAGATTTTTTTTAAACAGACAAATAATTCAATCTTTTTCTTGGAAAAACTAATAATAAATCAATGGTTAGATACTACTATCAATTATAGCTCTTTAACATTAACGTTATCAATTAGAGGATTTTTATAAAAATTCTTAATTATAAGATAAAAACCCTCTAATTATAAGATAATTATTAATTAAAGAGAGATATAAAAGAAATTTATTAGCAACATTAATTTGAGCATATCAAGAAAATACTAAAAAAATAAAAAAGAAGTGTTCATAACATATGGAACTTAAGCGACCATAATAGATCTTCCTGATGTATGGGGCTCCAAACGACTGCCTAATTTATCTATATTTAAAGCCACCTTCGTAGCGAATAATTAGTCTAGTTTAGCGGTTAATGACCTTTATGCATGAAGGTGTTGAAAGGTTTCACATTTATATGAAGCGAATATAAGCAAATTTTGTGGCTGACAACCCCTGGAGATAAAGTTTGCCTATTACAAGATTGTTTATGTCGTGGGTGTAGATTGCTTATCAGGATCCACTCGCATTAGCTTGGGTTTAAATATTTTTTGATATGATAAGGTATAATGCATACAGGGAAAATGAAATTTTTAGGGATTATAATTTTGTCATCTTGCGTAAATATCCATTTGTAATCTTGCACCTAAGATTTTAATTGCTCTAAAAGTTATATATAACGACATCAACTTCTAGCATATTATTTGTGCCAAATTATTTTTGCGATATCATTTAGAGTTCTAAAATGTTATTGTATCCTTAAAGTAGCCATAGGATTTCAAGATATGATGATATATATTAAATGATATATGGCAAGTAGTATATAATATCATATAAAGACAAATAAAAAATGATATATAGCAAGTGTTTGCAATTTATTAATTAAATAGTTATTTTGCCCCACAGGGAAATAATTTTTTTAATGATTTAATTGGAACAAGATAGTAAATTGGGCTTCAATTTATGAGATTTTTCCTAGGCTCACACAGATGAAATTTTGTCTATATTTTCTAGTGTTATTATTAAAAGCTCATATATATTGGTAAATTAACATCGGTAAATTTAAAATTTAAGTTTGTGATTACATAGCATGAAATGCATATGTTTTTCCCTAATTGATTGCATGAATCATGATCTCGATGTATAGCGTTTCATGTGGATGAATAATTTGTTCTTGCAAAATCAAGTACTCAACATGAACAAAATAGATTTAAGCAGTGGGAGAAATAAATCTATTGAGCCTAAATTTCATGTAGGGAAAAAAGTAATGGTAATTCTGTAACTCAAGAGGTGAAAGTTTTATGAAGGTTACCGAAAAAAAGTAATCTGTGACTTCCCATGAGGCATTGGCCATCATCCTAATTTCATTTGCAAATTATAAAGATGGACCAAATATAAGTCTCTGATTTGAGATTTACAATATTTATAATGTTAATCTCATTGTGTTTATAGAGAACATTGTTGATCAAAATATAAATCTTTTAAGTTAATGGGAGGTGTGGAATTTTAGTTTGATATATAGATTATGATTTTGTGATAAAGTTAAGGTTTTTATGCACAAAGTGAATGACTTTATCCATTAATAAGCCTGAGACGACTATTGATCATGTGTAGAGATAAAGCCCATCATATTAAAAGATCCCATAAATTGCCTGGTTGTCTTCTTGCTTTGTCATGAACTACATGAGTCATTGCTTTCAGGCTAATTCCCGGAGTTCTCACTTAAGTTTACCTCAAGGTCAACTATTAAATTCCCAAAGCACAGCAAAATCCTTATTTTTCCGAGCTCGCTCATATCATTTGAGTTATTCCTTCAGCCAAAACGTTCTCATGATCTGTGTTAATAATATGCCGTCGTGCAGCTGAAATTTTCACTTGTTCTTTTGCTGGATCTCTCTGGAAAACAATTAATAATAAGATTTTTATGATACTACATTGGATTTTTATTGCATTGATAATGGGATTGTTGTGGGCCTTTGGATTTAAGTGTTTTAATATATACCATTCATGTAGTACAATAAATGAATTAATAATTTTTTATGTTTAATTAATTGATAAAAAAGATTTCTACATCATCTGAATACATATAGAAGCTAATCCCTTATCGAAACACACCTCATTGCCAAAACTCAGAAAAGCGAAAAGTTTATGCTGTTGAAAACTTGAAATCAGTATATAACAGCCGATCACATTTCCTTTTGGTGCAAAGAAATATGGTGAACAAATAATAAATAAATAAAGAAATAGAATAGGACATACAAG
>NW_006262339.1:7544095-7637362 GCF_000493195.1 Citrus x clementina | reverse complement strand
CAACCAAAGAAACATGAGAGATAAAGACCTAGGAGTAACAACTCAATAATATAGAGAGAGAGGTGGCATTCCATAATAACTCTTCTTTTGAGGTACTAAATAAACTTTTTAACCTGTTTATTAACAGGTTATAATATAATTAAATAAATTCAGTTTTTGATAAACAAAAAATTTTACACCATTGATTAAATCTGACGGTGTAAATTTGTTGCACTATTAATGTTCTTTTAAAAAATAAAAATACTGTCATAAAATGACCAATAATCACAACAACAATAAAGTTAATTTTTAGAGCTTCAGTCTTATTTCATCCAGTTCTTACCTATACGTTTAATTAAATTTAATATGAGGATCCTTTAAAAATATATCCAGCTCTTTTCCGAAACTATGGGGGTATAGACATTATTTTCCCTACAGAAGCTTTTTTTTTTTTTTTTAATAGTTATGGTGTTAATTGGTTTAAGTGAAAATATTTTGTGGCACTAGAAGTTTGAGTTTGAATCTCATTCACAGAAATAAGTAGATTTAATTTCTATTAATGCCATAAATTTAAACAAAAAAATGTAAATGAAGCTAAGTGTGCCTGTCACCTAATTGATATAAGCTAGGGTAAAAAAAATGTAGTTTTGTTCAAATGGGTCAAGAGATCTCATGGCAAATGCCAAGAGAAAAGGTCATACTCGCCTGAGACAGAACATAACGTAGCAAATCCCATGAGTATTTAATTTTTATGGCACACCATGAGATTAGGCAACAGAATGCGGAATAAGATTAGATTAATCAAAATGGGCTCATATGTTGATATTTCCACCCCACAAATTCTGCAAATTCACCTCATTTTTAAAAAATAATTACAAAAAGTCTTTATTATTTTTAAAAATTTCAAATAAAAAAGAATTCAGAAGAATTACTCAATTAAATATATCTTAATTTATTTTGATGTGACTTAGATTTTTTTATTATATTTGACTAATAAGATTGCTTTAATCTAAATTTAAATTGATTATTTTACCCTTAAAGGTAAAAATACCAAAAATTTAATTTAACTTAAACAAATTTTTAATTTTATACAAAATTCATTGTTTCTAAATAGTTAATTCTACTTTATTAGTATCATTATTAATTTTTAACTAAATTAACGTAATGTCTTTATGAGAAAACACTGATTAAATTATTACACTATCAAATTTATGTCATTTACATGTAAAATATTGAAACTAATTAGACTTCATTTAAGAAGTTAGATTATAAATCACAAAATTAAGTATCTAAAGTATTAGATATAAGAACACATATTTTTTGGGACAATTGGGCCATTTTATGTCATAAAGCAAAATAATTAAATAGAACTTGTATTAAAGCTACTTTAATAGTAAAAAAAACTAAGTAAAAAAATATAAGAATGATTTAATTGATTAGTTACATAATTTTTTTTGGTTGATTTGTATTTATTAAAAAAATGTGTATTTATTGTAAATATTTTTTAGAAATGGGGTGGGTTTACACAAATAATGGGGTGGAAATATCCCCCCTTTCTAAAAAATATTTACAATAAATACACATTTTTTTAATAAAATGAGATTGAAATTGGGTACTTATGATTATATTTAAACTTAATGATAAACAGAGCTTTGTTGTTAATTTTTTAGAAATATACAATGAATAATTTTTGGATAAAAATATAAAATTAATTAAATTTTAATTGTATATTATTATACATACATGTGTGACAAAAAATTATAAGGAGTTGATTACATCACAGCATAGTACTGAACCAAATGTCTTAGAGCTATCCTCTAATGATTGCCAATTCCATTATTAACATGGACTTTTTTTGCCTAATCCCACCTTTTGCCCCGATCCCCTTACATGATAAATTGACAACTTTTTATGGTTTTCTTAGAATAATTTAAGAATGATTAATGTGACAGGATTCAGATAGATGTTTAATATAAGAGAAATATTTATTATTATAAGTTTTCGACAATTAAAATTAATGTCATTTACTTCAATTTTTTTATTTAAAATTATCAGAATTAAAAAAATAGAAATTGCACATTAATTCTAAAAAATAGTTCGCTCTAAAATTACATCATAGTATTTTGCACACTATTATAATAAAGATGCATACATTTCCTTTAGAAATGTTTACTTGTTTTATTTTGTTAGTGAAATATATATATAACTTTAATTAAGTGTATCTAAATAGTTAATAATCTACTAATACAACTATAAGATAAAGTAAACACATTAATAAAAATATTATTGATTCTGATTATGTTTTTGTAACTCAAGCCTACAAATTATTCTGATTCTGTTTACAGTCCAATCCAACTGCAAGCCATTCCAATTAGTAGTAAGAAAATGAGTTATTAAAATGTTTATCTCATAGTGGACAATCAATAACTTTATTAATATTATTATTATTATTCTTAAAAGTTAGGGGGCGGTCAAAGCTCACATAGTTTTTATTTTTCTCCCTTACTACCCCTAAGATTTGAACCCCGAGCGTTAGCTGTTACAAGTTTGACATTGTTGCTAGGGGTGGGCAAAAAAACCGTAGTGTTAAAAAAATCGAACTGAACCGACGGTTTTTTCTAATTCGGCTCGGTTTTTATTTTTTAAAATAACCGAATATAGCGTTTGTAAAAAAAATTGAAATGTCGGTTCGGTATTCGGTTCACTTAGCTGAACAGAAAAACCGAATTATTTTTTGATTTTATTCAAATCAAACATGATTTTATTCAAATCAAACATGTGTTATTTTTCTTTATAACATTATGATATGTTTATATAGATGGAGTATTGGAGTTTGGTTATGTATTTTGAAATTTTAATATTTCATATTTTGGGAGTATCTTATTAATAGTTAGTAAGATATTAGTGATAAAATGTGTTTTGAATACTTTGTATTTATTGTTAATATTTGTAATAAAATTAGGATAAATTAATTGTTGAAAAAAATTATTACATTCATGAGGCCCAATGGGCTAAAAATTTAAAAATTTAAAATAGGCCTAATAGGCTCAGAACTGAAAAAACCGAACTGAACCGAACCGATCCGAAAAAAACCGTTTGAGTTTGGTTCTTATTTGGTTCTTTTTATAAAATAACCGATTTAAATCGGTTCTACTTAATTTCGAACCAAACCGAACCGAACCGTGCCCACCCCTAATTGTTGCCAACCCGACGACGCCCTTGGGGGCATCAATAACTTTATTATTAATTTAATACTAATTTAAGTTTTAGACAAAGTTTTTGAACCACTTCCATGACGGCCAACTCAAGTCCCATGAGTGGGATCAGGTTATACTTTTTGGTATGTTTGGGGTTCCTTACTGAAATATTATATTAAGTTATATTAGGGGCATTACTTTAAACTATAACACAATAGTAGGGATGGTAAAAATCCCCACGGGGACCGGTACTCTCGGGGATTTTCCCCATTCGGGGAGGGTATGAGGATAATTTCATACCCAATTTCTTATTCGAGGAAGGGATGGAGAAATTTTTTTACCAAATTTTTTATTCGGGGAAGGGACGGGGATGAGGTGGAATCCCCATCCCCTACCCATTTCCCCATTTTAATTTTTAATTTTATTTTTATTTTTTAAAATTACTAGTAAATAAATTATAAAATTTGAATTATAAAATTATAAATATTGGTAAAAATAAAAAATATTAAAATATTTATATTATTAAACTTTTAGGCCTAATTAACTAATTAAAGTCCTAAATTTTTATTTAGGACATTAAAAAAACCGGGTAAATTCTATTAGCCCAAAAAATTTGTTTTTATTTTAATATTCATTAAATGTTTTAAACTTAAATCTATTTTTTATTTATTTTTAGATGTTATAATTGTCCACATCGAATCATAATTTTAATATCTAATCTAATCTAATCTAATATTTGCTCTTGATTTGCTCCGACTTAACTATTGTGCTGTAAAGGAAATGGTCCATATTTATAAAGTGCCCACGCCACCATTGAAAAAGTTAATTTTGAATCTAAATTCGATTTTATTTGTAACAATTTTGTATTTGACTATTAATTTATTCATGATAGTTTGTAAAAGAAGTTTGTATCTCTTACATGCTGCGTTTCTTACTAATTTAATGTATGTGACTTGTAATGGATATTAATGTAAGATATATTTTAAACTTTACTTTTATTTAAATTTTTTATTTTAATATGATTAACTCAAAATCGAAAACAAAAAATGTATTAGTTATTCGGGGATCGGAGACCCTTGGGGATTCCCTGTTATTATTCGGGGAGGGGATGAAGATTCTCTCAAGTAATTCTGACGGGAACGAGGAGGGGACGGAGACATACCCAAAATATCGAAGATGAATACGAGAAAATTGGTCCCCTCCCCCCCCCCCCCCTATTGCCATCCCTACACAATACCAATAAGGCGATAACTTTTACTATAAATATTTGTGCTTGATAAAATTGATAAATTCCAAATTAGGAAAATAAAGTCTTAAAACACTTGTTTGAAACAGATTGGTCCAATTGTAAAAATCGTCAACACTGAACAATCCTATCACCAGTGATACGATTAATGTGTAGAAGTCATGGTCGCTGAAGACGTCATGTATGGCTGAGGCCTTCCTGAAGATTAAAATATGCTTGATATTTTGTTTTTGAAAGAATGTAGTTCATTATAACAAATAGAGCATTAAAAAATTTCACCACTTATGTTAGAATTTCTTCCACCACACACACACACACACACACACACACACACACACACACACACACACACACGGTGGTCTCCACAAAGAGAGAGAGTTAATTTGGCAATTACAAGGGCAACAACCATCTCACCCCTTTTGGGGACCTCATGAACGTGGAAGTGATCTTTTTTTTTTTTTGGGTGGGGAAAGTATGCAAGATATTGATGATACAATTTCAAAGAGACAGAGACTCGAGAGAAGCACAAAATTTTGGTCATGCAAACTAGGAATTAATAATTTAAACCAATGTTTGCTATGTTTGGAGTGCCATGTTAAATTATATTAAGTTATATTAGGTTGGATTGCTATAAACTACAACGTACACCCCGTACCAACAGAGCAATAATTTTACTATAAATATGTCTATTAGATAAAATTGATGAATTACGAATTAAGAAAATAGTCTATGACAGCCAAATTTGTCTAATTGTAAAGATCGTCAACAATGAACAATCCAATAATCAAGTCTTAGTCGCTGAGGGCTTCCTTTCTGGTCTAAGACTTCCTGAAGATTAATCATGCATGATATTTAATTTAATTTTTATTTTTAAAAAGAAATTAGTTCACTAAATAACAAATAGAGCATTAAAAGACGGTCACGATATCTGATGGAATTTCTTGCAACCATACATGGTCCAACGACAGAGTTAATTTAACAAGTGTATGGAAAGCATGTTACAGATTCTGGACGCATGCTAAACAGGAAAGTGATATTTTGGCTTTTTTTTTTCGTTTTTGTTTTTTTTTTTTTTTGAGAAAAATCAGACATGATATGTATAATTTAAACAAAAGTTGCTTTCATTGAACCCAGATTATTTCATTCCACTAATTTCATCGCCGTGCTCATTTTTTAAAATATATTCATTGTTAAAATGAATAATAATTGTTTTTATTTATGGCTTTTAAAAATCATGAAACTAGCCTCAATTAGAATCTCTGTTTTTTAAGTGTTTCTCTGGTAATAGCCACATACACTCAACTTGGATCAAACTACTTTCAAAATAATCCAACTAAATCCAACCATAGCCTGGGAGAGTTAAGAAAACTTTTGCCTAACTCTTGCGGACGATAGAGACCATTGCCTAAGTGAAGGGCGGGCAACGTTGAAAATACCCATCTCTTGCTGGCAATGGCCATGAACCGAACACCTCTTGCAACAATTCTTAGTTTGTTTTTAAGGGTAATTCAGTTAAAATTAGGTATATGTGGTTATCATGGCAAGAAATTTTATTTTATGATAAATTTTGACAATGAGTTTTTTAAAATGGCCAGATAAGTACATTTTTCCAATCATTTCGGACTTTAACAATTTAACTTCCTTCTCCGTTTCAATCGTATTTTTTCTTGGTATATATTTATCTGTTATTGTAATTCTAAACATTTTATTTCAAAAATTGTCAACTTTTATTTTAAAGATGCATGTGAAAATTCTCATAAATTTAATGGGTGGTACATTTTTTTTATTTTATTCCGAACTTTTCCAAGTTAGAATTGCTTTTCGCTCATGTTTTGATTGGTCATGCTCATAACAATAGTGAAATAGAATATTATTTGAAAACTACATAAATCTATATGCAATTTGATATTCTGATAATAATACACTGGTAAGGAAAAGAAAGCTGAAGTATGTGGAAGAAATAGAACATGGCTACTTAAGTAATTTTACTAAAAGCTGATTTAGTAATAAAAATTTAAATAAAACGGGATATAGAGAGCATATTTTTGACTTCAAATACTCTTTAAAAATATTTACGTATTTATTTTGTTAGTGAAAATTAAATATATAACTTTATCTAAGGGTGTTATTATGACCGGATAACAAACCATTAATCTAATTATAAGATAAAAAAAAATCAATGAAAATATTATTAATTCCTTTTACGATTCTTGTACCTCAAGCCTACAACTTATTTGAATTCTTTTTACAATCTAATCAAGCTGCCAACCATTCCTATTAGTAGTACCTGCAAACATTATTAAACTGTTTATCTCATAGTGGACAATAAATAACTTCATTATTAATTTTAATACTAATTAAATTTTAGACAAAAGTTTTTGGATCATTTGCATGACGGCCAGTTTCGAGTATTATGGGAGGAAATGAGGAATCAGGTTATAGTTTTTGGTAAGTGTTGGAGTGTCTTGCTAAATTATTATATTAAGTTATATTAGGTGAATTACATTAAACTATAACACAATACCGATAAGGTAATAACTTTTACTATGAATATTTTTGTTAGATATTGGTCCAATTGTAAAAATTGTCAATAATGAACAATCCTATCATAAGTGTTGCCATTCATGCATAGAAGTCATGGTCACTGAAGACTTCTTGTGCCGTTGAAGCCTTCCAGAAGATTAACATATGCATGATATTTGTTTCTTCTTCTTTTTTTTTTTTTTAAGAAAGTAGTTCACTGAATGTGATTGCCAAGAAGCTGTGGATTTGGCGATAGGAAGAAAAAGCAGTAACACTGAGAACTGTTGGACCATCTTGGACATCCAGGAAAAGCTGAAGGAACCACACAACCCCACACTGCAGCTAGGGATGGCAATGGGGAGGGGAGGGGAGGGGACCAATATTTCCGTATCCATTCTCGATATTTTGCGTATGTCCTCGTCCCCTCCCTATTCTCGTCAGAATTACTTGAGAGAATCTTCATCCCCTCCCCGAATAATAACAGGAGATCCCCAAGGATCCTCGATTCCTGAATAACTAATACATTTTTTGTTTTCGATTTTGAGTTAATCATATTAAAATAAAAAATTCAAATAAAAGTAAAGTTTGAAATATATCTTACATTAATATCCATTACAAAAGTCACATACATTAAATTAGTAAGTAACGCAGCATGTAAGGGATACAAACTTCTTTTACAAACTATTGTGAATAAATTAATAGTCTAATACAAAATTGTTACAAATAAAATCGAATTTAGATTCAAAATTAACTTTTTCAATGGTGGCGTGGACACTTTATAAATGTGGACTATTCCCTTTACATCACAATAGTTAAGTCGGAGCAAATCAAGAGCAAATATTAGATTAAATTAGATTAGATTAGATTAAATTAGATATTAAAATTGTGATTCGCTGTGGGCAATTATAACATCTAAAAATAAATAAAAAATAGATTTAAGTTTAAAACATTTAATGAATATTAAAATCAAAACAAAATTTTTGGGCTAATAGAATTTATCCGGTTTTTTTAATGTCCTAAATAAAAATTTAGGACTTTAATTAGTTAATTAGGCCTAAAAATTTAATAATATAAATATTTTGATATTTGTTATTTTTACCAATATTTATAATTTTATAATTCAAATTTTATTATTTATTTACTAGTAATTTTAAAAAATAAAAATAAAAATAAAAATTAAAATGGGGAAATGGCTAGGGGATGGAGATTCCACCTCATCCCCGTCCCCTCCCCGAATAAGAAATTGGATAAAAAGTTTTTCCCGTCCCTTCTCCAAATAAGAAATTGGGTATGAAATTATCCTCATACCCTTCTCGAATAGAGAAAATCCCTGAAGATACCCGTTCCGTGAAGATTTTTGCCATCCCTAACTGCAGCATACCTCACGGCTTCATAATGGCATTGTCCATTTGATTGCCAAACTAACTTTAGAAATTTTATATAAATAACAATGAAAATAATTAATTAGAAAAGGTTGTTTTTGGATAATATCTTTACAATTTTTATTTTACAAGAAGTTCACAACTTGGAATAGAATTATTCTAATCATAGCGAGAGAAAGCTAATTTACAAGTGTATGGAAGACTATGTTACACGTTCTAGGAGCATGCTAAACGTGAAAGTGATAACGTTAACCGAAGCACATTTTTTAACCCCCTCTTCAAAGACTCATCATGCAAAGTAGGACCCACTCTATCAATAAATCGAGGCTATCAATTTGATCTCTACATCTATATTTCAAAATATATTTATTATTAAAATAAAAAATTATTATTTAATTTATTCATATCTTTCCAAAATTCATGTAACTAGGCTCAATTGGAATCTCTGTTTAGACTTTTCTCTCTCTAATGTACAATCATTTTGGATCTTTATCTTTTTTTTTTCTCTTAGCATATATTTTTCTATCATTGTAATTCTAAGCATTTTACTTCAAAAATTGTCAATTTTTATTTTAAAGATGCATAGTGAAAAACCTCATACATTTTATTTAACAGGTGGTACAAGACTTTTTGATCTGTACTTTTCCATGTTAGAATTGTTTTTCTCTAAAGTTTTGATAGATCATGGCTCACAACAACAGTGAAATTGATTATTAATTGAAAAACCAGTAAGTCTGTTTGCAATTGAGAAAAACTGAAAAAGACACCTACACCTTAAAATAAAAAAAAAATAATGGACCTCTAAGTTTTTAGTAAGAAATTTTAAGATTTTTTTTTTTAATTATAATACCCTTTTGTCTTACTAACTCTAAAAAATTGAATCTACTTTTTTTATAATAAATAAAAATATAATATTAAAATAAATGTAAATGATATAACATTTTAAAATAATGTTAATATTTAAAAAATATTTTAATAATTATATCTTAATTTAATTAAACTAGATTTTATAATAAAATAAAAGCCTAATATTAAATAAATATATAAAAATTTAAATTATTTTTAATATCTTATAAAATAATTTTAATAACATGAGATATATTTTATTAATTGTAAAATTCACTTAACCCAAAGTATTTTTAAATAAATAAAAATATATTATTAAAATAAATATAATAATTTACATTTTAAAAATTATTTTTTAAAAAAATTCTAATACTATTACTCTACTAGACAAATTAAACTATTTTAATTATATTTGTATTTATTAAAAAATTTTAAAGTCAATTTTTAAGTTACCATCTACAAATGGTATTATAGTTAAAAGAAGGTCTTGGTATCCTTGTTGAAAACTTGAGGGTCTACATAACTATTTCCTCAAACCTTTGGGTTGTAGTTATTATTTTCCCTTTGCAATTTGATATTACGATAATAAAATATTGGTGAGGAAAGAAAAACTGAAATATGTTGAAGAAATTAAGCAATTTTACTAAAAACTAATTTAATAAAAAAACTTTAATTAAATTGGGGTGTAGAATATATTGACAAGTTCAAATATCTTTGTACAATTTTTTTCTTTTTTCTTTTCCTAAAATGAGAACGAAGTTTTGGTCATGCAAATCGAAAGTCTTAGTTTATTTATCTGGGAAATACACTGCAACTAGCATTGTGCCAAGGTTATAGATTGGACGCAATAAAATTAATATGACAAAGTAATGCCACGTGAATATTTTTCCTCGTTTAAAATTCACTCCAAGTTTTAAATGATTATAACATGGTAATTTTCGCTTATCTCTCCTTAACTTCACATATTTTTTGAGTTAAGATATATTTTTTCTTTATGGATCAATTTATTTTTTATTTAATTGACAGAGACAAAAAAGATCTCAAGAAAAGTGATATCTATGAATAAATATGTCTTGAAGCAACCATTTATTTGTACGATATTTATCCACGCAATTTCATCGAGAGTGCTTGATTAATTACTTCTTTATTGAATAAAGTTATCCTACTAATGGAACCGTTGAATTGAATAACATTTTTCTTTTCTCAGCGTTAGTCCTACATAGCTTACATACTTGTTATTTATTTTTGGGAAATTATCATTACACCACTTTTATTTTGTCTTATATTCATCCAACCACTATAAAATTTTAATATGTACTTTGCACCACCTTTTTTTTTTTCACATTTGTATCAACTAGCCACTTTTGCATTAACACTATTAAATAATTTTAATAAAATGATAATTTTACCCCCAAATAAATTAAAAGACTATTTTATTTTATAAAACTTTAAAAAATAAAAAATATAATGATAAAAAATCCCTAAATTTAATAAAAATAAATCCCAAAATTAGAATTTTTATTTTTAATAAAAATTATTTTAATATAAAATTATAATTATAAAAATAATTGCAAAATTTTGGGATTTAATAAAAATCTCCTAAATTATTAAAATTTTAGGATTTATTCTTTCAAGAAATAAATTCAGTTATTTTAATAAAATTTTACAAAATTATAATTTTTAATAAATAAATTCATTTATTTATATTAAAATTTTGTAAAATTATAATTTTTAATAAAAATAATTATTAAAATTTTTTAAAATCTAAATTTAGTAAAAATCAGTTGAGCACCTCTATGTGGGATTTATTTTTATTAAATTTAGGGATACTTTAATGATTATAATTTTTAATTTTAAAAGTTTTTATAAGATAAAATAATCTTTTAATTTATTTGGGGTAAAATTGTCATTTTATTAAAATTATTTAATAGTCTAAATGTAAAAATGGCTAGTTGATACAAATGTAAAAAAAAAAAGATGCAAAATACATGTTAAAATTTTGTAGTGATTAGATGAATCTAAAACAAAATAAAAATAGAATAATAATAATTTTCTTTTATTTTATATTATTTTTACTGATTGTAAAGTATACCAAATGTAAGTTAAAGATTGCCTTAAATTAAATTGAATATTACTGGTCCCCTCATTTCAAAAGCTGCAAAAAGTTGTATCATTCAAGACGATAATAAATCAAATTGATTTTTAAATGGTCCCACTAATATGAAAATCTCTAAAACGTTGTAATCATTCATCACGTGAACAGCAAAACAGCGTAACGACCCAACCTTTGTCGCTTGGTATATGGAAAATTGATAAATAAAGACACACCGCAAACACCGCATAAATCACACAAAGATTGTCACACGCTTGAGTCACTGGAGAAACAAACACCCACATCACATAGCCTCCAGAAATCCAGGAAATGGCCCCGAGAAACGACCGCCGGATGATCCCAGCATCCGATGACAGTGCAAAGATGATGAAACAAGTTCTGGCAAACCATGCTCCCGATGGCCATGAAGTTGATGTTAGACCTATTCTCAGCATCATTGAAGATATTTTTCGTCGTGCCACTGCCACTCCTAGCAAAATTGATGGAGTTCCCAACGTAAATTTTAATCTCATTTTTCTTTACTGTTGATTATGCCAATCAATTCACTAGCATTGTGTATGATAGTGAATATAATTTGGTGGCCATTTTCGTAGGCCACACATGAACATATGGACGCATTGCATGATAATAAAAGCCTGGTTGCTTTCAGCGGCACGCCTGAACCATTGTCTGATATAATACACAAAATCTGTTGTGAGGTAATTTTTGATTACTTGCTTCTTTTGAATGGATATACCACTGTTATTAAACCTTTTTAAAGATGCATTTGGGATTAAGGTTAGACAGCTGTTAACTTTTATAATAATAAATGTTTGGTAAACACTAGTTATTGTAACTTAGAAGATATATTGACATGATTTTTTATTTGTATAGAAAATTTATTATATGTTTAATAATTTTGTTAAAGTTATTATTTAAAATTTATATTTATTACGTATTATTAACTTTTGTTTCATAGTTATAATTTTTTTTTTTCATAACAACTTTATCTTAAAAGCTAAATACCTAGATCCAAACAGGACCCAAGTGTTCTACTACTTTGTAACTTAAGCAAGAAGAGCAAAAGATGTCTACGAGTCTAATATTAATTCTGCTTTTAATTATGTACGTTTACCTTGAAATGTGTTGAAAAATGCCCTGACTTTAATTTTGTATACATATACCTGCAGATATCATGCAAGTGCTCGGGAGGAGGAGATGCACTTGCAACAACTATGGCGTTATTCAACACTCTTTCGAGCTACTCATGGGATACAAAAATGGTGCTATCCTTAGCAGCTTTTGCTGTGAATTATGGGGAATTCTGTCTTGTTGCTCAGCTCTGCACCGAGAACTCACTTGCCAACTCTGTGGCTGTGCTTAAGCAACTGCCAGAAATTCCAGCGGGTTATGACGGTTTAAAGCCACAACTTGATGAACTCAACAATCTCATCGGGGCCATGTTGGATTTAACCAATTGCATTGTTGAGTTCAAGCAGCTACCTTCTCAGTATATTTCAAATGACGGACAAGCAATGTCCATGGACCAGGCTCATTACCAAGCTGCATATTGGACCTTTCGAAGTATTGTAGCTTGCAATTCAAGAATTTTAAGCCTCAGAGGCTTGAGACACGAGTAAGCCATCTACGAACACAATTTAATCACCATTCATACATGTAATATACCAACTCCGTCACTATATTTCAGGTACACTGCATCAACCACTGATGAATTGGAACTGTCAACATTGGCTCATAAGGTCAGCAACATACACGTGTACGAGAACCTCAAGAAGCAAATTGACTTTTGGCGTCAACAAATTGGTGAGCCCTTGAGAATGTACATCTCGAAAGTTCCTGTAACTGATGTTTTTTCCCCCTCTGATATATCCTTACCATGGATGCAGATAAGATTAGGCAAATTGAAGAATATAATAATCTCGTGCGCCTTCTTCAAAAAAATAACCAGGACAATATCAAGGTTCTGAGAGCATTGATTTATGCTGAGGATCTTGTGGATGGTGAAACCAGGACAACGGTTTGTTGCCAAATTCCTTTCTATACATGCTTTTTTCCAGCTCCAAATTAACTCCGTTACCGCATATGAAACAATAGACTTCTATTTATGAAAACAGGTTCAAATTGATGTATTGAAGAAAAAGCATGTGTTACTACTCATCTCGAGCCTTGATAATCTTTCCCAAGAAGAAATTTTGGTTCTAAGGAAGATGTATAAAGACCTCAAAGCAAGCAAAGAGTGCAGAATTGTGTGGCTTCCAATTGTGGACAGGTCAATTGATTGGCAACAAACCTTGTACAAATTTGAGAGTCTACAAAAACGGATGCCATGGTACACTATCCAAGATCCTGCGACGATTCAACCTGCAGTCATTAAGTACATCAAAGAGGAATGGAAGTATTCAAAGAAGGCGATCCTAGTGTCAGTGGATCCACAAGGGAGGATTTTGAACCAAAATGCTTTTCACACGTTGTGGATATGGGGAATTTCGGCCTTCCCTTTCACTGCTGAAACGGAAGAAGCACTTTGGAAGGAAAAGTCCTGGACACTTGAGCTACTTGTTGGTGGCATTGATGCCACCATACTTCAATGGGTACTTACGTTTCAATTAAGTTCATCGAACAGTATTAGTATGTCAATGTGATATTAACATTATCAATACTGAAATGTAATGCACTTTTATCAGATGAAAGAAGAGAGATTCATATGCTTGTACGGAGGTAATGATGCGGCGTGGATCAGAAAATTCACAAACTCAGCAAAAGCTGTAGCAAGTAAAGCTCAAATTAACTGGGGAATGGCTTATGTTGGAAAGAAAAATGCAAAGAAGAGACTGGAAGAAATCAGCAGCATCATCACCAAGGAGGATTCGAGTCATATCGTGATTGATGGCACCGCAATGTGGTTCTTTTGGGCACGATTAGAGAGAATGCTCTACTCGAAACTGCAACATGGCATGTCTGTAGAAAAAGATAACATAATGCGAGAGGTGATGACACTACTTAGTTTTGATGGCAGTGATCAAGGATGGGCAATATTTTGGAGGGGAAAAACACAAGAAACGGCAAGCGCTAAGGGCACGGCGGCTATAGATTGCATGGAAAAATTTCATGAATGGCAAAATGATGCTTCTCAAACGGGTTTTATTGAAGGACTCAACAATTATCTGCATAAAATTCGCACCGGAAAACATTGCAATCGTCTTATCCTTGCCGGCGTTAATGGGGCAATTCCGGGGAGGGTGCCCTGTGCAGACTGTGGCCACGACATGGAGATGTTCTTCATGTACCGCTGCTGCCCTGAGTGAGCAAGATATTATAGCTTGGTTTGAACTAATTATTAGAATAAGGTTTCCACTTGAGATTTGTCTCAAGTGGTAACATAACTGCAGTGTCGCTTGAATTGCTTGTTTTTGCTTTGATTTTGTTTTCTGACTGGGGACTCTTGTGGCCTTTGCATTATCTTGGGCACTTAAGAGTCTAGTACTGGAGTGTTATTGTGTGTGGTAGCAAGTAACTTGTTAGTTTAATATGGGTTTCTTTACTGCGCTTGAGCAGGTTTCTTATTTAATAATAAATAATGTACTATAGGCAGTGGCGGACCCAGAAAATAAATTCAGAAGGGGCTTAATATTAATTAATAAAAGAAATCGACAAGATAATAAAAGCCAACTGAAAAAATAATAAGTAAAATATTCACTTTTATTGACATAATTATTTTTAAAACTTCTTCAACTGTTCTCGACATGTTTTCATATTTTGAAAACGTTAAATAATATCTTCATTGTCAATACAAGCAAATACATTTTTTTCTATGTATACAACTAAGTTATCATTCAGCCATTGATCACTCATCCGGTTTCGAAGTCAATTCTTCACAAAATTCATGGCTGAAGCTACATGTAGAATTAAAGTCAATGCAACCAATTGGTAAACTAACGGGTACACCTTATCCTTTTTAGTCTTAACCATTGTCCTTACAAGTTCACCAACCCCTTTCAATTCTGAAAATTCTGCACTAGATCGTAAATCTGTAATGTATACATCAAGTTGCATCTCAAGTGCTATAAGATTTATTGTAGAAAAATCTTTAGGATAAAATTCAGCAAGTCGCAGTAATTTTTCCTTGTCAAAAGCTGCAAACAAATCATTTGGACATAGACAAGCCAAACAAATAAGCAACTCAGTATTTGACTCATTGAAACGATTTTTTAGCTCTTGAAGTTGCATGTCTAAGACAGCATAAAATAACTCAACTCGATACCGATGTAAATTTGTGATCTCTCGAGCTTTACAGCGTGATCGCCTTGGAATTAAAAACAAATCATCCATATTTAAAACATCGATATCGTGCTTGCTACAGAAAGTAGAAACTTGACCAAATAAATAATCTCATCCACTATCTTTCAACTTCTAAAAGTTATGCTTATAAACTTCAACCAATTTTACAACATTCAAAATATCTTGATCTTTCCTTTGTAGTGCTCGTGACAAGTCATTTGCATAGCCAATAATATTTTTCATTAAGAATAAACAAAATACGAAATCAAATGATTGCATCAACTTCAACAACATCAACTTAAATTTCACAATAAAGCTAAATCCTAATAAAATAACGAACAAGAATAATTAATTTAATACAAATTTGATATTATAAAAATATTATTTGACAACACACTCAATGGGGCTCGCGGGAAAGATACATGATTGCAAATTTTACTTTTTCAATTACTCATTTATTTGCATTAACAAAGTGATTGCTTTTATAATTTATATAATAAATTATACACCACTTTCATCATTTCACGGAGCACCCACTATCCCACCACTTTCCCTTTCAATTTGAATATTAAAGAATTGCTCACTTTTCACAAATCCACTTTTACTTTTGAAATTTTGTATATAGCTATCAGAATAAGAATTGATGAACGAAGTTAAAGAGATGCAGCACATTCATTCGGCCAAAATCATTAGTCAAACTTCAAAACAACATTCAAGCACAATACATGTTTCAATCTATGGCTGATCTAGAAAGGGACGAAATCATGAAAGGCTCAGCGATCGCGGCGACAGATAACAACGAGTTGGTGGTAGACTAGCAGCAGGAATGGAAACGTTCGTCGGTGGCGGTGGCCAGTGTTTGTGATTTGGTGATTCACAGTTTCATGATTTTGAGATTTGTTTTTTTATTCCTTTAATTTTTTTTATTATTAATATAAAACGATGAGTTTTGTAAGTTAGTTTTAAATTAGAATTTGATTAAATTAAAAAGTTTTTATTATTTAAATGGATTTAATTAAAAAGCCCAAAATACTTTGTCTTTGTTGAGAAAAGTCCAAATTATTTAATATATTAGTGTTGGACTTAATAATTAGAAGGGGTTTTACGGCCTAAATTTAAAAAAAAATTAAGGCTCAGAGGGGGCTTAAGCCTCTCCTGGGCCTTAATTGAGTCCGCCGATGACTACATGTATATTGTCTAATAATAAATATGTTAGTATTTATATTAATCGATTATTTAGATTTCTTGGCAAAATATGATTGTCTGCAGTGGAGTTGAGCATCTTTTTCATTTTTCAGGTAAACATAAATTAATACATTTTATTAAAAATTATAATATTTCATTTGTATCATAATATAATAGTTAAGGCGTTTGTTACCGATAAATTAATACATTTTATTAAAAATTATAATAATTGATTTGTATCAGAATATAATAGTTAAGGCGTTTGTTACCTTACGTGATAATCCAAATTTGAAGGTTTTCTTTTTTATTTAATTTATTTATTCAAATAATCCAATACTCGCATGACCATAAAATTAGTCATGGTTCTAATGTAAATCTTAACAAATTTATGTAAAGATATCATGTTAATTAAATATGTGTAATAATAATAATGACACTAATAAATAATAACAACAACAACAACAACAACAACAATAATGATGACAAAAATAATAATAACAATAATAAATTTTGTTGTTAATAATAATAATAATAAAAGTAATAATTTATTAAATTCATTATTATTTAAAATACTATTATAATGACAATTATTATTTTCATTATTATTTACTAAAATATTATTATTATTTATTACTTTTACTAAATTGTAATTTTTAATTATTATTTAATTTAACGATAAAATGAGTATTAAAAAATTTAGTTGGGGGTAAAAAAGTCATACTTTAAAATAGAGTTTTGATTTCTAACCCTCTAGAAATCAAAACTCTTGTAATGATTCCTAAATTTATGGGTCCACACTACTCCCATCCTGAGTGAGTGGTAAGAATAGAATGGGTAAGACTTACTGGTGGTAAGAATAGAATGGGCAAGGGAATGCATCAATACTTTTCTTATTCTTCTTATTAACCAAAACAATTATGGATGTGTTTTACTTGGATGGTTTATGATTGTCTAATAATTAAGAATGGGTGTGAATGAGATACACACAAGAGATTATAATTTCACTTTTAAAATTTATAAAACTAAAGGCGTTTGTTATCTTATGATTTGATCTTCTTTCCAATCGACTTCAAGTCTTCAACCGATAAACTTATATTTGTACCAGGTACAAGTGCTGAAATCTTGATGGTATGCTTGTTGCGACTTTTATATTTGTTAGCTTATTATATAAGGCCTTATCAAATTTAGGAATCATTACTAAAGTTCTGATTCTCAGGAGGTTGGGAATCAGAACTCCATTCTTAGAAATACCTTTGTTATCTTATTATATAAGGCCTTATCAAATTTAGGAATCATTACTAAAGGTCTAATTCCCAGGAGGTTGGGAATCAGAACTCCATTCTTAGAAATACCTTTGTTATCTTATGTTTGTTATCTTATTATATAAGGCCTTATCAAAGTTAGGAATTATTACTAAAATTCTGATTCCCAAGAAGTTGGAAATCAGAACTGCATTCTTAGAAATACATTTTTATCCCCAACTAAATTTCTTAATATTCATTATATCATTAATTTAAATAATAATTAAAAATTAAAATTAATAAAATAAATAAATAATAACAAATTGTAATATAACACTGTTTATAATAATAATAATAATAATCATAATAATAATAATAAATTAATAAATTATCATCGTCGTTGGCGGTGTCATCATCATTATTATTGTCCTTCAGGTTGTTATTATCATTATTATAAAATTTATTTATTTTCTTATTTTAATTATTGTTATTTATTATTATTGTCTTTGTTGTTGTTATTTTCATTTTCAATATTATTTTTATTATTATTGTTATTGTTGTTGCTATTATTGATATTATTATTATTATTACTACTACTACTCTTACTATTATTATTAAAATTTATCAATGTTATTATTATTTTCATCATCATCATCATTATTATTTATTAATGTCATTATTATTATGACACATATTTAATTAAGCTGACATCTTTCCATAAATTTACTAAAATTTTACATTAAGACTACCACTGATAATTTCATGGTCATGCAAGCATTGGATTATTTGGGAATAAATAAATTAAATTAAAACAAGAAAAAGAAAACCCTTTTCTCCACGCTTCCCCTGACACATAACCTTTCCTTTTCAGCCGTTAAATTTAAAAGTTTCAAATCCAGGCCAACGCTTCTCATTTTGACAGTAACAAACGCCAATAGTTAATATTAAATAATAGTTACAGAAAAAAAAAAGTGCCTGTGCAGCTTAGGCATGCAGGCCTCACTTTACACGCCAAACATACTCTAAATCCATGTTTGGCAGTGAAAAAAAAACACACCACCTTTTATTCCATACTTTTGAACGATATAATTTAACACAAACTTCACAGTATTTATTTAAATTCAGTGTTGTGCTTCTAAATTTTACTTAATTATGTGTCAAATTATTTAGATAACAAATTTCATATTTCAATTTTATAAGAGTAATATTACTCACACTTCAAAATTATAACCGACCCAATAAAAATGTCACGGACATTAAAAGAAGATGGACAAGCATAAAAATTATCAATTCTGTTTATACTTATCAGCAAAGCAAAAGAAACAAAACTACTGTCGCTTCTAATGACATTTTCAAGGCATTTATATGATAAGAAAATAGCACAATGGAAAGGCAAAAAACTCTGAGTTTAAGGCCACTGACCCTAAATGATGCAAAATCTGCACATAATTAATACAATCCAAGGGCGTAAATAATTCAGAGCCCGCCTTACCCTCACCCATCCGAAGAGCATGACTAGCATATTAAAATTACGAAGCTTCCAGGTGGAAATTTTACATTTATAGGAAATAACTGAAATGGAAATATTTTGTATATCCTTGAATGAATCAAAACCTACATTTACAAAACATTGTTGCTTCATTTCAAAAGGCAATCTCTGACATTAATTATAACATATGGAATTCCTTCATTGCCTAGACAGATGCATACAACATTCCCCTGGTCGTTGTAGCAATTAGTTAACAACATTATTTTCTAATGGTAGAAACTTGCAGGAAATGTAATTCACAATAATGAACAATCAGTTGCAGGAGTTTAACAAAATTCTTTGTTATGAGAGATTACCAAAAAGCGGACAAGTGCCAAAATAAGAGTGGCAACATTCATGTTCTTAGCACCTGCTTATAAAAATAAGATATAATTTTCAGATGTAACTTGATAAATCAACAAGAGGAGTATAAATATGTTTGGAAATTTTAGTATTTGATTAAACAAACCTTCAGGTAGAATGATAGTCGTAAAAGGAAGGAACCGAAACGCATCCTACTGGCTGAATTCTGCAAAACATTCGTAGCCATTCTTATTGACAACAAAATCAAATATTTGATATAAATTCTTTTTTTTGTTCAAATTACTGTAAGCAATTTTTTTTTAAAGACTACTATACCCAACACCAATTCACAATATCCGTATATTCTAAAAAACAATAAATTAATTGTGGAAATAGTAGCGAAGGAAATTGCTGACCTCCTCCTACTGTTTTGGAGATAAAAGCATTGATGACAACATAAATTCAAGAAACAATAAAGAACTTAAAAAGTTTGGGAACTGCTTACTGCCTTGTGAATTTCTAAAAATTCCCATGGTCACTAGTACCAAAGTCCCCTGTAAAGGCACAAAAAAAGAGGAGGGGGGAGAAGGATATGCTCTGATTCCATCAAAGAAATGAACAATGATAAAAACATCTATACGGAATTAGACTTTGACATGCATCCTAAATTGGTACCGTAATACACAAACTAAATAGTAAAATGCATTACAATCGTCACAAAGAGGAAAAGAGGAGCAGGGATTTATCCCTACAAATGTTATCATAGACTAAAACTAGCTTATAACCATTCTCGAGATAATTTTCTTCTCTTGAAAGATGATACACAAACCATAACCTAACAACAAAATAACACACACACACACACACTCTAATACATGTTAAACCTCATACATAACCAATCAAATCACGAGTTCGAAATTAATAAACTACATTAGGCCTTATTTAATTATTGTAGAGTCTACCTAGCATCTAGTTCATTCATACGGCAAACTAATAAGACATTCAGAGCATCTTAAGCCACTTTAATCAATAAATGTGACATAAGCAGAGGATATTCAAAAGTTCAACAAATTAAGCAATCATGGAATTTAAGTTATAATGATAAAAACTGGAAAATCCCATAAAAGAGATATTCCCCCTTCAATGATACAATCACTATTTTGTAAAGCTACTCTTTAAATAGCAAGAACAATTGATAAAGCGAAAAAATAATAATAACAAAAATAACAAATGACATAACTTAATCCAGCACATATTACCTCAAACAAAAATTTAATCCTTCAAATAAATACACATAAACAAACACAAATAACACTGTGAAGATGACATACTTTGGACGTAGATTTTTGCTCATTTGCCCTCTGAAATACTAACTAGACAACCCAAGAGGGGGGTGAATTGGAATTTTAAAATTTAAGCTAAGCAAACCACACAACAATTTAATCTAATTCCTTAATGGAATAAAAAATAATAAATTCAATAAAGCACAATAATAAGAGAGTAAGGAAAATAAAACAAATACAATGATTTTTACATGGTTCGGCAATCCCCGCCTACGTCCACGCCTCCAAGCTCACCCGGCTTGAGGATTTCACTATCCAAACCTCCCAAGTCTTCAAGTTCTTTACAATTGACTTCCAATGTGTCAATGAACCTTTACAATCAAGAGATTATCTCTCCAATCTCTTCACTCCAAGTGTTTATCACACTTGTACACTCACAATTTGATTAGAAATAAAAATTACAACAAACAACTCTTTTTTATAGTGGATATACAAACGATAGCTCAATTAAAATTTAATTTATGATGACTTGCGAAATTGAAGCTCAATATATGTTGTGTGCACTTGTTTATGCTTGCAAAGATTGCCAAAAATGAATTGGATTTGAGTTTATATAGTTTGAGCCCAAAAACTAGCCGTTATAAGCTTTCTGGTGATAATCGGCTTGCTGCTTTGTGAATCCGGTTAGCCGTTTTTATTTACCGTTACAACAAATATTTGAATTTTAGAACATTTGGCATGCCGCTTTCGGAATCTGATTAGCCGCTTTCATTCCAGAGAGCTTCTGCCCATAATCCGGCTGCCGCTTGTCAAATCAGGTTAGCCGCTTTGCTACATTGACAACTACAGTGAATTATTTTCTAAAATTATAGTTTTTGGCCCAAAACGTTATAGAATTACAACATGACCCAAAACATCATAAAACTTTGCACAAAGGTCCATTTTCAGAATTTCTAAATAATGTTTGTTATTCCCAAAACTTTTTAAAATTATGATATGGCTCAAAATGCTATGAAACTTTTCAAATAAGTCATTCTCTAATCTCTAGAATTCCAAGCAATACTTGTTGATTTTAAAGTTTTCAAAACTCTTTCAATTAGACCATAAACTTGAAAAACAACCAATTTTATAAAATCATTTTTCCATTAAATATAAAACCTTTATAATTTGAAAATAATGATTTATTTAAAATGTATAAAAAATAATTTGTACTTTTAAAAACTTAATCATTCTTAATTTTATTTGTTATCATCAAAATCATCATTATGGATACATAAATGTTAACAATCTCTTCCGTTTTGATGATGACAAACCTTTCATGTATTTAAAGAATGATTCCACAAATTGCTCCCCCTAAATGTAAGCTCCCCTTACAATTTGAGCTTAAAAGATTAATCATTCTTAATATTGTTTGTTTTCATCAAAATTAACATTATGGAAGCATATATGTTAACACCCTTAGGATTTTTTTCTTCTTTTTTGGGTAATAATTCTCATATTCTACATTTTTCAAAAGTTCAGGCAACAAATTAAAAATAAATTACATATCATAGAAAAAAATTACATATCATATAAAGAATAATGTAAAAAGAAAATTTTAACTTACTGTTATTCTTATGTGATTGGCCAGAGAAAATTGCCAAGTCCTAGGGTTTGCAAAATTGAATTGAACTTCTTGTGTGACAAAACTAGTTGCTTTCCAGCTCCAACAAAGGTTAAAATGTTGGATTTTTTAATCTAACGTTGGGCTTATAAGTGAATAATTATGCGTTATGGACTGTCATATAAGGTTAGCCCAATTAAAAGTGATCTATTAAGGTTTTCAGTATTATAGGATTTCATGTATCTAATATGGTGTGAGCTTCTAATGTATAGAGTGTTAGCCTAAAGGGCTACACATAATGTAATTTTGATGATCACAAACATGTGTCTTAAGTAATTTAATAAATATTATATTTCACATTTTCACTAATTTTTTAAGGATAATATTTATGCAAGTGAATCAAGTGAAATCAAGTTCAAGACACTCAACGGACAACGATGCAATCAAGAATAAAATTTGGAGCTCAACGGACTAATTATTGCGACAAATTCTTGTAAAGCCAGTATGATTTAATTGATTCATAATTTAGCATTTGAGAAACTTAAGAGTTTATTTAAATAATTACTTTTCATAAACTAAAAGGTTTTATATTTATATATTTTGTGGATTTGAGTAATTTGGACTAAAATAAAATTTTTTGTAATCTTTGAATTTAATAAGTATTATTTTGAATTCTAAAGTTGGACATATTTGTAAATATTTAAAACATTTTGGGCCATACTATAATTTATGAAAGTTTGAGGATCCAAATGTAATCCAAACATTTGAAATCCAAAATTGCACAGAGAGTGAGTGGCTAATCGTTTGAGGACCAGCGGCTAGCCACCTGAGGAAAATCTCATATTTTCAAATTTGGACTAAATTGAAAAGATTTGAGAACTTTGAAATTTAGGGGTATTATGTTTAATTTTGAAAAGGACTTCTTTAAAAAATATTATTATATTTTGGGCCATGGCATAATTTTAGAAAATTTTAGGAATGACAAGCATTATTTAGAAATTCTGAGATTGGACATATTTATAAAGTTTTATGACGTTTTGGGTCATAGTATAATTATAGAAAGTTTTAAGCACAAATATAATTTTATGAACAGTGGTACCGTAGCATTACTATTCTAGAGCGGCTAGCCAGATAAATCAAGCGGCTAACCGCTTGAGCGTTAGAATTTACCTATAACGACTAGTTTTCAGGTGTTACTTATAAAAAACCCAACTTCAACTTCATTTTAGAGACAAATGCAAGCATAAACAAGATCATATAACACATATTGAGCTTCCATTTCGCAAATCATCATTTATTGAATCATTATTGTGCTATTATTTGCATATCCACTCTTAAAGAGACTTTTTGTTGTAATTTTCATTTCTTATCAAATTGTGAGTGTATAAGTATGAGAAACACTTGGGGTGAAGATATTGGGAAGATAATCTTTTGATTGTAAAGGTTCATTAACACCTTGGAAGTCACACGTGCTTTTCTATTCTCTATTAACATCACATCATCAGAGAGAGAGAACCCAGAGAAAAGTAAAAGAATTTCTAGGAGAACGTGTTGATCTAAAAGATCAACCACACAAATCAAGAGAACAATTCAGCGTTATGGATTCAAGTATACTTCCAATAACTTGTTATTGATTCTTGGGGGTAAAAACTCATTTAGTCCTTATATTTTAAGATTAATATCCATTTAGTCCCTATATTTTTTAAAATGCATCGAAACATCCCTGCCGTTAAAGTATTGATACCCCTACCGTTACTTTTTATTTCTTGGGTCTTACTTTTACAATATTACCCTCTTATAATAATTTTTTTGTTTGGACATTAATAAAAAGAAAATAATTAAATTACCAATTTAACTCTAAAAAAAAACTAGATTAATTTTTAATTGTCAAAAATTGTATGCAAACTACCAAATGTGCAAATGGTGCTTGCAAAAAAATTAATATATATTTTTTAAAATTTTCTAAGGTTAAATTGGTAATTTAATTATTTTATTTTTATTAATGTCCAAACAAAAAAATTATTATAAAAGGGTAATATTGTAAAAGTAAGTCAAAGAAATAAAAAGTAACGATATGGGTATTAATACTTTAACGGCAGGGATGTTTCGAGACATTTTTAAAAATATAGGGACTAAATGAACACTAATCTTAAAATACAGGGAGTCAGGGACTATATGAGTTTCTACCCGATTTTTGGTGGTACAACATGAATGTTCTTGAGTTATATATGATGGTTTTCACCAAAGAATTCTTGTTTTAACATAAAAAGCTTCTAACAAAACCCAACCCTCCATCAATACATGAAATACATGGCATCATTGGGAATATTGATTCAATTAATAACACAACCCTTGCATTGTAGTCACCAGACATCGCATTCTACAAAACCAAAAGAATAAATAAATATATAATCAAATTCAACGGTAATCAAAAAATAAAAATTAAAAACTTATAAAAATAAAAATAAAATAGAGCGAGTGAGAGAGAAGAGATTAGGATTGAAGAAAATTGATGTTGTTACTTTTTAGAGTGAGATAGAAGTCACTAAATCTAGTTCATTGGTACAGTTTCATAGTTATTGCAGAGGTCAATCTAGATTCCGAAGGAGTAGAAAAAAATCAAAACTAAAACACAAAGAAGACAGTTTTCAGGGGGAAATTAAAAAGAAATTATAAGACTTATATTATATAAATTAGCCTAAGACACATAAGAGCTGCAGAACACTAAAAAGCTGGCAACAAAGATCCAAAAAAACAGACGCATAAGAGCTATAGGACACTCAGTTATTCATTTAAGCTTATCTTGAATAGAGATTAAGGCCTTGAACAGAGATTGAGGTAGTACTACAGCGATGGCAGAGATTGAGGTAGTGCAGCAGCAGCAGCGGCAGCCATGGACGGACCCAATACTTAATATTACCCCAAGCTAAATTTTAAAATTTATATTTTAAAGCAAATATAAAAATTTATAAGTAGAACAAAGTACATTAAATAAAGAGTAATACTAAGAACCTTATCACTCTAGCTCTCTTTAAAGAACTAGATGTTGATGATTCTTCTATTAAAAGCTCCTTAAAATATTGAAATTTTATTTTTTAATTTGTTCTCGTAGTTTTTTTAAACTAATAAATAAAATCTGAAAATTCACATAAAAGTTTTATGAAAATATTGATAATTGTTATTATATGTTGTTTCTGTAAGTACTTTTAATACTAATGACGATGTTTTATTACATTAACATATTTTTTTAAATTAGAATTTTTTAAATAAATAAAGCAGTAATAAAATTTTAGCTCCCTAATCTTTTCAATCTATTCAATAAATATGTAATCTAATCATTTTATAAAATAAGTCACTAATTTCAATTGAAAAAAATATAATTGAATTAGGGACATATTTGTAAATAAAATAAAAACAGAAGGGTAATTGAGTTAGGGACATATTTGAATATAAAATAAAAACTATATTATTATGCCAAATTGATGAAAACATAAGGGTAATTGAGTTAGGGACATATTTAAATATAAAATAAAAACTATATTATTATGCCAAATTGATGAAAATAGAAGGGTAATTGAGTTAGGGACATATATGAAAATAAAATAAAAACACTATTCTTTTACTAAATTAATGAAAAGCAAGGGATATAAATGATTTTTTCTCGGCTAGACCGGGCTGAAGGTCCGCCACTGGCAGCAGCAGCTGGAGAGAGGCTGAGAAGTTGCTACCGGTGATGAACGGTTGAGTACTGATGATGGCTCCAAATTATTACAGCCCACGGGTAATGATGGCAGTGGATTTATTACTAATGACAATTCAAATCATGAGTCACTTCAGTGGATTTCCAGCCCGAGCAAAAGAGACAAAAATACAGAGATTAGACTTTGGAGATTAGACTTTGGTGCATAGGTGATGACAGCAGTGGCTAGTCGAAAGCAGTGATGTAGGTTTTGAGTGTGTCGGTGGCGTGGTGGTGGGTGTTTCGTAAGTGTCGATTGACGATACGATGAAATGGGGGAAAGAGATTTCAGTTGGGATTTAGGGGTTTTACTTTTGTTGTTATATTTTTGTTTTTTTTTATTTTTAATGTAATGTTTGTATCTTAACTCTATGGATTTAATGGTTTGTTGTCCAAATAATAAAAATTTTGAATTTTAGAGTCTTAGGTTTGAGTTGGGACATTTACAAATTATAATCATTTTTTTAAACTTTAATACTTCAGTGTCAATCATTTCTGATATTTAATTTATTGCCACATTAGTATCAATTATTTGTTATACCTATTTTTGTTAACAGCGGAATATAATTACTGAAATTTTTTTATAAATTATCAGAAAATCAAGTGTCAGTAAAGGTTAGTTGCGTTAAAAAAAAATTTCAAATAGAGGAATTTAATCACAATAGCACTTCCCTCCTTCCCCCCTTCCCCCCCCCCCCCCCCCCAAAAATCCATCAAAGTGATAAAAATGTGATATCATTGCATGCTAATACTAATTTTACAAGCTGAATAAATCTAATATATTAAGTTTACAATTTTCTAGCTACTTGTGAATGCATCAGGATGTGGGAGCAATTCTTGTAGTACTCTTGGTTCTTTCTGCCCTTCGTGTCCTGCGACACCAAGTTAAGAAATAGAAAATTATCTCTACACAATTTTTGTTTTGTCATATGTACATTTAATTATTACAAAATTTTGACATATTCTTTGTACCACCTTTGTTTTTAAATTTATATCAATTAACCACTTTGACACTAAGAATTTAAATAAAATAACTATTCTACCCCTAAATGAATTAATAGACTATTTTATCCTACAAAATTTTTAGAAATAAAAAAATTATAATCACCATTTAATTAATTGATAAAATATTATTGATTTTTAATCGTTTCTTTATCAATCATACAATCAAATTATCAAACGATTTTGATTGTTTAAATTAATCAGTAAAATAACAATAGTCTAAACTAGCTTTGAATATTAAACAAATCATAATTACAAGAATTATCATTTAAAAATTATAATTATAAAAATAAAACCTTGGATTTTGAGATTTATTTATTTTATTAAGTTCAAAAGTATTCTTGTAAAAATAATTTTTTTATTTTAAAAAATTTCGATAAATTGGTCTTTTAATTCATTTAGAGATAAAATATTCATTTTATCTAAATTCTTAGTGTCAATGTAGTTGATTGATATAAATTTAGAAACAACGGTGATACAGAGAACATATCACAATTATGTGGTAGTTAAATGTACAGATTATAAAACCAAAATGGTGTAGAGATAATTTTCTTTAATCGTGCTTTTACTTCATGGAATGGGAATGTGTTGGGAATGAGAATGAGATTTCAATGTTTACTTGGCAAAAATAAATGGGAATGAGAATGAGAATGTGCTGGAATGGCGTTGATGTGTTTAGTTAGCAAAATAAATGGGAATGAGGAATGAGAATGAGAATCAATTTACCAAAATACCCATAATATTAATAATTAATAAAAATAATTAATTTATCGTTATTAACAATATTATCATTATTGTTGTTATTATTACTATTATTATTATAATATTATTATTATTAAATTTTATTAACTTTATTATTTTAGTTAATATTAATTATTGTTAATATTATTTTTATTAATATTATCATTATTAACATTTACTATTATTAATATTATTATTATATTTTATTAACTTCATTAGTTTAGTTATTATTAATTACTGTTAATATTATTTTTATTAATATTATCATTATTAACATTTATTATTATTATTATTTTAATTAATATCATTTTTATAATAATATTTATACATGTATCTAGATAATGAAAATTACATTATTATTATTAAATTTTATTAACTTTATTATTTTAGTTATTATTAATTATTGTTATTATTATTTATTAAAATAATAATAACAATAATTAATAATATTGTTAATAATGATAAATTAATTATTTTTATTAATTATTATTTTTATCATTATTTTTATTGTTAATAATGATAATATTAATAAAAATAAAAACAATTAATAATAACTAAAATAACAAAGTTAATAAAATTTATTAATAATAATAATATTATTATTATTAATGACATTTAAAATAATAAAATTAATTGTGATTTGAATGAGGGTAATATGGGAAATATGAAAAAATTAGAGGGATAAAAAAGTAAACATATATTCAATTCTCATTCCCTCATTTTTATTCTCAACCTCCCATGGGAATGGATTCTCATTCTTTATTCCCAAATTGTGTGAGACCCACACATTTTATTATCATTCCCAAATTACATTTTGCCAAGTAAATATGAGTTTCATTCCCATTCTCTATTTCATGAAATAAACACACTATAAAAGTATTCACAACTTGTAAGGTTGATGATAAGGTGGATGAACTCGGCATATGCATGCAACCAATGGCATGTAAGAGCACCCAACCCAACTCATTTGATAAAGCCTGTGACAGCATAAGTAGAACTTTATCATTGGAATATGATTAGCATCATAGCACTCTCTCTTCGTGGATCTTGAAAAAAGGTAGAGTTTCAACTAAAAACTATTCTTATTCCTACAAAACACTGTACTTATCACAGGTTTTGCCAATTTCCTAGCACAGTACTACCCGTTTACTCTCCTGAAAACCCAAAATAGAACAAGATACGTGCCTGTAAATGTTGCAAGAATTAACCACAAAATATATATATATCTGCACTTCGATGTTTTGATCTCTTTCATATTTTGTACTTATCAGTTGTATCATATATTCTATTTCTATATGCGCATATTTATAGTCGGGGTTAAAGCAGACCATGTAACATTTTGATTTTAAAGCTACTCCAAATATCGATTCTGATACCTTTAAAACGCCTTGAATTGCGAGTCTCTCGCGAATTTGATTTCAACATAATGAACAAATAAAACTTACGCCGAGTGGATGTGTTGACTCGGAGGAACACGGCAAGAGAGCGATGCATTAAATTAGTGAAGCTGCAACTCTAAAAACCTAACAGAGTGAAAACAAAAGCAAATAGAGACTACAAAGTCGTAATTTGATGTGAACTGCCTAGGATTTTAAATAGATTTTCCCTTAATTGATAAAATTAAAGCAAAATCTCAAAAGGGGGAAGAAGATGGAGAAATTACTGTAAAATGGAATTAAAAATTTACCTAAAATTCTGATTAAGATCCTTCTGTTAAAAATTTAAGCTAAGCAAAAGACTTATAAATGAAAAAAAGAGATCAATTTAAATTAAAAGCTAAAAATTCTGAGAAGTAGATTTACCTTGAGATACACAGAGTGAGAGTAGCGATAGATGCAGAGATTAAATCTTCTTTTGTTTAATTAATTTGCATAAATTTAAAATATCTTATTTGTTTATGGGATTTATATAATACAGACGGGTGGGCTTTAAACATCATTAGAAAAAAAAGGCTGGCTTTATTTAATTTGATTTGTGTAAACTAATAAAAGTCTAATTAATTTTATTTATAGACTTTATTAGTTTAAACAAACGGGATTCGTCAATATATTGTAAAAAGTGCTTATTATCAAGGGTAAGTAATGCTCTCAGAAATATCTGATTGGTAACAATATTTTTTGCTGAATTCATATAGTACAATAAATAAATTACTAATAGATTTTTTATTTTTAATTAATTGATAAAAAAAACTTCTACATCATGTAAATACATATAAGAGGTAATCCCTTATGGGAACATACCTTATTACCAAAACTTAGAAAAGTGAAAAGTCTATGCTGTTGAAATTATCACATTTCATTTTGTTGCAAAGAATAGATAAGACAGTTCTATTAGATCTTGGCTTCTCCTCTCCCCTTTAAAGAGAGCCGAGAGGGAGACACCAGAGAGACCTTCGCAATCTTGAAATTGAACTAAATATTTCACTGACGGCGTGTCTCTTATAATCAATTCACTTATGAAGCAAGTTAGTAGTTGGTACTCTTTTCACGATAATTAGATTTAATTATTGTATATAAGAAAAGTTTTATTGGTATGTTTTGGATATATTTTGCTATAATTACTTGCTACAATATTGTATTTGCAGAGATTATAGAGGAAATAGTTATCAAAAACTAAAGAGAAAGATCATCACTATCTGTGACTACAACTTTGCTCTAGGGGATGTCGTCTTACCTCCTTTCAGCTTTATTCTTAATCATACGATCGCACAAAAGCATTGTCCTCACTAATTCTAGTCAAGCTAAACTTTCTGACAAAGAAACGTGAGAGATAAGACTCGAGAGGAAGATTCAATAAGATAGATAGATAGAGGTTCTAATCCATAATAATTCTTCTTTTTAAGTTTTAAATAAAGTTTTTAACCTATTTATTAACCGGTTATGATATAATTAAATAATTTTAGTTGTTCTTAAATAAAAAATTTTACACTATTGATTTAATCCGACAGTGTAAAATTGTTACATTATTAATGTTGTGAAAATAACATCATCATAAAATGACCAATTATTAAGTTATTTTAGGTGCATTACATTAAACTATATCACAATACCAATAAAGCAATAACTTTCACTATAAATATTTGTGTTAGATAACACTGATAAATTGCGGATTATGAAAATAAACGCTTCAAAGACTTGTTTTGTCCAGATTTGTCCAATTGTAAAAATTGTCAACAATAAATAACCTTATCATCAATGTTACTATTAATGCGTAGAAATCATGGTAGCTGAAGACATAATATGTGGCTTAAGCCTTCCTGAAGATTAAAAATGCATGATTTTTTGTTTTTAAATTTTTTTTAAAGAAAGTACTTTATTAATAACAAATAGAGTATTTTTGTTAGAATTTCTTATAACCATCCATGCATACATACATACATACATATATATATATAGGGAGCCTTTATGTTATATTTTACGTAATATACACATTCTACAATAACCAGATAAATTATATAGACCCATAGTTTATGTAGTTATTATAGAGTGTTACATAAATATATATTTATGGTGGTCTCCATAAAAAGAGAGTTATGTTGGCAGGTATATGGGCAACCACCTTTCACGTCTTGGGGGCGTGATGAACGAGGACGTGATATTTTGTTTCTTTTGGGGAGAAAAAAGTATGCGTGGTATCGACTCAAATACAGCATTAACTACAAGAAGTTCACAATTTCCAACGAAACATGGCCTCGGAACGAGAGAGAGCCAATCAACAAGTGTACGGACAACCATGTTACCCGTTGGGTAGCGCTTATCTTACATTTGCTGCAAGTAACATCCCGAAAAAATAGATAGTTGGATTTGTCAATTATCCCATCCAACGGATGCAAATGAATCTAACACAAAACTAGGTACAGGTGTAAGTGATAAAATGATTAAAATAAACAAAAGAAGGGCAACCTGCTGCTACTGTTTTGGAATAATGCAGTTAAGGAGTTATTCGGTAATGAAATTTGTAGAGGTAAAAGAAGAGTGATGAGCGGGTACTTGGGTATGCGAAAATTTGAAGAGAAAATAAATACAGTAATTAGGTTTCCAAATAGAGAAAATATTATCAATTTACTCGTTCAATTTTGCTGATACTCAAATTGGGCAAACCAAAAAAATTGCTGCATTCCAAAAAGGAAGCTACAGGCGCACGAACGTCACTGAAAAATGCATTCCAAAACCGAAGCTACAGGTGCACGAACGTCACTGAAAAAGGTAAAATTTCCAACCTCTTCTTGTTAAGTTGTCTTCACCCAATAATTTCCCTCACATGATTCATTGTTTGTATCCATTCTGCATGTGAAAACCAGGGCAACAACCCAACCTTTGTCGCCTAGTATCGACGAAATTAGTATATAAAGACACACTGCAAAAATAAATCTCACCAGATATCAAGCAATAATTGACACACTTTTGAGTGACTAGACAAACAAACACCCACATCACATGGCTTCCTGAAATCCAGCAAATGGAATGCTCTAAAAAGTCGTAATCATTCATCGCGTGAACAGCAAAACAGCGTAACGCCCCAGCCTTTGTCGCTTAGTATAGAGAAAATTGATATAAAAAGACCACGCAGCAGAAGTAAACCTTGGCAAAAATCACACAAAATCTGTCACACGCTTGAGTCACTAGGGAAACAAACACCCACTTCAAAACAGCGTAACGACCCAACCTTTGTCGCTTAGTATTGAGAAAATTGATATATAAAGACACGCAGCAGAAGTAAATCTTGGCATAAATCACACAAAAATTGTCACACGCTTGAATCACTAGAGAAACAAACACCCACATCACATGGATCCCACTACCTTATAATAAATGTACGGTATATCCCTCACATGAACAGTGAGTGAGTCCCACTCATTCACTGTTCATGAGTGAGGGATGTACCATACATTGATTGTAAGGTAGTGTTTGCCACATCACATAGCCTCCAGAAATCCAGGAAATGGCCCTGAGAAACGACCTCCGGATGATCTCAGCATCCGATGACAGTGCAAAGATGATGAAACAAGTTCTGGCAAACCATGCTCCGGCTGGCCATGAAGTTGATGTTAGACCTATTCTCAGTATCATTGAAGATATTTTTCGTCGTGCCACTGCCACTCCTAGCAATATTGATGGAGTACCCAACGTAAATTTTAATCTCATTCTTCTATACTGTTAATTATGCCAATCAATTCACTAGCACAGCGTATGATAATGAATGTAATTTGGTGGCCATTTTCGTAGGGCAAACGTGAACATATGGACGCATTGCACGATAATAAAAGCCTGGCTGCTTTCAGTACGCCTGAACCATTGTCTGATATAATACACAAAATCTGTTGTGAGGTAATTTTTGATTACTTGCTACTTTTGAATGCATTGGATATACGACTGTTACTTAGACATTTTTAAAGATGCGTTTGAGATTTCGATTAGACACCGTAATTTTTGAATTACAGTACTAAAATAAATACTAGTTATTATAACTTAAAAGTTATATTAATATGATTTTTTACTTAATAAAAAATTTATTATATGTTTAATAATTTTGTTAAAATTATTATTTAAAATTTATATTTACCACATATTATTAAATTAGGTTTCATAACTATAGTTTTTTTTTCCATAACAACTGTAACTTAAAAGATAAACACCTTAATCCCAAACAGGAGTTAAGTCTTCTATATCTCAGAGTGCAGTTTCTCACTTTCTTTCTTTTTTGCTTTAGCTTCTACTACTTTTTTGTAACTTAAGCAAGAAAAGAAAAAGATGTCTACAAGTCTAATATTAATTCTGCTTTTAATTATGAACGTTGACCTTGAAATGTGTTGAAAAATGCCCTGACATTAAATTTGCATACATGTACCTTCAGATATCATGCAAGGGAGGAGGAGATGCACTTGCAACAACTATGGCTTTATTCAAGACTCTTTCCAGCTACTCGTGGGATGCAAAAATGGTGCTATCCTTAGCAGCTTTTGCTGTGAATTACGGGGAATTCTGGCTTGTTGCTCAGCTCTGCACGCAGAACTCACTTGCCAACTCTGTGGCTGTGCTTAAGCAACTGCCAGAAATTCCAACGGGTTATGACGCTTTAAAGCCCCAATTTGATGAACTCAACAATCTCATCGGGGCCATGTTGGATTTAACAAATTGCATTGTTGAGTTCAAGCAGCTACCTTCTCGATATATTTCAAATGACGGAAAAGCAATGTCCATGGACCAGGATCATTACCATGCTGCATATTGGACCTTTCGAAGTATTGTAGCTTGCAATTCACGAATTTTAAGCTTCAGAGGCTTGTAAGGCATCTACAAACACAATTTAATCACCATTCATACATGTATATATATACCAACTCTGTCACTATATTTCAGGTACACTCCATCAACCACCCATGAATTGGAACTATCAACGTTGACTTATAAGGTCAGCAACATACACGTGTCCGAGAACCTCACGAAGCAAATTGAGTTTTGGCGTCAACAAATTGGTGAGCCCTTAAGAATGTACATTTAGGAAGTTTGATCTCTGCCCTCTTTGAAAGTTCCAGTTATAATGTTTTTTCACCTCTGATATATCCTTACCATGGACGCAGATAAGATTAGGCAAATTAAAGAATATAATAATCTCGTGCGCATTCTTGGAAAACATAACCGGGACAATATTAAGGTTCTGAGAGCATTGATTTATGCTGAGGATCTTGTGGATGGTGAAACCAGGACCACGGTTTGTTGCCAAATTCTTTTCTATACATGCATTTTTCCGGCTACAAATTAACTCCGTTATTGCATTTGAAACAATAGACTTCTATCTATGCAAACAGGTTCAAATTCACGTATTGAAGAAAAAGCATGTGTTATTACTTATCTCGCGCCCTGATGATATTTCCCAAGAAGAAATTTTGTTTCTTAGTAATATGTATAAAGACCTCAAAGAAAGCAAAGAGTGTAGAATTGTGTGGCTTCCAATTGTGGACGGATCAATTGATAGGCAACAAGCCTTGGACAAATTTAAGAATCTACAAAAAAGGATGCCATGGTACTCTATCCAAGATCCTGCGATGATTCAACCTGCAGTCATTAAGTACGTCAAAGAGGAATGGAAGTACTCAAAGAAGGCGATCATAGTGTCAGTGGATCCACAAGGGAGGATTTTGAACCAAAATGCTTTCCACACGTTGTGGATATGGGGAATTTCGGCCTTCCCTTTCACTGCTGAAACGGAAGAAGCACTTTGGAAGGAAAAGCCCTGGACACTTGAGCTACTTGTTGGTGACATTGATGCAACCATACTTGAATGGGTACTTACATTTCAATTAATTTCATCGAACAATATTAGTATGTCAATGTGATATTAACATTATTAATACTGAAATGTAATGTACTTTTATCAGATGAAAGAAGAGAGATTCATATGCTTGTACGGAGGTAACGATGAGGCGTGGATCAGAAAATTCAGAAACTCAGCAAAAGATGTAGCAAGTAAAGCTCAAATTAACTGGGGAATGGCTTATGTTGGAAAGAAAAATGCAAAGAAGCGACTGGAAGAAATCAGCAGCAGCATCACTAAGACGGAATCGAGTCATATCGTGATTGATGCCACAAAAATGTGGTTCTTTTGGGCACGATTGGAGAGAATGCTCTACTGGAAACTGCAACATGGCATGTCTGTAGAAAAAGACAACATAATGCGAGAGATGATGACACTACTTAGTTTTGATGGCAGTCGTTGATGCGAGATTCCGGTACTCCTCGTTCTACGACCAGGATGTCTGCTCGATCAACTTCTTCACGACCAGGGGGTCTCCTCGCGAGGCTTCTTCTCCAGAGGTTCCTGCGCACACAGACAAGTCAGGGTACGCCGGTTGTTTTCCCGGCGCAAACCCTCCGACGCTCAAGTCAGATATGAAGGTTCGGGGAACGCTTGCCACAAATGTTATGGCTGTTAGGTTATTTTTCTCTCTTTTAGAATCAAAATTGCTTTTTGTTTTAATCTCCAAAAATGCCAACCCCCTTACCTTCGTTGGCTTCCTTTTTATAGGCTTCCCCTGAATCCCAGTCTTCCGCTTTTTCCGAGACGGTATGGGGCTCTGACTGCTGCGTTATGGGCAAACGCGGGATCTTGCGTGTTACGCCACGGTTCTGGGGAAAGCGTGGCTGTCGTGCCTAGATTCTCGGGCTGGGGAGCCTGTCTTGCCAGCTGCCGTCGGTTGGGTCTCCTCGCCTCTCGACCTCGAGCCGGAATGGCCTTATGCCTCTTACAGGAAATTGACCTCGCGGATGACGTGCTCGCGGATGAGCAGGATATTTCTGCTCCTATTCCCCCGCGCACCAGGCTTTTACGGGACATACCGGTTCGCAGAACTCTGCCATCAGATATCTGCTCACCATGCCTGGTCTCGTCGACGTATTTCTCCCAAACAGCAGTGATCAAGGATGGGCAATATTTTGGAGGGGAAAAACACAAGAAACGGCAAGGGCTAAGGGCACGGCGGCTATAGATTGCATGGAAAAATTTCATGAATGGCAAGATGATGCTCTTCGAAACGGTTTTATTCAAGCACTCAACAATTATCTGCAAAAAATTCACCCTGGAAAGCATTGCAATCGTCTTATCCTTGCCGGCGTTAATGGGGCAATTCCAGGGACGGTGCAGTGCGCAGACTGTGGCCGCGACATGGAGATGTTCTTCATGTACCATTGCTGCCCCGAGTGAGCAAAATATTACAGCTTGGCTTGAATTAATTTTTAGAATAAGGTTTCCACTTGAGATTTGTCTCAGGTGGTAACATAAGCGCAGTGTCGCTTGAATTGCTTGTTTTTGCTTTTGATTTTGTTTTCTTAGTGGGGACTCCGTGGCCTTTGCATTATCTTGGGCAGTTAAAAGAGTCTAGTATTGACGTGTTATTATGTGTGGCAGCAAGTAACTTGTTAGTATAATATATGGGCCTTTACTGCGCTTGAGCAGCTTTCTTTTTTAATAATAAATAATGTGCTATTGGTATATTGTCTACTAATAAATATTTTAGTATTTATATTAATCGATTATTTAGATTTCTTAGTAAAATATGATTGTCTGCAGTGGAGTTGAGCATCTTTTTCATTTTTCAGTTAAAACATAAATTAAAAAATATAATATTTGATTTGTATCAAATGCAATAATTAATATTAAATAATACTTAAAAAAAGGACACATGCTCTAAATCTATATTTGGTAGTGAAAAAATAGTGTACAATATTGTATAAATAAAACACCTTTGTGGCAATATTTCCACCCCATAATTTCTGTAAATTCATCACACTTTTAGAGAATAATTACAAAAAGTTCAAATAAAGAAAAATTCAGAAACATTAATCAATTAAATTTATCTTAATTTATTTTGTTGTAACTTAGATGTTTTTATTATATTTAACTAATAAGATTGCTTCAACCTAAATTTGAATTGACTATTTTACCCTTAAAGGGTAAAAATATCAAAAATTTAATTGAACTTCAACAATTTTTTAATTTTATACAAAATTCATTGTTTCTAAATAGTTAATTCTACTTTATTAGTATGATTATTAATTTTTAATAAAAATATCAAAAATTTAATTTAACTTCAACAATTTTTTAATTTTATACAAAATTCATTGTTTCTAAATAGTTAATTCTACTTTATTAGTATGATTATTAATTTTTAATTAAACTAACATAATGTCTTTATGAGAAAATACTCATTAAATTATTAGGCTATCAAATTTATGTCATTTACAGGTAAAATATTAAAAATCACTAGACTTCATTTAAGAAGTTAGATCATAAGTCACAAAATCAAGTACCTAAAGTATTAGATACAACAATGGGTCATTTTATGTCATAAAGTAAAATAATTAAATAGAACTTATATTAAAGCTACTTTAATAGTAAAAAGAAAAAAACTAAGTAAGAAAAAAAAAGAATGATTTATTTGATTAATTGCATAAATTTTTTTTGTTGACTTGTATTTATAAGAAAAAATCTGTATTTATTGTAAATATTTTTTAGAAGTGGGGTGGGTTGGGGTAGAAATATTCCCACCTTTTTTTTCATACTTTTGAACGATAAAATTTAACACAAACTTTACAGTACAACTATAAATTTTCAATTCCTGTAATTGTGAGCTTCAAAACAATATATTATTTATTTAAATTCAATGTTGTGCTTCTAAATTTTACTTAATTATGATTATATCTTAAATAGTAATTTAATAAACCCCCTATTAAATAACTAATTTAGTATTAACATGATTCGATTAAATCCCAGCAGATCGAATTGGAGGCCTCATTCACATTCAATCAGAACCCAAAATTTCAGATCGGATCGGGTCAAGTTGAATTATTTGCCCATCCCTAGTAGATTGCTATTTGGTTTCTTTTTATTTTAGTAATTAGAATTTTATTAAGCAATTCCAATTTACCCTTATAGGTAATTGCACATGTTAGGTTTATCATATAAAAGGGACTTAGAACTTTATTTGTGAGAGGGTTAATCAATTTAATAAATTTATCTAGAAATTCGGTTGTTTGCTATTTTTTGCTTATGTTTTGCATCATTTTTATTTGTCTAACAAACTCATTAATCCTTATATGAACATAGAGTATGGTTGGCAAAAAAGCAGCCCCAAGCCCACACGCTCTAAGCCCGGTCCCTATCTAAAATCATGGACATGGCCCTAAAATTTGAAGCCTGCTTTAAATGGGCCTGGTTAATGGCAAAATTATAAATTAAAAAAAAAAAGCTCCTGGGCATTGTGGAGGAGTTTTCATAATGATTAATAGTAGGCATCATAGCCCATGTTTCTACTTTCTAGAATTGCTAACTGGGCCAGTCTTAATAAATTCCGATTTAACGCGGCCCGGCCCAAAACGGGTGGTAGGTTTTCTTTTTGGAAACTAGGTTCTTTATTTTTTATTTTTCTCCTTTTTTGGTTATAAGGATTTTTTTTTCTTTTAGGGAGAAATGATAAGGATATATTGGTTTGTTAATAATACACTCTTCTATTTTTATTTATTTTGTCACTGTTGAAACTTGAATTAATATTTTGTTTCTTTCCTTTTACAGTCATTGACTTAAATCAAACATATGTGAATTATAGTTTTCCAACAATCTTTAAGTAGAGAAATGTTTAATATGTAAGAGCTATGAAAGGAATAATAGATTTTTCTGAATTTATGGGAATTAATTGGTTAGACAATAAGTGAGGAATAAATCAAAATAATATGAAAACTATTATTGTGCTGTTATAGCAATCAAAATAAATTTATTCGTCAACCATTTAATATTAATTATGCATGATGGCTCTTTAGTATATTGTATTAGTATTATTTTGTGCATTTGACTATTAATCTATTGGATAGTCATCTTGATTTAAGTTTTTTTAAATTATTTATAACTTTAGTAAAAATTTATTTTTAAAAAATATTATAGGCCCAAGCCCGGCTCAGGCCCACCTAATTCCAACCCATTTAAGTTTGGATGGGTTTTGGAAGGGCCTGGGCCGAGAACAAATTATTTGGGCTTGGTCTAATACTTGAAAAAGGCTGACTCAAGCCCGCAATTTGCTAACTCTAACACAAACTAATTTATCATGTTATTAATTTTTTAAATACATTAACAAATAATTTATTTTATTAGTTAATGAATTATAATATTTTAATTGTAAGAATATTAATAATTACAATAAAATTTTATGGGACTACTTTTGGCCAATTTTATATGTCTTTTAATTTCCATTTTACACACACTAGGCTAACCTACTATGCATAAATATAAATTAAAACAACATATATTATTTATTTAAATTCAATGTTGTGCTTCTAAATTTTACTTAAATACGTGTCAAATTATTTAGATAACAAATTTTATATTTCAATTTTGAAAGAGTAGTATTACTCACTCTTCAAAATTATAACTCAACTAATAAAACTGTCACGGACCTTAAAACAAGATGGACAAGCAGCAAAATTATCAATTCTGTTCATATTTATCAGCAAAGCAAAAGAAACAAAAATTCGTCATTTTCTCAACTTTCAAGCTATTAATGCATGCGAAAGAGATAAGCTGTTTTTGTATGCCAATTATAAAATATCGAAGGCTGGCTTAAGCTATACCTTTTTTTACGTAGATTGTATCGGTGGAGAAATTCAGGTTCGGATGAGTTCAGATCGATTGGACTGGGTTTCCAATTGGTTAAGATGGGTAAAAATTTATCCGAACTCAATCCAAATTTATAATACGATTCAATCTAATAGAATTATATTTGGATTGGAGCAGATTGGAGAAAAAAAATTTAGGTTGAGTTCAGATTGGATTCGGATTAAAATCAAATTCGGGTGGATTCGGATAATATTCAAATTAGGGTTAATTTTAAGTTTTTTTGTTTATTTTGAGTTTTTTAAAAATCATTTTAGTTGTTAGAAGATTATTTTGATGTAATTATCCCACTTTAATATTTTTTATACCAATTTTCAACCAAAAAAAAAAAAAACTACTGCCACGAAATTAAACAAACAAAAATAAAAATAAACTACTGCTATCAAATCGGATTGGGTAGGTTATTTACCCATTCCTGAGATTATATCTAAAATAATTATGTAATAAACCCCCTATTAAATAATTAATTTAGTGTTAACCCAATTTGATCACGATTCGATTCGATTCGCCAAATCCCACCAGATCAAATTGGAGGCATCATTCGTGTTTGATCAAAACCTAAATCAAGTTATTTGCCCAACCGTAGTAGATTGCCGTTTGCTTTCTTTTTCGTTTTGTTTCTTTTTATTTCAGTAATTAGGATCTTATTAAGTAATGGAATTTAACCGTATAGGTCATTTCACATGCTAGGGTTATCATATAAAAGGGACTTAAAATTTTATTCGTCAGACAATTGATGAATTTAATAAATTTATCTTGAAATTCAGTTATTTGCTATTTTTTACTTCTGTTTTGCGTCGTTTTTATTTGTCTAACAAACTCATTAATCCTTTTATGAATATAGACTAATTTGTCATGTTATTAATTTTTTAAATACATTAACAAAAAATTTATTTTTTTAATTAATGAAGTCTAATGCATCACTTGTAAGAATATTAATAATTACTAACTCACTCTATGCATAAATATAAATTAAAGAAGATTTTTTTTCCCTCAAAATTTGGTTTGAGGAGTGGCGGAATTAAGATTTTGGTTGAATTTACAAGTTTGTAAATTATAATCACACGACATACAGATAATAAGTTCTTAAATGAAATTATTTATTTTCTTGCATAGATGTTCCTTTTTTTTTTAATAACTTTTATCTAATTTTTTCACATAGGGACATCTTGTTTGTCCATTGTATAGCGTTTTAGCAGAGAGACAGAGATTTTCTGAAGCTTGTGGTCTGGCTAGCTCTAATAGCATCTAATCTTCTCTTTCATTCTTCAACTGAGAAAAGCTTGTGAGTGAAGAGAAAAAAGAAATTAAATGGAAAAGACTAACAAAAGTTGGTACCTTCTGGGTTTCCAAGAAAGCCAAAGAAGAACTCTCCCACATTACCCAAGACCTCTCTATATGTGTCGTTCATAATTTATACAATACATTATGGGTGCGTTTGGAATTGAGGTTGGACAGCTATACCTTTAAAGCTACAGTACTAAAGTGTTTGGTGAACATTAGCTGCTGTAACTTGAAAGTTATGTTGATATGATTTTCCATTTGTATAATAAAAAAATCTATTATATCTTTAATAATTTTATCAAAATTATTATTTAAAATTTACATTTACTATATATTATTAATTTTTGTTTCATAGTTAAAATTTTTTTCCACAGCAATTATAGCATAGCACCTCAATCCCAAACGCACCCTATATTTTATTTCAAATTGCATTATTAATATAACATAACAAATCTTGCATTCTTGGTTGTTTTTCTTGTTGATTAATTACTCAAAGATCTTGTTTGATATGTCGATGAATGCATCATTGTTTTGAGCCTTTCATCAATATATTCATTTCTTCATGCCTATTGTGTTTTTATCATACGTGTTGCTTGCAATTCCAGTCTTTATCAAACACTCTTGAGGAAAAGGCAAAATTGATATTCAGCATGCTCAAAGGTATGTAGTACTTTTACCTCAATTCAACTCAACAAACAAGCAATAACATGCACGCATTCTTAGAAATGAACAAACTTATTGACTAATTTTTTCAATTTGTTTAAATAGGTAAGCCACTTAAGGCATTGCCGGATCTTCTCCGCGAGTGCAATATTCCCCCCGGACTCTTTCCCCGGAACATAACATGTTATGACTTTGATGAATCGCGATCAAAGCTGATCGTATACTTGCCATCTCCATGTGCGGTGAGCTTCAAGGACTCATCTGTTGTAAGATACGCGACTCGCGTCAAAGGGACATTGTCAAGGGGAAAGCTGTCTGGAGTTGAAGGAATGAAGATTAAGGTGCTTGTTTGGGTTAAAGTCACAGGTGTGGCTGTTGAGAGTTACAAGTCTGATAAACTTTGGTTCACTGCTGGTGTGAAGGTATCACGGCCAAAAGATGCTTATGAAATGCTGAGAGATGCAATCAGAGTAGAACAATATTGATTATCTCAAGTTGTTACATCAATATTCCTTGTGCGATCAAATTTAATGTGAATTCTCTGCTTGAAAATTCAATCTCCCTATTTTTATTTGCCTCTTTATCTGGAAAATCTGTTTACCCTTTGATCCAAAGTTGATCCAATTGTAGTGATTAGTAAGATCCTCAAAATCAACATGATAAGATATGCTCCTTTTTAATACATCAACGGTGGTGCTCATTCGTAATTGGACTGCCAATTCATATCCTCATTATTGACAAATTTAATTTCGTCATTTATTACTATTCTTTTTTTAAAAATTATTTATAAGGGAAGATTGTCAATTTCTCATAATCAATATATACCATTTACCCTCTATTATTTTCATAATAACCAATAATCTCTTGACAGCATAAATTTACAATATTGTCTTTATTTTCAAATACACTTTTATTTATATTTATTATAGATTAAACAAATCACATAAATGGAAATTAAAATAAAAAAAATTAAGTATTAAAAACAAGAATATATGTTTTGATATGAATAAAAATAATAATAATAGAAAACTTCTTGTACTTTTTTATTTTGTAAACGTTTTCTTATAATTAATATTTATAATATTTTAAAATTACATGTAAAAAGTACAAGAAAAATATTTTATTATTTATCTTATAATTTTTTTTTATCATTTCATAATATTTTTCTTATATATTTATTATAAGAAAATGCTTATAACATAAAAAAGTACAAGCAAAATATTTTTATCATTAATTTTTTTCATATTTTTTATTTTAATTCCCATTCATGTGATTTATTTAATCTATAATAAAGATAAATAAAACATCACATTCATTGCATTGATCGTAAGATTTTTAGTCTAAAAAATAAGTGAGATTTAAAAAAAATTGTCATATTTATTTATTTTTTTTCCCAACAAGGAAATAAAAATTCTTCTACCAGATACTAGCGGCATTCGATAAAGAATTTTTTTTTTTATCATGATAAGTTTATTAACAATCTATATATTACTAATTTACTAGATAAAATCGGATAAAATATTCCATTTACTACGTTATCATATGAATCTAAGTTGGGCTAGCATGTAAAATAAAAATATACCTCACAATAAAAGCTAATAACATGTGAAATAAAAATATACCTCAGGATAAGAATTACTCTGTAATATTCTCTACCAAAAATTATAGTAATTACTCTTGTGGCTATGCCAGCCGTTCAAAAATCAAAAGGAATTAAGTTTAGGAATTAAAAAAAAATCTAAATAAATATCTACGGTTCACATATTTTTTATTTTTAATTAATTAAGATCAAAGGCACATCAATCATAGAGGCTTGCACATTCAATGCAATACTATCTATGATGATAATATTTGACCTTCTCAATTATTTCACAAGCCTCCAATTATGACTTTAAATGGAATTCCTATTTTTTTGCATTATGAAATTACAATTTATGCAGGCCTGATAGAGAAGTGTCATTGTTGCCGATATGTGCGTGAATCCCCTCATTTTGCTACAATCATCAGTTATTGAGAGAAGCATGATAGTCATGATGAAAGATTTGTAGTCTTTTGTTACTTTACTGAGGTCTCTTCCCCTCTTTGCTATTTTTTTTTTTTAGTGTCTTACACTATGAGAGGCTTATGCTTTATAGTCTTTTATAGATAAAGTTTTTTTAAAATTTAAACTCTATCTAACTCTTCTCTATCCTCTAAAATTTTAATTACAAAATATTTCTACATTTTCATAGATTGTATTTATGTCAAACTCTATTTAATTTGCTTCTGGATCAAGCAATGTTTTTTATTGTCGACTTTTATTTTATTGGGTTTGATTCAACAATAACTCCTCTATTTACATTTGGTTTTTTCTGTTCAGCCCATAATCTAAAACTGGGTCAAGGGTTGTCTGGATTCGTGACTTTTGCCATCCTCCGCTCTTGGACCCCATTCTTGGAGACCATAATTCTACTCCTTAGGGAGCATAAATCTCATGTTCCACATTCTCGGGGAAGCATAATTCTTGCTCCCATTCTTGGGGGAGCAGGTATAGTTCTGATGCTCCTCATTCACGGGGGAGCATGATTGTGTTACTCACCATTCCTAGGAGAACATAATTCTGTTGCTCCTCATTCTTGGGGACATCACTTTTTACTTTATTGAGTATTTTATATTTTCCATAACAGTCACAAACTCCAAGAGTCATTGCTTTCAGGCTAATTCCCAAGGTTCTCACTTAAGTTTACCTCAAGGTCAACTATTAAATTCCATAAGCATAGCAAAATCCTTATTTTTCCGGGGTCGGTCATATCATTTGATTTATTCCTTCAGCCAAAACGTTCTCATGATCTGTGTTAATAATATGCCGTCGTGCAGCTAAAATTTGCACTAGTTCTTTTGCTAGAGCTCTTTGGAAAACAATTAATAATAAGATTTTTATGATACTATATTGAGTTTTTATTGCATTGATAATGGGATTGTTGTGGACCTTTGAATTTAAGTGTTTTAATATATATATCATTCATGTAGTACAATAAATAATTAATAATAATTTTTTTATGTTTAATTAATTGATAAAAAAGATTTCTACATCATCTAAATACATATAAGAGCTAATCCCCTACGGAAACACACCTCATTGCCAAAACTCAGAAAAGCGAAAAGTTTATGCTAACTTGAAATCAGTATATAACAGCCGATCACATTTCCTTTTGTTGCAAAGAAGTATGGTGAACAAATAATAAATAAATGAAGAATAGAGACATACAAGAAAATTAATTAATTGTTTCGTTTAGTTATGATAAGACAGTTCTCTCTTAAGATCTCGGCTTTCTCCTCTCCTCTTTGACGAGAGACAAGAGGGAGACACTAGAGATAGTGTGTCCCTTATGACTAAATTCACTTATAAAGCTAGTTAATAGTTTAAACTATTAAATTGGTATTCTTTTCACGATATATTAGACATGATTATTGTATATAAGAAAAGTTTTATTGGTATATTTTGGATTTGTTTTGCTATAATGACTTGCTAAAATATTGTATTTGCAGAGATTATCGAGGAAATAGTCATAAAAAACTATAGAGAAAGTTCACCACTCTCTGTAATTGCAGCTAGGGATGGCAATTTAACCCGGACCCGGCTCGGACCCGGACGAACCCGCAAAATCCGGACCGGGTTCAACCCGCACCAGAGTAAATTAAATCCGGTATCCGGATTCAAATTATCAACCCGGACGTTTCCGGGTCCGGATCCGGGTTTGGGTAAACCCGCATATCCGGAACCCGGACCTGGATAAATTTATTTTAATATTAATTTTTAAATTATTTTGATATAAATAGAAAAATTAAAACAATCAACCCTAATGCCCATATTCACAGCCATGGCCGCGAAACCAAATCTAAACATTTCCTCTCTCTCTTCAGCCCTTCCTTTTATCAAATCATTGTCACCACTCATCATCGTTTCACCACCTTCACTGTGTTCGTGTTCATTTTCATCATCAGCCATTGTTTGTCCAGCTATGTCTTGGCCGTCGTTTGTCCACCTTCGCGAATTGAGATCTCAGTTTTGGCTGCTGCACTTCTAACCCCAGTTGTTTTGCATCTAGAAACCTAAAATTTGTTGTGATTTACTCTCATATGTTCATTTACTATTTGGAAAAAAAAAAATCCAGCCGCCATTTATGCTCTCCCCTTTTCTCGACCTAACCCCACAAAGCCCAATTTGTCATCATCATCATCAAGACATCATGATTATGTTTGATAATTGAATTTGTGTGCTCCAGTATCTTGGGTTTTATTTCTTTATTTTTTAATTTTCCATTATTGGTGTTAATAGATTAGGGATTAGAAAGGAGTTCACTGAAGAAAGAGGAAGAAAGAGATGGAAAGAAAGAGGAAGAAAGAGATGGAAAGCTGCTTCTCTTTAGCAATCATCCGGGTTATAAATCCAGAATCCGGAAACCCGAATTTTTTCGGGTTTAACCCGGACCGGACTCGGAAGAAAAATATCTGAGTTTACATCCGGGTCCGGTATTAAAAATTATCATTCGGGTCCGGAACTGGGAAGGTGAAACCTGGACCCGGACCTGGATTTTGCCATCCCTAATTGCAGCTTTACTCCAAGGGATGTCGTCTTATCTCCCTTCAGCTTTATTCTTAATCATACAATCACAGCGTCTTGTCTTCACTAATTCTAAAGTGAATATACTTTCAACCAAAGAAACATGAGAGATAAAGACCTAGGAGTAAGAACTCAATAATATATATATATATATATATAGAGAGAGAGAGAGAGAGAGAGAGGTGGTATTCCATAATAACTCTTCTTTTTAAGTACTAAATAAACTTTTTAACCTGTTTATTAATCGGTTATGATATAACTAGATAAATTCAGTTTTCATAAATGAAAAATTTTACACCATTGATTAAATATGACAGTGTAAATTTGTTACACTATTAATGTTCTTTAAAAAAAACATCGTCATAAAATGACCAATAATCACAACAGCAATAAAGTTAATTTTCAGAGCTTCAGTCTTATTTCATCCAAGCCTACAAATTATTCTGATTCTGTTTACAGTTCAATCCAACTGCGAGCCATTCTAATTAGTAGTAAGAAAACGTGCTATTAAAATGTTTATTACGCAGTGGACAATCAATAACTTTATTATTAACTTTAATAGTAATTTAGGTTTTAGACAAAGTTTTTGAATCACTTGCATGACGACCACCAGTTTCAAGTCCCATGAGTGGGATCAGGTTATACTTTTGGTATGTTTGGGGTTCCTTACTGAATTATTATATTAAGTTATATTATATTAGGGGTATTACATTAAACTATAACACAATAGCAATAAGGCAATAACTTTTACTATAAATATTTGTGCTTGATAAAATTGATAAATTCCAAATTAGGAAAAATAAAGTCTTAAAACGCTTGTTTGAAACAGAGTGGTCCAATTGTAAAAATTGTCAACAATGAACAATCCTATATCATCAGTGTTACGATTAATGTGTAGAAGTCATGGTCGCTGAAGACGTCATGTATGGCTGAAGCCTTCCTCAAGATTAAAATATGCGTCCACTACTCTACTATTTCAATTGATCAATAATGAAAATCAAAACCCTTTGATTTTTGTCTAAACTACTTCTTCTTCTTCATATTTTCTCCGCCAAACCCAGGTAATGTTAATAAACTCAACTATATATATATATATATATATATATATATTGATTTACTTTTTTTTTTTCAATGCATGCTTTGAAAGCTTAGACCCGTTTAAGAATTATTAGTAGACACATGTTTTATCAGTGTCATCTTAGGATGACAAGAGGATCATATGTCTATTAATAATTCTTGAATTGTCCCAACTTAGATAGTTTGGGAATGCATAGTTTTTTTAAGTTCCAAGTAGGTGAAGTTTTGTTTCACGTAAAAGGAAATTTCGATAGCTGCTCCTCATGTTCTCTAGGTACATACTAGATGAATGCATAAATCTAGGTCGTGTCCTTGGAGAATTATGGGGAGATGCTGTCGAAATTTCTGTAAATGTGGAAGAAACTTCACCTACTAGGAACTGAAAAAAAAAATTATTCATTCTTAAATGGGATTTATAGGACCACCTACCATTTTTAAATGTGAAGAGAATGTTGGAAATTGAGGAAGCGAGGAGTTGAGTTGGTAAATGTAATTGGTTGTGGTTTTGCTGAGTTGAGTTGAGTTGCTAAAGAAACCATTATTGGCTGTTAACAATCACAGATTCTCATCAAACATTTAGTTGAATATGTCAAACACACAGACTATCATGCTTTAATTTCTTTAGAGTATGACATGTTTGAAGTTTGATTATTGATTCCAATTAGGTTATATATATTTATATTTTGGTATTTTAGTACAAATATTTCATAATTTTGTAGAAACTATTATATATTAGTGTTTAGAAAGTGTTAGATATATTCTCTGTCTAATATAATTTTAATATATTTTGTGATGAAAATAAAATACTCCAAGAGCATCCTATTGCACAGATTATTTTATAATGTTAATGTTGATGATGCAAACATATAATTCACATATATAGAGTATGGAGCGTAACTTTAGATTGTAAATTAAACAAATATTTTTATGATCAATACTAGCTACTGATGATCAAGCTTAATTAATTGTGAGCTACTGCAAATCAATTAAAAAGCTGATCACCAAGTTCAAGTTACTAAGGCAGTAATATATAAGAGTGAAAGTGTTGGCTTATGTGTTTAAAGATGTTTGAAGAATAAAACAATGTGTGGATTAATTATTTGAAAATTAATGTGTACGTAATCAAATTTGAGCATCTCAATTTCTTTGGATCAATTTAATTTGATGCCAATTTGTCAATGCGTTCTATTTGTTTATCCTTATCGAATAAGTTTACTCAATTTCATTATTATGAAAACTTAGTTTTAAACATAATATGTTGTTCTTATTTTCATTAACACCGGATTACTTTGTTTTAACAGATTACTGCTCACTTGTCTTTACAATTGTTGCTATCTACTTGTTTGCGAAAAAGCATAAGGTAAGAAAGAAAAATCTTTGAATAATCTTTGGTTGTCTAATTTATGCGATTTACACGAGGTATTGAAGATTTTCACTTTAATTTTTCAATGCAAACTTTGAAAGCTTAGACCTGTTTAAGAATTATTAGTAGACACATGTTTCGTGTTTATATTTATTGACTAATTAATCTCTGGTGTAGTTTTATTTAATTGTTATATAATTCGCATGCAGGAGGTACAATTAAAAGAGGCGGGTCTTTTCTGAATGTGAACTAGCTATATTTGACTCGGAGGATCCAGTGTCAATCTGGATGTTTGGTGTTTTGTGGAAATAAACAGATAGAAAAGGTTTAACTAAATGCTTAAGTTGTTCTCGACTGCATTGTACAATGTACTTGACTATTGAGTGATAGATTTTGCCTATGTGATTGGAACAATGCTAATGATTCTAATATTTAGTCCTAATTGATGTGGTACATATCTTTTAAATAATAAAATAATAATTTTATGAAACTATCCAACTACTTTTCTAACCTTCAATTTTTGGTTTGAATTGAATTTTATGAAATTCGATAAAGTAAACAGAAAAATTAATGCCTCCCATTTGCAAGCATTTCTAGGAAATCTTAGAAGTACAAAATAGCAAACTTCGAAATGTCTTAATTCAATATCATTAATTTGACTATTGACTTCTAAAAAAATGCAAAAAATAATTATGAACAAACAATTATTTCACAATACATGTGTGCAATATTATTAATTCTTATGCAAACAAAAAAAAATTAATTGATTAATAACTATTAACTCTTTGTGAGTGAAAAAAGATAGAGACAAAGGGTGGAAAAAACATATCATTTTTACAGTTCACCAAATGGGGAAGTTGGAAAAAAAGATATAAAAAGTTTTAACAGATTAATAAGTCGAATATAATCAAGAAAACTATGACTATATATTTTTTAATTATTGTTTTATCATTAGAATTGATCGACAATTTGACTTCACTAATTTTATTAATTCTTTCCTAATTTTTAATTTTCTTTTTCACTAAATACATCCAATATTTGTTGAAGAAAAACCGTTAAAGTAAAATGAAAAAGGATATAGCCCTTAGAGATTATTCAATGTATTCACAAGAAAAATTAATTAGAAAATATGTTCTAGGCAGCCTAAGCATCTTCCCCCAAACGCAGTAGAATAAACAACAGTACTTGGCAGTTAGCATAATTAATAAAAGAAAAAATTTATGAAAATCACTCTAAATCCAAATGGAATGTAGAATGAACAACCTCAATTCCTTGAATTATTGCCTAATTATTTTTTCTAATTCTTAAGAAAAACATTTTTTTCCTTTTCCTCACACCCCACCTCTTCATAAACACAAATAAAAAAGTCAAGTGGTAATATTCATATTGAAATAGGGAATAATAATATTGGTGATTTAGAATTAAAAAAAGTAACCAATTGTATAATAACGTAATTCGAAACTTTCGAATTTAATGATAATATTATATCCTTATAATGAGTTTTTCTCTTTACATTATTCACTTGTGCCAATTTTTATGGATAGCTCGATGATAGCAAAGATTACTTTATGGAAAAAGTTGGGGGAGATATTTGATCAAAATTTGTACAACAAAGATGATAGTCCGTGTATTGTAATATTAACTCCTACAACCATTAAAAAATTCCAAGGTGATTATTTATTTAGATCCCACTAATTGACATTTTCAAATGCAATGTGGCTACCTTAATATTATACATAAATTCAGATTTTGTTCAAGTTTCGTTTTAGTTCATATTTACTCAAAATTAATTGCCTTTAAATTTACATTAGAACTGTTAAAGTGGATTTTTGTTGACTTTCTATATTAATTTAGGGTATCGTAATTATACCTAAAATCAATCAAACTTAGAAGTTTGTTCCGAAAAAAATGTGTTAATGTTGTTTCTAAATACACAATTATGGAAACAATTCATAATTATTTATCGGTTTGAAAATAACAAAAACATTACATTAATGATTATTGTGCATGAATTGATTTGATAATAACACAACTGAAAAAGCTCACAATTTACCCACCAAATTCGAAGAATAATAACCTAATAAAGAAGTAATCTAAAAGCCGCTGTTCGTGGCTATAAGCACAACAAAAATTAATGCCAATGTGACACTGGCATGAGTTTAAAATTAAATTGAATTGGTTAAATTAAATCCCATTTTATTTTGTTTTGTTTTTAGTGATTTTTTTTTGTTCTTTCTAACATATGGTATATATTCGTTCGAAAAATTCATTGCAATTCTTATTTCAATAATTGAAAAAAAAATTAATCTCTTTTGAAAAAAAAAAATTTATATTTTCGGTTTCTCTTGTTATGATTTGTAATAAAACGTTTTGTTAGTTTTAGAATATTTTGTGATATTGAATTCACTTTCTTGTTCACCAGAGTAAATGGAATTGATTTCTGCAACTATTAATGATTTCGGTGACTCAAGGAATATTCCGCCAGAAGTTTGTCTCTTACGACATCAACTTTCATCTTTAGCTCGGCACGAAAGGATTATGAAATTAAAGCTTTGGAAATATGCATCAAATTTCCAGTGTGACACAATAAACAATGGATATGTTGTCGTGCAGAAGGCCATATTCAAGCATGCAAGATTTAAGCGGAAAATTATGATTATTCATAATAGATACAAACATGATTTAAAAAGGAGAATCATTTTGATGCTACAAATTGTGAATTTTTACACAAAATTTATGAAGTTGGACAACATTAAAAGTGACAATAAATTGCTTCACTCAAACGGTATGTGATTCTTGAAAATATAATTTTTATTCCTACTATACAAATTACAAAAATTATCCCTATATAATTTAAATTATTTATGTTAATATATATTAACAAATATATATATTTCTAACATATTTCAGTTGGGAATTTCCTTCAATCTCCTGGTAAAGCTGGATATGATAATAATAAAACATCATTACATATAAATCCAAAGAGTCAAACAAACAAAGGAAACCGCCTTCTTCACACAGGTACGTATATATATTTACATTTATCGAGCTTTATTAGTTATTCATCATGCTTGTAATACTTGAAACTAATAACTTATTCATTGCTTTTGGAACTTTAAAAATATGTAGTTGAACATGGACAACTAAAAAGAGCGTGTCTCTCTTTTGATGAGAATATATATCAGTCCACAAGCTTTCCATTAGATGGTGTAACATCAAATAATGGTACATATTTGCATGAAACTACATGTACAATGAAAATATTAATATATTTAGTAATATTTTTTCTTACCATATTCACTTAGACGAAATAAGATACTTTGTTACAATATTATTATTTGTTGAATTTAACAGTTCATTACACAACGCCTTGGAATTTTGGACCCCCTACATACACATGTCAATATTGTGGTGCCATTTTATGGTACGAGGAACGGAACAAGAAAACCAAAAAGGTCTCACATCCTAAATTCACATTTTGTTGTATGGAAGGTCGTGTGCAGATTCCATTCATGAAAGAAACACCTCTTTTACGCAAATATCTTCTCGGGGCAGATTCTGGACTAAAGGGTTCCAAATTTAAAAAAAATATAAGGGCTTATAACTCCATGTTTGCTTTCACATCTATGGGAGGTCGAGTTGATGCATCAATCAATCGATCAAAAGGTCCTTATATTTTTAGGATGAGCGGTCAGAATTATCATCACATTGGTTCTTTGTTGCCAAAAGTTGGGAAAAAATCACAGTTTGCTCAGCTCTATATCTATTATACTGAAAATGAGATAGACAACAGAATCGACACTCTATTAAAACATGGAATGAAGACAGAAATTGATCATGAAATTCTTCATTAACTATCTAAAATATTGGACCAACATAATAATTTGGTCAAATCTTTTAGAATGGCGAGCGATAGATACAAAACACAACCAGAATCTACATTCCGTTTACGACTCCTTAATAGTAGAACAAGAGATGGTCGTTGATAGAATATACTAACAGTTTTAGAAGTTGCAGGCTTAACAGTTGGTGATTTCAGTGAAGCAAACTTTCAACGCTATGTTATTATAGAGCATCGCACAAAGGAACTTCGGAGAATCACATATTTACATCCAAGCTTCATGCCCATGACATACCCGTTAATATATCCTTATGGCGAAGATGGATATAGACCTGACATATCTTTAAGAGACATAACTGATAGCCCTTTTAATAGGCAAAAGCTGACAATGAGGCAATATTATTGCTTTAGGTTGCAACAAAGATTAAATGAGGGACACACTCTACTTCAAGCTGGTAGACTATTCCAACAATACATAGTTGATTGTTATATGGCAATTAAAGAAGAAAGATTTCGTTGGATCTGGAATAATCAACAAAAACTTATATCAGACATTTTCTCTGGTTTGATGGATGTTGTTCATCGAGGTGATTCTGATTGTTCGAAAGTTGGAAAATCGATTATTCTACCTTCATCACATATGGGGGGACCACGATATAGAATACAAAATTATCAAGATGGTATGGCAATTTATAAATGGGCAGGATATCCTGATTTATTTCTTACTTTCACTTGCAACCCAAAGTGGCAAGAAATAAATAACATGCTCCGATTAGTTGGACAAAAGAATGATGACAATCGAGTCGATATCATATGCAGAGTTTTCGAGATAAAATTATTCCAACTAATGCAAGATTTGAAAAAAGATCAACCGTTTGGAAAAATAATTGCATGTAAGTTCACTTCAAATTTGTATCCATAACAAATTCAATTCATTTGTTATTGAAAAGTGCAGGGAAAAACAATAATTTCACAATTGAAATCAATATTTCTAACTTTTAAATTTTACTCCATTTTGTGGCAGGTCTATATACAATTGAGTTTCAAAAATGAGGCTTGCCCCATGCACACATACTGCTTTTTTTGCATCCAACAATGAAAAATCCTTCTGCAGACCATATTGATAAAATAATAGGTACAAAAATCCCTGACTTAAATGTTGATCCTGATGGTTATAATGTAGTTAACAAATTTATGATTCATGGACCGTGTGGAAAACACAATTCTCACTCTCCATGCATGATGCAAGACAAGTGCACAAAACATTTTCCAAAAAAATTTAATGATCAGACAACAGTGGATACAAATGGTTTTCCAGTCTATAAAAGGAGAAATATAGGTATTCATGTCGAAAAGAAAGGTGTCTTCTTGGATAATCGATATGTGGTCCCTTATCACAGGAATTTAATTGTCAAATTTGATGCACATATTAATGTTGAGATTTGTAATTACTCGAGATCAGTTAAATATCTTTTCAAGTATGTCCATAAAGGGTCTGATAGAACAACTGCAACAATGGAATCTATTGACATTACCCAAGAAATGGACGAGATCAAAACATATTTGGACTGCAGATATATATCAGCAACCGAAGCTTGCTGGCGAATCTTCCAATTTGACATACATTACAGAAAGCCAGCAGTTGAAAGATTGCCGTTCCATTTACCGGGAGAGCATACAGTAATATTTGAAGAATCTAAGTGCTTAGAAAATGTGCTTACCATACCTGGAATAGAAAAAATAAAATTCACAGAATGGTTGGAGGCAAACAAGAATTATGATGATGCACGAGAGTTAACTTATTCTGATTTCCCTACATGTTGGGTATGGAATTCAAAAGACAAAACTTGGACTAGGAGAAAAAATGGCTTAGCAATCGGAAGAATTTACTTTGCACATCTTTCAAGTGGAGAACGATTTTATATGAGAATGTTGCTCAATTTTGTAAAATGAAGCACTTCATTTGAAAGTATTAGATCAGTAAATGGAGTGACATATCCAACTTTTAAAGTTGCGTGCTATGCTTTGGGATTATTAGACAATGATAAAGACTGGATCGACTACTTGATTGAAGCTGCAATATGGGCAATTGGAAATGAATTAAGACATCTTTTTTGTCACGATACTCATTCATTGTCAGGTTTCTGATGCACCTCAACTTTGGAAATCTAATTATACTACTTTATCAAAAGACATAACTTCATTACAAAGGAAAAAATTCAGATTGAAAGATCTTCAGTTAACCGAGCAACAAGTTGAAGCATACACATTGTTGGAGATTGAAACTATCATGTTGAAAATGGGAAAAAGTTTGAGAGACATAGATGGAATGCCACTTCTTAATTCTTCTTTGATAAGAGATTCAGGTAACCGATTGGTCAATGAAGAGCTTGATTATGATCGTGATCAATTAAAGAAGTTGCATGAAAAATCGTTTACTACTCTAAATGCTTGCCAAAAATCAGCCTATGAAGCAATAATGCATTTTGTTGACAATGAAGAAGGGCGTTTATTTTTTATCAATAGACACGGTGGTACTGGTAAAACATTTTTGTGGAATACAATTATTGCAAAGCTCAGATCACATTCTAAAATAGTCTTGCCTGTTGCAACTTCAGGTATAGCAGCTTTGTTATTGCCTAATGGTAGGACAACTCATTCGCGATTTCATATTCCTTTGGATGTGACAGTAGAGTCCACTTGTGAAATCCGACAAGGCACCTTATTAGCTGGACTTCTTATGAAAACTTCTTTGATCATTTGGGATGAAGAGCCTATGGCACATAAGTTCTGCTTTGAAGCTTTGGATAGGACCTTGAGAGATATTCTAAGAACAAGGTATGAAAATAATTATATTAAACCTTTTGGAGGACTTACAATAGTATGTGGTGGCGATTTCCGACAAATATTGCCAGTTGTGCCAAAGGGGACAAGAGCAGACATTGTTGATGCTTCACTTAACTCATCCTACTTGTGGCCATTTTTCAAAATTTATGAGCTCAAACAAAATATGAGGCTCTATAATGGAAGCGTGAGTGGCTCTGAGGCTGCTAAAATAGCTTCTTTTGACAAATGGTTGTTGCAGATTGGAAATGGTTCATTATATGATGACATTGATAGAGATTTAGTTAAACTACCTTCTGATATCTGTAAGAAACCATCAGAAAATCTGATGAAATCAATAGTCGACACTATCTACCCATCAATTCAGCATAACTACAGTGATCCAGCATATTTGAAAGAAAGAGCAATATTAACGCCAAAAAATGAAATGGTGCATGAATTGAACGAGATGATTATGAATATAATACCTGGTCAATGGAGAACCTATTTTAGCTCAGACAGTATATGCAAAGCAAGCGCAAACACAAATGATGAAGATGTTCTATATCTAACTGAATTTTTGAATAGTTTGAAATTCAATGGCATCCCTAATCATGACATACGACTTAAGGAAGGTGCTCCTGTAATGCTTCTCAGAAATCTAAATCAAATAAAAGGCCTATGCAACGGCACAAGATTGATTGTCACTCGTCTTGGTAAATGGTTCATTAGAGGTGACATCATTTCTGGAACAAATATTGGACAAAATGTCACAATTCCAAGAATTATTATGTCTCATAATGAATCAAGATGGCCATTCAATCTTAACAGATGACAACTTCCTTTGGCACCATGTTTTGCCATGACGATCAACAAAAGCCAAGGACAATCTCTTAAACATGTTGGTTTGTATCTCCCTAAGCAAGTATTCACACATGGTCAATTATATGTCGCCGTGTCTCGAGTTACCACAAGAGAAGGATTGACCATACTAAATGTCGATCAAGAGGTAGAAGACCGAACCTTCATAAAAAACATTGTCTACAAAGAAGTATTTCAAAATATTCACACATCAGCTCACAAAATCAAGGTATCACATTTTTAGATTATATTTTAAATTTTAATTTATACATTGCAAGCTCTTACTTCACCCTATAATAATGATTTTTATTATGTGTTTTAATTATTCAGTAGACAAATGGATAAATCAAAGGAACTATTGAGACATCAAAATGGTAGTTTGGCTGAGTTTTCCAAGCTGTTATGGAGGATTTAATCGCCAAAGAACATAGTACGTGAAAAAGCATTCTTTTTTACATCAACTGTTCCTCCTTTCATTCTCTCTAATCCATGGAGACATGATTTATATACAGATAAAGAACATTTTGGCACTAGGTGTTGCTGATCCCCATTGGAACTTGCCATAGCTGCAAGCTTGATATAAACAATTGCTCACCTACGCAGATACAAACGATGCGAAATAAATTACAAAAGTCTTTACATGTATTTTACTTATTTCTTTTATAATTCAACGCTAAGGATCCTCAATTACAAAATTTAATTTAGAACTTATCAACTACAAAAGATATAAGGTCTGTACACTTAGACTATACACGTTAATATATATTTTTAAAGTTAACAAAAAAATAATTAACTTTCATAAATAACATTAATTTTATAACGCTGGCTCATTTTAAAAAAATTAATTTATATTTTTTATCAGTTTTATCGAGTGTAAAGAAAAAAAATTGATAATACTAAATTTATTTTCTAGAGTCGAGCGAAGCGCGGTTTTATTTCCTAGTATTTAATTAACCTGACATCTTTACATAAGTTTACTAATATTTACATTACGACCACCAGTAATTTCATGGTCATGCAAGCGTTGGATTAAATAAATTAAATTAAAACAAGAAAAAGAAAACCCGCTTCCCCAGAAAAAATAAAAACTTTGTAATCGTTTACCATTCAGAATCCAAATAACTCATTCAAAAAAAAAAAAAAAAAGAATCCAAATAACAATCGAAACAAATATCTACGGTCTACAAATTTTTAATTTTTATATTAATTAAGTCAAAGGCACGCCAATACCAGCGTTGGTCGAACGCGATATTATCCATTTCATCCAAATCGGACCGTCACCGACCCATTAAATCAACGGCCCGAAATCCTTCAATTGGGCCCACTAAGAATTGAAACCCTAGAAACGAAAAACGACAGAAACACAAACACTATACATATAAAAGCCCGCATTTATAATTGCCTCCTCCGTCTCTCCCTCGCTCGGTCGCCCCCCAGGCTATCTCAAAATCTCGCTCAGTAAATCGGCCGAGTCGGAATCAGTCAGTGCTTAAAGCGATGTCGGACGAGGAGCATCACTTCGAGTCAAAGGCCGATGCCGGAGCCTCCAAGACTTACCCACAGCAAGCTGGTACCATCCGTAAGAACGGCTACATCGTCATCAAAAGCCGTCCCTGCAAGGTTTCTTTTCTATTACTTTTTATTTTAATTGGCTTTTATCTCTTTTTGTTTTCTCGGAATCCTATATTTCCTCGAGAAAATTTTATTTCTTTGCTTCCAATTATACATAAAATTAGGTATGATAATCCTGATGCATAATCGTTTATTCGTAGCTAGATTTTCCTGAAAATATGTTAATTTTTTTTCTTTTTTGCTATAAAATCCGTATGTCTTTGAATTATTCTACTTTGTTTAGTGCAAATTGTAGTGTAATTTGCTCGTTTGTTTTGAAGACATTTTAGTCCTTTTGATTGGAGGTCAATGTGAATAATCTCAATTTTAATCGCTTGTAAGAATAAATATTGTTAAGAGTTTAGTAAACTTTAAGGACTGGCCTTTAGCTTTTAGATATATACCAAGTGTAGTCTATTTTACTTAATATTGGTGATAGGATGTGGTAAATGGTTTTAGTTTAGTTTTAGTTTTTGCTTCAAGTGATGATGCTTGTTTTGTTAATTGAGACGATTACTTAGATTTAAATTTTCTTAACATTGCTCAACATTTAATTTAACAGGTTGTGGAAGTCTCCACCTCCAAGACTGGAAAGCACGGTCATGCTAAGTGCCACTTTGTTGGAATTGATATCTTCAGTGGAAAGAAGCTGGAAGATATTGTCCCCTCTTCTCATAACTGTGATGTATGAACCTTTTTTTCTTTTCCGGTCTTCTGTTAATTGTTGTTTAATCTCTCTCTATGTTGGAGAGTAGGTGTTTATGTGTTCTCTGCTTTTACAGGTTCCCCATGTCAACCGTACCGACTATCAGTTGATTGATATTTCTGAGGATGGATTTGTATGTTTGAGCCCTATCTTTTTCATTTGTTTCATTTCCTCAACTAAGTCTGTGTGCATATGTTCTCTTACTGCCTAAAATTAATTTTTCAGGTGAGTTTGCTGACTGAAAATGGGAACACCAAGGATGATCTGAGGCTCCCAACCGATGAGACTCTGCTGACCCAGGTCAATTGTTAACCCTTGTATTTCCTTGCTCTTAGTTTGATGTTTAATCTCCATTTTGTTGTTGAGGATACACTATTTAGATATTCCGATTATTCTCCGTGTTCAGTTTCATCTGCTTTTGAGTACTATATTTATTTGGTCACTTCTGCTATGTGCATGTTTGTGACTTTTTGGTCATGTGCTGTAATGGTCCTAGATATTTCTAGAATGTTTTCCTTCACGTACTTACACTGTCTGAATGCAGCTCAAGGACGGTTTTGCTGAGGGGAAGGACTTGGTTTTGACTGTCATGTCTTCAATGGGCGAGGAGCAGATCTGTGCCCTCAAGGATATTGGCCCAAAGTCGTAGTTGCGCGATATGTGATTATCTTCTGTGTCTGGTTGCATCTGTTTTTTGGAAAAATATTTTAATCATCTAGAGTTTGCCTTTAATATTTGTAGCGTCTTTGTTTTGTGGTGAGAATTGCAAGCTGCCTGGAATATGTAGTTCTTTTGATTGGCGGCTAAAAAATTTATGGTGTTCAATTTCTCTAATGAATTATAATGTTAGAAAGAAATCGTCTTTGTTATTTATATATGATTGGGGTGTTATTTGAGATTGACAAGAACAGCAAATGAGGATACAATTTGAATGATTTTGGTTGTTAAGGATCCACTTCATTTTTTTCTCTATCAAGCATTATTGTCTTGAGTTAATAGTTGTAATTGCCGGAAACTTTACGTTTTCTTTTTTTTTTTTTCTTCATTTTTTTAAAGAAATTATTTGTATTATTAAATAAGAACAAAGTACACTTCAGGAGTAGAATATGAATCTTAAGATTTTGGATTTTGGAGTCAAATTTTTTTTTTTTTGTTTCGCTCCTTAAATATGTAACTGAAATTAGCTGAAGTCAAAAATATAAAATCACATTTGAAGATATGAGCGAGACTCGAATCATCTACTTTAAAGTTATATTATATTATTAAATCAATAATATAATGCTAGTGATTTAACGCGATGAGTTTCATCACTGACTTTTAGTTACATGGTAAACATTGAACGACAGTTCGGTTGCAAGCGGAAAGATGTTATGACAAGGCGTCTAAAGTTTTGGATGTCATAAATGCTTGACGACACGTCGGTACCGGAGAGTGCCATAACCTTTTTTGGCAAAGAAAAAGCAGACGAATAACAACAGTTATTGCCAAGTTCAGCCCGGGCCTTGACAAAAAGATTAATAAATTAGCTGCCTTTTGATATAATTTCCCACTTTATTGAATAGACAATAGAGACGCAACAAAACCAGGATGAGTTCTTCTTCTTCTTCTTCTTCTTCTTCTTCATTACCGAATCGTTCCCGTAGCAGCAACAGTAACAACAGTAATGAGGAGAGACCAAGATACTTTGACGGGAAAGCTAAGAGCATGTGTTGGGCAAAGGCCGAAACGGTGCCGGGTCGTCACCCAGAGAGGTGGCGCAAAGATGCTGCTGGTAACATTGTCTGCAAGCGCTTCTGCAACTGCCACGGTTGCCTCTGCTTTGAGTACGATCACATTGTTCCCTTCTCCAAAGGTTCTCTCTTAACCATTTATCTGCCCTTTTAGCATTTTTCTGTCTGTTGGATTGGGTGGAATCAACTTTGCTTTTTTCCTCCAAAGTTTAGCTATTTAAGCTTCATTTTCAAATGTATCTGGGGATTCCGGTCTTGAAGTGGAGTAAGTGAGATTTTTTAGCTTGGTTGATTGATTGGTATGATGGTTTCGACTGTTATCAATGTTGGGGTTCTGTTCAGCTGAATTTTGAGCTTGTCATGATAGATGAGTGACATTGAGTAAGTGAACAAATTTGAGTAATGTTGAGAATTACGTTAATTGGGACCTACGAGTATTAGCGTAATTGAATTATGTGGAGTACTTCAGTCCGAATGTTGTTTTATTTAATTTTTATCAGTTTCTTTGTAATTGGCTATTAAGGTTATGATTGATTTATTTCAATTTGGTTTTTGAGATTGTTTGTTTAATTTGGGGTTGTGTTGTAGGTGGTGAATCTACAGCTGATAATTGTCAGATTCTTCAAACTAGGGTGAACAGGTTTAAATCAGACAAAGAACAGGTGGATGCGACTAAATTGAAAGGCTTTTCTTGTGACGTCAAGTTTACTGGTATATATGCCTTGTTCTCTTTTTTTTCTCTTGTAATGTAGTAAGTTTGTTTGGCTGGTATGTAAGTTGTTCTGTTTTCTGTCGTTCTCATGATGGATGGATATATTTGAATCAGAAACTACCTATATTCCAGGTTCAAAGACCTATTATTGTGGTGTGTTAGTGCATGAAATTAGTTAACCATGAATGATAGGCTATAGTCATATTTGAAAGATGGCATGAATGTTTGCGTGTTGAAGAGTCTGTCAATAGGTAAGGGCTGAGACTTGATGGTGTAAGACCAAGAATGGGGACAGGTTGAGCAAAAGATGGTGTTGAAATGTTTGTGATTCCCCTTGCCATTCTTCAGTCCTTCTTCATGGACAGATGAAACTGGCCTCTGTAGGCACTCTTCATCTACGAAAAAAATGGTCTTATTCAACTTTTCTAGGAAATATTTGCCTTTTTCCTTTTCAAAGATTTCATACTCGACTGCTCAAATGATCATTAAAGAAGCTATCATCTAACCACCGGGAAATGCTGATGGTGGTTTCAGTATAGCATTAAATACAACCCTACTCTAGAGAAGATACTATTATGAAATATATCAGGACGCTTCAATCGAGTACTACAACTTGAGGCTTGTATTGGTAGCCAAAGTGATCTGAGCTGAAATCGACCTTCTTTGGGCTCAAATTTAGTTCCAAGAATGTTGTGTAGGAGAAGTCCTGACTGATATATCTCCTTGTTTTGTATATAGAGTAAAGTGGTTAAGCTAGTAATTGTCTAGACCTGCGATCTTGTTGAATGTAACAATGTTCATGCCTCAGTAATCACACCATTCGTCACGGTTTACTGTTATTTTATGGTTGCCGTAGTGGTATCATGTATCTCAAGTGTCTGCATTAGTAATTAGCAGTGAAGTGCTTTATGTGTCTTGAGGCTTGGGCTTTGTTTTTTACCACAACCCCTCATTTTGAAACTCTATACTTCTCATAATGATAAGATGACCATCCATCTTTTGGGATCCCATGGATCCCATTTCGATACCCACATCCATAGATTGCTCAAATTTTGTAATGTATTCAATACAGCGCAGGAATATGATCTTTCAGTCATAGTTTATTTCACCATTATCAAATAGGCAGTTATTGCCTCGTGGCTTGCTATTTCATTGGAACAGTCATCTTGTAATTTACAACTTAAATTGATGAGCACCCTCCAAAACTCATATTCTTACAACTTGCAGATAAGGAACTTGACATAATTGAAATGGCTGTTTATGGGGATGTGATCCGACCAGGAAACCAGTGCCGTTGCAAAACCGTTGCAGAAATGCTTGGGCAATTCAAGTCCAAAGATCGCATGGCTGCTTGCAAACTGCCATATGATGGTGAATCATTGTAGCACACGAGGATCATGTATTCTGATGCATGATTCTTGATAGCTTAAATCACGTGCAGTCTGATTTTACATATTTGAGTCTTACGCAGAATGTAGGACATCATGATATACATTTTTCATGGGGTGTTGTGGATTCATTCTTCTCTCTTATTTGTTGACCTGACCAGGTTGGAGCATAATCTGGTTGGTCTCTTGGTCAGCCAGTCAATTGTATTTCCGGGGAAAAAAATTGTTCCATATCATATAACATATTGTTTAGTATATTGCATGTATGCCGAAGCCCTCAATAAAAGATGACTTGCTGTGCTCCAAACATTTTATTTGGCTCATAATTGATCTAATAGACAGGAATTCTTGTTAATCGCAGTTGTGGCACATGTTGTAATTCATTAATTTGGAGTCCTGCCTTGAATGTCACGGGAGCGGTCTTCACACTGTGTCATTAATCGTTAATCCAGAAAATGACCACTATGTACGCAACTGGATCTTCAACAGTTGCCGACAATACCAGACTGAGTAAAGCGGTAAATCAAGGAGTTGTCAAGCTGTTAAAATGGTTATGACTTTACACTGAAAGCTGACAAAAGCATCTAACAAGTGCTTAAAGTTTTTGCGAAAAACTGAAAGCTCAATTGTTGTCAGAGTCTTCTCTTTTCCAGAAGAGCCTCAAAAGTCATAACGGTGCTCCCGGCATATGAATAAACAACATTTGTGATCAAGATTGGACAAATTGACCACTGCTTCTTTGGATCCTGACTGGCCAACTTGTTTTCTGGGCATTTGTCTACGTCTGTAAAATGAAAAGAAAGTCGACCATTCCCCCTCTAACCAACCAACCAACCAACACACTGTGCCTAAAGTCTAAACAGAGTGAGGCTGGCCTTTTCACACTCTTCTGCATCATGTGCACTTCGATTAAGTCATTAAATGGGGTTTTGAATAGAAACTTCAAATATTGACTCATATCACTTCTTCTTCTTCTTCTTTTTTGTCCCTTTTCCCTCATTTTAAATTTGTCAATTAGATTTCAATGGTTTACCTAATAGTCCACTGCAATGAATTTATTGTAAATTGATCATAATGACTGTTATGAACTTGTTATTGATACTATCATCTATTTGCGGACGCGTTTATAAATTTTATGATAACATTGACATCTAGGCATTTCGAATATGAAAGAGAGAATAATGGCCTAAATTAACTTATCGGACTTTAGCAGACATTGTGTTCGATATCATTTTTAGGTTGTGGCACTTTATTCAAGTCTCATTTTCAGGATGGACCAAATGATGGTATTGGTAATTATAAACAATAATGACAGCACAAGCTGGCAAAGATTATTTTCTGTTAGGAGGCTTGATTATGCTGTGTTTCAGGCATTCATCCATTGACCTAAAATCACAGAAATGCAACAAGACAAGATAAGAATGAAGAATCAAACATTTAATATTGTTCTTTTTTCTCTAGTGGAGATGGTGGCTAATCATTTTTATAAGCACTACAAGTATGAAACCTAAAAAATATTTTGACTATTTGTGTTTAATGAAGAATCTCTATGCATTTAGCTATCAACTAATTTAACAATCAACACATAGATTGAACTAGTTGATGCTAGTCCTCTTATTTAACATTATTACGACCATGAATGCAATATAAATGCTTTCATCAACTAAATATGATAGTATTAAGCTAATTCAAAGTAGTGGCCTCTTGGTGTGATGAGGGAGGGATGAGTGAAGTTGTTGTGCAATGATTTTTAAATAGTCACCTCTAGACCTACCATTGACTTGTGCCACTGCTTTCATTTTTCTCTCTAAGTTAAACTTGATTTATGCTTATATACTATTTAATTTGGGCATGTTGGTCTTGGTAGGTTTTGAAAGCAGCTTTTACTAATACCCAAATTGTATTTTTCTTTTTTCTTTTTTTTATAAATAAAATAGTGTCTTTAAAAATCTTGAGCCCCAAGGAAGTGCTTGAAATCCGAAAGACATGGACAGAGAAAAATCCATTAAATTGTTTATGGTCGCGCATGAAAATTGAAATGCAGATCTATTTCATGGAGAAAACAAATTCCTCAAGTTTGCCTTTAGGGAGTTTATATATATTGTTGTATCATTGAACTTATGGTAGTCTGGTGAAAAATTCACTCCCTAGTAGTATAAGAGTACGTTTGGGAATTGAGATTGAGGTTGGACAGTTATAAGTTAAAAGGTACAGTACTAAAGTGTTTGGTAAACACTAGTTATTATAGCTTGGAAACTACGTTGATATGATTTTTTACTTATATAATGAAAAAGAGTAATGATATAGTAACAAATTCTTGTATAAACTTATTTTATACAAACTGATGTGGCATGTTAAAATTGGTTGAATTAAATATTTATTGGCATTAATTCATGATTTATTTTTATTATTTTATATTTTTGCTCAACCCATGAATTAATGCCATATCAATTTGTACAAGATAAGTTTGTATAAGAATTTGTGACTGTATCATCACTCAATGAAAAATCTATTATATCTTTAATAATTTTATCAAAATTATTATTTAAAATTTACATTTACTATATATTACTAACTTTTATTTCATCGTTACAGTTTTTTTTCCACAGTTATTTTGGGTTATGCTGCAGATGAAATTGATTTCGATTGGTTCCAATGATTTTTCGATTGTAAAATCTTAATGATATTATAATTTTAATTTTAAAAAGAAGTTTTAATGCAATCCTGTATCTTAGATAATTGAAGCTCTTCTTTTAATGGGTGAATGGAGATGGCTTCTAGTTTTATTCTTTGTTTGTTGTTTTTTTTTTTAAAAAAAAAGATCTTTTAATAAACAAACCAAAAGAAAAAGTTGCCGTAAAAGGAGGGGAAAAATTAAAAAACTATTAAACGTTAAAGCACTTATTAAACTATTATACTTAAACAAAAGATTCAAAAAAAAAAAAAAAAGGCAAGACAAAGGTGTGTGTTGCAACTTAATTGGTTTAAGAAAATCTCTTAAATTATCTTTAAAAAATAAAGAGCTTGATGGTAATTGGCGGTTCTTAAAAGAACTCTTGATAGATATCTTTCTAAAAATCATCACAGATATTCTATTGACATAAAAAAAAAAAAAAGTAATTTTTCTTATTTAAGGGAAATATTGTCACAAAATAACCCGAAAAAAGTACTTGTATCTGCAAAGTATTCGGATAGTACTTTTATGGATCAAGATGGTTAAAACGGAGCAAAATGGATATTTAGTCATACTTAACAGTTAACAATTTGTTTAAAGGGTTCTTTTGGGGCAATGATAATTTGAGTGCTTTTGTACTACAAGAGGGATCTTGATTAAGATCATGGGGAGCAGCAATTATGGTTCAATACAAAGAGTGGGAGTAGTGGAGACACACATCACATGCAAAAGTGCTTTTGAAAAAAGCACTTTTACTATGGCAACACCACCCAAGTGAAAGGATAGCTAGCGGATACTTAAAAATTTAGTAAAATTGTTACTTAAGAATTTATTAACTAAAGAATCGACATTGTTAGTTGGTAGATCAACATCGCAACTAAGGGTTTTTATCCAATCCTCCTGTTCATTATATTGCAAATATTCAGAAAGCAAAATAAGGTGAGGATTAAGGACAAAAATGAAGTAAAATTTTCATTTTAAATAACAAAAAAAATTGAGTCAACCAAATTTAGCATTTGGTCGTTAAAGAATAAAAAAATTGAGCTCAAGCTTTGACTATTAACCCTCTCTTACAGTACAATTTTTTGCCCGTAAGGTACTACTACCTTATGTGAACTGTGGTTCTTTGTTCACTTTGCATATAATACATAAAACATCTAAATGTGCTTTTAAATTTTGCAGCTTTATTTGTGCTTGTTGTAATCTTCTATATTTTAAGTGCAAATTTTATGCCCCAGTTGCACTTTGGGCACCTAGAATTTGCAAAATTAATTTAGGCATTGTTTGGTATTGCCTGTGAGCGACTATATATTAATTTAAGTGTGTGATAAAAATTTATTGTTATAATTTAGAAATTAAGTTAATTTTATCCTACACTTATACAATAAAAAACTTATAATATCTTTTATTATTTTATCAACATCATTATTTTTAAATAATATTTACTACACGTTATTATTTTTTTTTTCATAACTACAACTTTTTTTTAATAACAATTATAATTTCTAATATACTTCACCTCAATGCCAAACATAACTGTTTTAATAAGCAGCTAGATATGCAGTGTAATTTTATAATTCTTGTAATGTTAAGATTATGAATTAATCTTAACAACATCACGTAATACTATCACTTACTTTAAGGTTTACTTTAAGGTTAATGGTGCATGACTATAGAGTTCCAACCTAGTCTCTTACAAATTTTCTATTTTAAGATTATAAATTCTCATTCCATAGATAAAATCACTATGGAACAATAGTTTTGGTAACAAAAGTCCAGTTGGATAAAAAAAGATAAAAGAGAAAGTGAGAATTAAAGGACTAAATAAAGGTATTTTGATCGGTCTCTCTGTGAAAATTAAGGCTGCTAGCGTTATCTAATCTCTGTCAGAAAGCAAATCACCAGTCCCAATCAATTCAGAGGATCCCAACATCTCAAAAAAGCCATTTAAAGAAAGAAAACAATAAAAAAAATGGTCAGTTGTCCCTATGAACATACCTAAAGTTTGCATGGCGTTAGATGTAGATATTATTTTCCATTAAAGTTGGCACCAAAATATGAAATCAACAGAGTGGGAAATGGGACAAAGGTCTTAATCAAGGAAGAAAATAGTTTGCACCAACAAAATATGAAGGAAAATAGAGATATTATGGAAATGAAAAATGGTGTTAATAATCTACCCTAATAAAGAAACAAAAATCTAGCATAGAGATGCTTTGTCAAAAATCCTCTTTCGATCTAGTAAAGTAGACCCTCCAATCAAACAGCTCATTTCCAATTTTCCATGGACCACAATCCACAGACCCTGATATGTAAATGTAAGTAATGAAGTAAAAGAAGCTAAAAGTGTCAGAAATGGAATTTGAAAAAAAAAAAAAAGCTGTGAAATTATAAAATAAAATTTAAAAAAAAACAGTAAACATTATAACCATTATTGCCTTTCCCTTATTCAAGTTTTCTACTTTCTTCTCTCCATTCTCTGGTCATAAAACCCTCTGACCCCCCCACCCCCACTCCCCCTCTATTGTCACTTTCCTACATTCTCTCACCCCTATACCCATCCCTAATTTCCTATTACAACTACATGAATGTGAAAATGAAATCAAACCCTAATTTTCAAATTTTAAAAAGGAAACCCCACAAAGCCAATCATAAAGGAAAACTCACCAAATTTCAAACTGTGCCAGCGCATTCAGATTTTGCAAAGTCATTCCCCCACTCTCATGCCCATCACAACACACACACACACACACACACAATATAATACAAATCTTATAATCAACATTGTTGTTTCAGTCAGTACTGATTTGATTCATAATGCTATTTATATTATAGTGAACGATACTATTATACGTAGTGGTTGTTCAATTGTTCAGATTTCTAACCATATTTTTATAGTAAAATTAGGACGTAATAATCAAGTATTACAAAATCTTGAATCTTTGTCTGGGCAGGTATGAAAACGAAAACAAAATTAGCAATAAAAACAAAAACAGAGAATAAAAGTCACCAGAAAGAAAAAAAAATACAAATTATAATTAATAATAATTCCCATAAATATTAAAAAAAGATTGCACCCCACGAAATTGGATAAATCTACGCGCTGATTACGCTGGGATTCAGTTGTGGGTTGGTTTTTTGGAAAATTTCATGCGGCTGCTGGCTGCTTCTGCCATTAAAGCTCCTCTGTAAGCTTGCTGTGACAGCCTCAGGGCCTCAGCCACTCCCTCCGCAATTCCCGCCCCAAACAGCCAAAATTTTCTCTCATTTTCATTTCTCATTTTTCCAACATTCAAGCAATTTTTTTTTTCTTCAAGAAAAAAAAAAAAAAACAAAACAAAACAAAAAGAAAAAAGAAAGTGACAAAAACAAATTCACATAACAGTCTCTCATTTTCTATCTTTAGCCAAATCGCTATAAAACCACCACAACACCCCCCCACAATTTTAATCTTACGTTCTACGCCTTTCCGATTATCACCACCCAAATCCCCACATTTTTCGCCAAAGAGGGAAAGAAGTAAAAGGAAGGGGAGATTTTGTTTACTCGGACCCGGATCCGGATCCGGGTCGATCTCTTCTTTCCCGCCAAAAGGGGGTTTATCTAACCGGAATCGGATGCTTCGGTAATTTTTTTTCCTAGCAAATGGGTTGTGTGAGTTCGAAGCAGGCGGTGTCGGTGACGCCGGCGCTGGACGTCTCCGGCGGGTTCCGCGGAGGGGACGTGGCGGAGGCGGGTGGCGCTGGAGACAATTCGGGTCGGATCCGGGTCGGAAATGGTAGCGGTAGTAGGAATAGTAGGGGGAGTAGTAATAGGAAGAAGGGTAGCAAGGGTGAGTTCGGGGTGGCGGTGAGTTGCGGTGGGAGCGAGTTGGGTGAGTCGGGTCGGGCGAGTTCGAATAGCGAGTCGTTGAGTTTTAGGCTGGGCAATTTGCACAAGTACATTGAAGGTGAGCAGGTTGCGGCTGGCTGGCCGGCTTGGCTCAGTGCCGTTGCCGGTGAAGCCATTCAGGGTTGGGTCCCGCTTCGAGCCGATGCTTTTGAGAAACTAGAAAAGGTTGCTCTTTTTTTTTTTGGCTTATATTAAAAAATTTACTCATTTAATGTTTAGTTTATTGACATTGTAATTCTTTGTAGCGAAAAAACAAAATATTAATGTATTTATTATTTTTTGTTGCTTTTTGTTGGGTAAATGATATTTTTGAGAACAAATGTGAAAAGTAATTTTTTTCTTTTTTGGTTGGGGGGGGGGGGGGATTTTCAAGTTCTGACAATTTTTAGTGCTGAGAAAATTTGATTCACAGTTGCTTCAGTATGCAATGTGATAGCTGTAAAGGAGCTAAAAAAAAAATTGTTTGCTTTTGCTCCAATTTTAAGAAAATTGCTGGTTGTTGAAGGGACAATGTACTGTTTATCTTCTTGTCTAATTTTTTTCTGTTTGATTGGTAGCCTTCGTCTCATTCGATCAGCTGCTCTGTTTGTTTCATTCAGAAAAAGACTTGAAACAACTTATTTGCTTTGTTTTTTCTGCTGTAAAACTTCACCGTCTTTGCTTGGAATTAAAATAATTCAGGAATGCACTGTGAGCTGACAGATTCTAAATCTTTTACTAACCAGTCTCAAGTTTCGTGGAATGGTGCTTTTTGATTTGATTTATTCATTATGGTTTGCTTTCTGATTTTAGTTTTCAATTCAGTGGATGTTATGAAATTTAACATTGCTCTTGCAACGTTAACAAGACGACAGATGGTATTGATTTTGAATTGCTTTAACAGATTGGACAAGGTACATATAGTAGTGTGTTTCGAGCACGTGACCTTGATACTGGGAAAATTGTTGCTTTGAAGAAGGTGCGGTTTGACAATTTTGAGCCTGAGAGTGTTCGATTTATGGCCAGAGAGATTCTGATTTTGAGAAGACTCGACCATCCGAACATCATAAAGTTGGAGGGTCTAATTACTTCTAGATTGTCATGTAGCATATATCTTGTATTTGAGTACATGGAACATGATATTACTGGACTTTTATCCTGCCCTGACATCAAGTTCAGCGAGGCACAGGTTTGTTTATTTGCTTTTATTGATAAAGTGTATAGCTTTGCAGAAATGGTGGTATTTAGAGCCATAGGCGAGTGAGATTTTGAAAGCATCCTTTTAACTTTTTGTGAAATTTGTTTCATTGGTTAATTATAAAATGGAGATGATAGATTATTTAAATTCATTTAAGAAACCTTAGCGTTAACTTGTCATCATCTATGGGAATTTGAGAACACACATAGACTTGAATTGATTCTATAGTTATTGGTAAATGACGACATTTTTTTTTTCCCTTGTGGTACTCAAATGCCACCCGAACAAGTTAGTTTCTTGCTTGCTCTGATATTTGGGGATAAAATTGATTTTTATTTTTGTAGATTAAATGCTACATGAACCAATTATTACATGGACTTGAGCATTGTCATTCACGGGGTGTTCTGCATCGGGACATTAAAGGATCAAATCTTCTGGTGAACAATGAAGGAGTCCTCAAGTTGGCCGACTTTGGATTGGCAAACTTCTCTAATACTGGACATCGACAACCCTTAACCAGTCGTGTTGTGACTTTATGGTATCGTCCACCCGAACTTTTGCTTGGCGCCACAGATTATGGACCGTCTGTGGATCTTTGGAGTGTTGGCTGTGTGTTTGCAGAACTTCTCATAGGGAAACCCATCCTTCAAGGGAGAACGGAGGTAATATACTAATTAAAGTATGCGGAATTTTATTGTTCTTCATCTTAGTCATTTTGATATTTTGATGACTAGTGTCTTCTTGTTGAATGTCAAGTCTTTTTGTTAAAAAAATGTAATTTCAGTGGAAATGAATTAGTTGCCTCCTAAGGATGGCAAAGAAAGAGAATAAAGATCTACTACTGGAAAATGAATGGTTTGCACGCTGCACATAATCACAATCTAACTATGGGTGCATTTAATATTTGGTCCGTATGTGGCTGGGTGACTATAATGTCCTAGTCAGCTAATGATGTAGGAAAGACTTTTTCTGCATTATTTCCAGTGGCGTTTTGTTCCAATGAACATGAACCGTCTCCATTGAGGCAGCTTGTGATTATCATAATTTAATTAGAACGTTGGGGTACATGTCTACAAGCAGCATTGATTTCTATTTCTTTTGATTTTATGATTTTATATTGTAGTTTTTGCTAGTATTAGTTTGAAATGCATTTTTTGAGGTGCTCAGATAAGCTGTTTTGTAATGCATTCCCATACATATTTAGACTAATTTACATTGTTTCTACCCAAGTTTTTATTGGGATGCTAATGTTTCACCAACAGGTAGAACAACTACACAAAATTTTCAAGCTTTGTGGGTCCCCACCTGATGATTACTGGAAAAAATCAAAACTTCCTCATGCTACTCTGTTCAAACCACAACAACCTTATGACAGTAGTCTTCGAGAAACATTCAAAGATTTGCCCACAACTGCCGTGAACCTGATAGAAACTTTACTTTCAGTAGAGCCATACAAGCGTGCAACTGCCTCTGCAGCCCTAGCATCTGAGGTGATTTTTTTATGATAGTGTGATTACGCAATCTACTCTGAAATTTTTATTTGCTGTCTCCCAGATGACTCTGATTCATTCAGCATATGTGAAAGTGTATTTATACTATCCCATTCATTATCCTATTGTCCTGAAAACTCAGTGTTTTTGTTAGTGATTTCGTATTCATCAGAAATGAGCTATTTCTTTGCCCAACCTTTAAATACTTCTCTTAATTTTGTACTTTCTACCTAGTTCCTCACAATTACCAGCAACTTTTTGCCATATCAATGGCAATGTAAAAGCAGCATTACTTGCAATTTTTGCACCTTTGTTTAGCTTTACGATGCACCACTAGGACATTTACAAATTACAATGCCGTATTTTCTGCCCACAATTTTCAGTATTTCTCAACAAAGCCTTATGCTTGCGATCTGTCAAGTTTGCCAATATATCCACCAAGCAAAGAGATTGATGCAAAACATCGTGAAGATGCACGCAGGTTAGAATTTCTCTCTTTTTCTTTGTAGGGGATAAGAAAAATGTTTCTATAAACATTCTTGATGTAACACAAGCTATCTCGTACCTGTCACAATCATATTCAGTTTAACTCTTCCATATTCAGTATAAGAACAACTTGCTTTAGCTTGATTTTGATTAATCTGCCAAAATGTGATCCTGCTCTTACTGCATCTTTCATATTACACACTAATAGTGAATTATTATTCTTTCAACATGTATTGATATTTGCTACTGGCATTTCAGGAAAAAGGTTGGTGGAAGAGTTCGTGGAGCTGAGACAAGAAAGACTACACGAAAATCCCATGGAATGAGTAAATTGGCACCGGTAGAGGTCTGTTAATATACGTGTTTTTATGTGTTCAGATAGCTGTGCATGTGCTACTAACGAAGAATAAATTTCTTATTGTTAAACATTTTTTCTACTTGTAGGATGTGGCAGTGCGGACTCAGTTTGCTAAAAAAATTAACGGACATAGTTTGCATATTTTGAAAGATGATGAGTTGTCTGGTAGGGAAGTTCAAAAGCCATTAGTTGATAACAGGGAAGAGGCTTCCCATGTAAAAAACGCCTCGCATGGAGACATTCCCTTTTCTGGCCCATTACAAGTTTCTACATCAAGTGGCTTTGCATGGGCAAAAAGACGAAAAGATGATGCATCCATAAGATCTCATACTCGGTCTACATCAAGAGGTCAGGTTATAAATGCCTTAGAACCTTCTGCAGCATTGCATACAAGAAATAATTACGATTCAAGAAAACACGAAAATGGGGATATTATAAATGGAAGCCGCACAGATTCTCGAGGCCATGATTCATTGGAAGCTGTGAAGATTGCTATGCTTAATCAATGGAGCCAGCTTGAGCGTCCAGATTCGTTTGATGCTTCAGATGGATACCATTCGCAGGAACTATCATTGGCACTTTATCAAAGAGAGGAAATGGCAACCAAGAGAAATAATTTGGTACGTTTGTAAATTTTACAACTACAAATGAGATTGAAATTTGCTTTTAGCATCTAATACTGATTTTCAAACTTTGTTGAAAACAAGTGATTATTGGTTGCAACATTGCAATGTTCATATGAAGAAGCTTGTAACATTCCTTACTTTTGTGCTGTTACCATTACTAAAGCAGCTCAAGTGAAAAAGCCACTTAAAGTAAATGGTGCAGTTTTGGAATGAAGAAAGGTGCTTAGTAAAACAATAAAGGAGAACAAAGCAGTCAAATATCTATTTTATTAGTGTTTTTGATATCTAGAACTAGGGAGTGCCCTAAGTTAGGTGCCATAAAGAGGACTATGGTGAGATCTGTGAGGATATGGCACTGGTGCAGATGGTGGCTGAGGCAGTTTTGAGTTGGGCACGTTACCAGTGTCAGCTTAACGGGGACAGTGTTGGTGGTTGTGGTGTAAAATTTATCGCGATTCCAGGAACATATGCTTAAAATTTGTAGTTTTTTTGGAAATTTAAACTACTTGCCTTGGAAGATCCTCAATAGAATTTCAAAAACTTTGCCAAAAACAAGAAATAAATACTTGGGCATAGCTCACATATATTTTATTTTTCTGTTTGAAAAGAAAAATATATTGGGAAACAATGTCCAAAGTAACTAGAATAAGTAAATGGTTTTGGCATTTTGCATTTTTCTTCATTTATTTATATATTTACTTTCTTCCAGAAATAAATGTTAAATTCATTTTAATATTCTCCTGTTGTTATTGGTGCTGATTCAGGGTTTTCAAGATCAAGGAGAGAAGGTTGAATTTTCTGGACCTTTGTTATCTCAATCACATAGAATTGATGAACTCTTAGAAAGACACGAGCGCCAGATCCGTCAGGCAGTTAGGAAGTCTTGGTTCCAAAGAGGTAATTATAACAATGCATTAGTGTCTGTTGGTATTGATTATTATTAGGAAGCATGCGGTGATTTTAGTCCAAGCAGAAAACCTAACTGAATAATGAGAAATAATTGACTTTAAGGGGACAAGATATGGCCATGCCATTATTTTCAATTATGACTTTGAATGCTACTATTGTAGTGATTTAAGGGACATCAGCTGGAGTTATAATGAGATGGCAGTTATTACAAATACACAGCATAATGCTGAACTCACACTCTTGGAACAATCATCATTGTCAGCAACTTAATATAATAGTGATATCTTTTGATTTGCAGGTAAGAAATTTAGGAAGTGATTGTCAGATATCCTCTGCTATGAGCAAAGTTGAGAAAGAGAAGAAACATGGAACAGGAAACCGGATGCTAGCGACCTCAACCACGAAGAGAACCAAGTGTCCCGAGTTTTCATACCCAGCAATCACACAAACAAAAACAAACATCAAATGGAATGAACAACCAGTTTTGTAGACTCATACAAACTTGATCTGAGGAGACACGAAAAAGTACAAGTTTTTGAAAGCTACTGCATATTGAAATTCACAGCCATATAAAAAAGAAAAGAGGAAAAGAATTGACCCAGAGTGGTGGCTCACTTCTTTGAATCAACAACCTAATATGTAGTTTAGTTTCAGTTTTACCCTCCTATCAAAACCAAAAGTTTCTCCTCTTTCTTATTCTTCTCCAGTGTTTTCTCAGATAGATGCATTGTGTATCTCACTTTGCTTGTATATATCATCGGTAAATTGATAATTGATATTCGATCCTGGAAGTGTCCATTTATATGTTTTTTATTCATAAAGCATGTGGCAATGGCATTGATCCCGAAATTGATGGGTACTACTTGATCATGTTTCCAACTTTTAGGACAGACAGCCACCAACTAGATGAACAATAAACCACTGTTTTTCTCACACTTGTTGAATAGGAGCTTGAGTAACTTGTGCCGATTAGGCCCTTTATGTGCAAAAGAGGATGGCGATCTTGTGCCTCAACTTCAACTTGGCTAAATATCAAATCAGATACTTTGGACATGGGTGTGTGTCTCAAATGGCAACCACCACCTCGGCCTAACCTCAAAGTGATGTCGACATATTGGGCCTTTTGTCCTTGCCTATATGCTACGGGCATATGACTGTTGCTAGCACTGCTCAAAGGTTAATTTATTACTCAAATCTGTCCATTTCAATTCATTAGCTGCCTTGCCAGCGTCCACTCATGCAGAACAAATAGAACATAACAGTTTTTGGAAGTGATGGAATGCGGCAACATACATCCATCTAATTCACTCTATACTGACAATTGCGAAAACTTTTTGAGTACTCTCGATGTATGTATCGTACTCTCAATGTATGTATCACTTTTTCATTGTATTCATGTCAGGTATGCGCATATACTCTTTCGTGATTGGTTTGATAGGGCACAGCGCGAGCAGCGGGCAAGTGCTTGGCAGGCCAACAGCCCAGTGAACTGGGCGAGGCACTCGAAGAAAGGGGGACACGCACTGAGCAAGTACGAGAAATTGGCCCCGTACATGTTAGAATCAAACAAGGGTGGGTGACTGGGCGTACACATTGTGAGTACTCAATATTTTTTGTTAGGGTTAAGCTGTTATGGTGATTGCTTGGTAAAAATGAGTAATTACCAAACTCTTTTTAAGCAATTTAAAGCATGTTATTACTTAGAGTATATATATATATATATATATATATATATATATATATATATATACCTAAATCATATGTGAATCAGTTTTAAAATAATTCGACACATGATACGTGATTCTTATTGTAAATCGTGGTGGATTCCACCAAATAATACTCTCCCATTATCTTCTTTATTGCTCTCCCCATTATTCTTTTTTATAATTAACAATCCTAAATGTTCCACCCACTAATGACTATATATATTACCCTTCTTTTGCTAATGAAAACGCGCAATTTTCATTTTTTCTTGAAAGTATTTTCCTCTTATTTCTTCAATCTTCGTCTCTCTATTATTTAAACATCATTTGTTCAGATATCATTTTTAAATATTTGCTTATATTCGATTCCTTTAAATTATAACATCCATTCCCTCCAATTCATAACAATTTTCAAAATTTATTAGATGAATGTGAGATGATATCATATGGTACACTTTGTTGGAAATAGAGGCCAGGCAACAAGCAAATTCTCTATGTCTGAGTGTGGTCACGCATGTAATTCAAGATTTTGAAAGAAGAGGTCGGTCCATCAATGTTAATGATAAAAGTATGAAGGGACTAGGGGAGGGACCAATAATGGCCCAGCATGTCACAATATGTGTGGACCTGTTGTTTATGGAGGTTGCTATGTAACCTACACACCCAAAGCAAAGAGCACACGTGTCCTACAGAAAAAGCAATGCAAAGCGAGGTTGGGGGGGTTGGCTGAAGCAGCTCTGTAAGTTACAGATGCTGTAACTTAGCCAGCTCCAGTTGTTTATTATTTGATAGAAAACGAGTTCACATCATCCTTCATTGCTATCAATTAATTAAGAAAAGTGATTATGCTCCAAAAAGCACTTTTGCGGTAACCATGATTATTTGTAACAACCAAAATGATGGTAGTCTCACAACAAGTTACTGTTTCATTTCATCCCCAGTTGATCATTTCATTTCTCGCTCTCATAATCTACCCCATGAAGGGGCTATGAATGAATTTTTTTTTTAACATTTTGACAGTTCCTCTGTCAAAGAATTCTACTAATACAATATAAACTGAGGCTGCTGCACGTGTCATACATGGAGTGGCTGCCATAAATTGTACTGGACTCGATTTGTCAAGATCATCATCCATCATCCGGCCACCCAGCCCACTGACCTCAAAATGTTTGACCGAATTCACACCACACGGGTGCCGGCCGCGTGGATCCAGATGAGTCATAAGTTTTGGGGAAATTTACACTAATAACCAAAAAAACTTTGCTTTTTTTCATCTTAACCCCCCAAAAATATTTCTATCAACATTAGCCATTAAACAACATTTGAGTCCAAAATACCCCTCCCTCATCTCTTCCCCAACACTCTCTTTCTCTCATCTCTCCCAAACCGATCCAACTCCCATCATCGGCGGCGACATCAACCCCGTCGGCGGCGGCTCCATCTCTCACCGGCATCCGATCTACGATCCACAACCTTCAACAAAACCTAGGTTAGTCATTTTTCTTATTTTCATTAATTTAAAATGAGATTTTAGAATAATAATAGTTATAGCTTGAGATTGATAATGGTGGTGATGATGTTTGTGGTGGTTGGTGGTGTTTGGGAGTACTGTTTTTGATTTTGGAGTGATTGCGCTTAATTTTGGGGGTGGGGAGGGAGGGGGGCAGGGCGCGCGCCGGCGCCCATCGCTGGGCAGCAGCGCGCGCCCATGCGCGGCCTGCGGTCGCACCAAATCTGGTGCGACAGCAAGCCTCACGCACCAGATTGGTGCGAGAGTTTTTTGGAGCGACAGGCGCCTGTCGCACCAAAAAATTAGAGTTTTTTTTTTTACGAGTTAATTTTTTATTTCTGTAAATATAATGTAATAATTTTATAAATATTACAGATACATGGCGAAATCAGAATCACCGGATATTGAAGTAGGCAAGATGTATTTTCGTTATGCTGATCACTTTCCTGGTCGAATTTCGAGCATGTGTATGTTATCTTCGGTCGTAAAAGCTATCGAGGAAAAATTAACAAACCGGCAGTTGAGTATGTTCAAAAAGGATATATTTGGGCATTTCTTGGAGTGTCGAAGTTTTCCATTTAGTGGGGTAATTTTGCATAATCTTTTACTGCGTCAAGTGGCCCATGAAGAAGATAGCCGTGAGGATCAGTTATGGTTTCAAATTGGTAAGCATTTGATTCGCTTGTCAATTGTCGAATGGTGCTTGGTTACTGGACTTTCATTTGGTGTTGATACCAATGAAAAAAATGATGAAATGGAGCAGAGGCTACGGAATACGTATTTTGGTGGTGTGCATCGTAAGATTAATGTGAAGCAATTTGATGCCGTATTTAAGGAGTTGAATTTCGAGGAAATAGACGATATGGACGCATTAAAGATTGCGATGTTTTATTTTGCGGACAGAGTACTAAATGCAAGAAAAAATCACTGTCAAATTAATTTCGATTGGCTTGACCAAGTTGATGATATTCAGTACTTCCGAAAGCGTCCATGGGGTCTATTGTCGTGGGAAATGATTTATGAGAGTCTTGACAATGCACTGTTCGAAAAAGACGAGAAATTTAAGAAGACTCGGTTGAAAAATCCAGATCATAATATTGAAAAATACAATCTTTACGGATTTACGTCTGGGGTGCAGGTGCTTTTTTTTGTTTATTAATAAGTTTTATAGTATTAAATATTTGATAGTTGTTTTATTTGATTTTTCACTTTGGTTGTTGTAGGCTTGGATTTATGAAGCAATCGGAGGGTTACCATCAACATGGGTCGTCAAAACGAAGAGTAAGATTCCCCGCATTCTGCAATGGAAGCCTATGGCGTCTTCGAGAATCAACTTTGCGGAGGTTTATTCGTTCTTCAACGACGAATCTCGTCTTGTAAGTAATATGTATTACTTATTTTTTTAACTTTACTAAATTTAAGTTGGGTTTACTTACTTAAATTTTTCAATTAAATTTATGACAGACGGATGTTTTACAAACTCTTGAGCCAAATTCAAAGGAGAGTAGCAGAAAATATTGGCTCTCTGTGAAGGATTACTTGCCAAGCATTCCAGACTGGGTTCATAAGGTCGGTATACTGTAAGTACAAAAATTTTTTTTATCGAAATTTTTGACTTTTCATTTAGTAATTTTAAATGATACTTTATACAGCACCAACCCTCAATCAACGCGATGCCGTCGGTTACAAGACAATCGGACGAGCATGACGATCATGACGACATACCAAACCCAATACCAGAGCAGCGTCATGACACTTTTGAGCAGCGTCATGACGCTTTTGAGCAGCGTCATGACGCTTTTGAGCAGCGTTATGACACTTTTGAGGATGAGGTGGCTGTTGATGACCAGCAGCAAACAGACAACTCTGATGACGCACGGGATTCTGAGGTTATAAATAATATACGATATTTTTCACTTTGGTTATTATTTTTTTATTGTTATTCTAAAGTTTTATTTTTTTCTTTTGTATTAGTCGAGGACAAAGCAGTTTAATGATTACGTACGACGACGGCTGGATAAGATTGATCGTAACGTGTATGAAATAAAGTCAGAATTAAAAGATTTTAAAGAAACCGTTGTTGGCTTCATCGACACATTTTCTAAACGTCCAAATAAGGATTCTCCCACTGCACGCTCGTATGCGGTAAGCTAATTTATATTAAATAATTATGTTCGTTTAACTTTTAATTTGATAATTATTTAATATGTTCTTTTTGGCGATTGTACAGGCCCCGGATGACTATGGAGTGTATACTGACGTGGGCAATGAAAATTTGTCTACGCCCACGTCATTGGTTAGTTTCTACGGGGATGTTAGTGGGGAGAGCGTGCAGGTGTTCACAGAGGTGCCTCCGGGCGTTAGTAAGTTCGGCCGCGCGTACATACCGTCGTATGTTTATAACAGTCCTTACATGATTCCTCCGGTCAGGCGAGGACAGAACGTCCGGAGGTTACCTCGACCCCAAATCATGGAGCATGCGATTGACATGAGTACGAGTGTGGATGTAAATCCGCTGAGAGGATTGGAGGACTCTAGTTGGTTTGCTGAGTTTGATCGATGGTTCACTGGTGATATCAGAGTCCGCCGGAACGTCCAGCACCCGCGGTCATTCTTTCAAATAATTTTGGGGACAGCTTCGATGGGATGGCTAGGCGATGAGGTATTTATATTTTCCTCGTGGTGTATACTGTTGTGTATTTGTGTATAATTTTTTTTTTAAATCGTAATATTTCTGTTTCTCTACAGCATATTCACGAGTATCTCCGCTTGATTAGCGGGAAACAACGGCAGTATCCAAATGCCTTACTCCAACGTGTCACATACGGACACATTTTTTTGGGTAACGTGCCGACAAAACTTACAAATACTATTTAATTTCTTTAATTATTGCCTTTAAGTTTAATTAATTTATGCATTTCTTGGTTATCTATGTACTAGGTGTTCTTGAATCAGTTATGGAATAACGGGAATTGTGCAGTCGATTCAATGGTATTCGACGACCGCTTGAATAGTTATCTGTGTGGGCGACAGCACACAATGTCAAAATCAATGACGGATGTCGATATGGTATGTATTTTATTACATTTCACATGTTCTATAATGAAAATATTCGAGGAGTTGTTTTTTCTTTGTTGTATTTCAATTTCATATATAACGAACATGTTTTTAAATTTTTATATGCAGTTACTCATCCCTGTTAACTTGGACGGCGCGCATTGGGTACTAGCACGAGTTGACTTTCGGAAAAATAAAGTCTGGATTTATGACTCATTACTCACATTTCGCGACGACAAAAGGTACAAGTTGAAATTCAAGCCACTTGAAGTTATATTCCCTCGCTGGTTGGAATATGTTGGCTTCTACAATATACGACCTGAGTTGCGGAGTGAAGACCCGTGGAAAGTTATCGCAGTTAAGAGCGCGCCACAACAAGAGCCTGGAACTGGCGATTGCGGTGTTTTTGTATTGATGGTTACGATGTATTTAATGTTCGGGCTTGCATGAATTTCATCTGGAACTGGTGGGTATACCTGCAGCTCCTGAATTTCATCTGGAACTTCCCAATCAGCCACATCACCAACTGGCTCCACTGGTTGTGCATAAGCCATCGCCAACGATTCTGTAGTGTAAAAGTCCGAGCAAAGGTTAATAAAATCCACCCGGTGTGTTAGACACGCCGCAATTGCATGAGCACACACAAGCTGATCAAGCTGAAACACTCTGCAGGAGCAAGTTCTCTTTTGCAAGTCAACCAACCCTTCCTTAAGCCCACCGCCTATAACTTGAAAGCGATGCGGAGACACCGGCCGAACTATCATTCTTTCAGCTATAGTTCTCCTCTCAGTGACTATTTCATCCGCCCATGTTGTTAGCCGAGTAGTCATGGATTCAGCCACAATTTTTCTATCATAAAACCATTGCTGCAATGTTTTCCTGAAGTGATCAACAAGATGAGTAACAGGAAATTTTCGAGGTTCCCTCATGAAAGCATTAACACTCTCCGCGATGTTGGTGGTAAGAATGTTGTACCTCCTACCTTCAAACTGAGACCTTGCCCAATTACACGTACCGACATTATTTTCTAGGTAATCAGCCGCACCCGAGTGGATCATCCACAACCCTTCAAGTTGTCTCTTAAATTCCTCGTGGCCATATGCTTTTGCTGCATTAATAAAGGCAGGCTCAAATTCATCCCAAAGAGCTTTGGACATTCTAAATTGTGACTTAATGTTACCTTTGACGTGGTAAAAACAAACGCCATGAGTTGCATTGTGAAATACTTTAAGAACGGCTCTCCTTATGGCAGTGCATCGATCAGAGATAATTACCAACTCAGGTCTATCACCAATCACTCCATGTAACTTCATCATAAACCATTCCCAAGCATCATTATTTTCTGAATCCATGATCCCAATGGCTAACGGATACAATTGATTGTTACCATCAAGACATGTTGCCACGAACATGCTTCCACGATATAATCCCTTCAGATGAGTACCATCTACAGCAATGACAGGCCGAATGTACTGCATAAACCCCTTGATGGAAGATCCGAGTGCTACAAAATAGTACAAGAAATTACCATCTCCATCCTGCTCGAGGTGAGTGACTGTACCCTCATTCGCTGTAGTTAGTACGTGAGAGTATTTAGGGAGCAAGTTGTATGACTCTGCAGGGTTGCCGCGTACTATTTCAAGACCAACTTCTCTCGCCCTATATGCCTGCTGGTATGTTAACTGAACACCGTATTCTTGTTGCATATCTGCTCTTATGTCATTGGGAGTATAAATCCTCTTATCTTGAATATATTTTTCTGCGATAATATGACCGACAACCCGGCTCCTTAGTTGATGACGTCCATCAACCAATACCTCATTATGACAAGTGTGTACATTATCAATTCTCTTCACCACCCAAGGAACATGTTGCTCGTTCGAACTTCTAGTTGCTCGAATATGCCATTTACATGATTCTGAACAACAGTGAGCCTCGAAACGTGTCGTAGTAGACCGTGCAATCTTAAAATCAAACTTATCTCTAAAGGCCACCTTGCGTAGTTGTAATATAAGCTCATTCTTCTCAGCAAATAGCTTACCCACGCTGATATCATCTGAGTCACAACTGCTAACAAAGCTTGGAGCAACCATGTTCGAAGGTAAAGTTGGAGCAAGACTTGTAAGGGGGTCAATTCTCCTTCTCGATCGAACCATAGAAGGAATAGGTCTATTGCCTCTGTTATTCATAGGAGTATTGTCTTCACACTCATCCTCATCCTGAAACGACGGAACATTCGAAGGACCGGCTCCTCCATCATCACCATCATTATTGAAACGAGTGCCCCGCCTTGTATTATTAGAAGGTTCTGCACAAACATTATCCCCCTCTGTCTCATTATGAAAATCATCATTGTCCCGAAAATCATTGTTGTGATACGGAGAATATTGTTGCTCCAACGACGTTGTTATTGGAAATACCGTTGCTCCAACATCCTGTAACGTAACGCCATTATCATCAATGTTGTCATAATTGTCGTGGATTGGAGAGTAATATTGCTGCAGCGATATTGTCCTTGGCAACACCTCTTCATCATTATCGGGGCCAGACATATTTGCTCTAAACGAAGTTTCTGTATCGACATGTGGCTCAATACCTTCGCTCGGAACTCGAGGTGATGTGGTCACGAATATAGGAATGCATCCAAAATTAGCTACGTCAGATGCCATATGCAACACAACCCTCACCATTTCATCATCACATATATCCATGGGCATTGCACATATACGATATAATGTGTTACTAGACCTCAAAGTTGTCTTCATTGTGATACTATAGTCATTACGATTTATTTTTAACACCTCATATACTCTTGTCAATAACTGATCAAACATGTAATTTTTTCCAACCAAAAAAGCTCGATTTTTACCATTCACGTACTCCATACAGCCATTCTCTAATGTCTCCCACCAACCATCGTAACACAATTCAAGTACAACTGAATCCATTAAGCCTGAAATTAAAAAAAAATATTTTATTTCAGTCCTAATTAAAATAATACAATTTTAATAAATCTCCAAGAGTGGGTGCGACAGGCAACCTGTCGCCCGAAGCTTGGTGCGACAGGCACCTGTCGCACCAAGTTTTGCTGCGACAGGCAGCCTATCGCACCAAGTTTTGCTGCGACAGGCAGCCTGTCGCACCAAGTTTTGCTGCGACAGGCAGCCTGTCGCCAGATTCAGATTCACCCGACTCAGTTCAGTAAGTTCAGAAAATAATTCATACCAGTAAGTGACGTCGATTTGTGTTGAATTTGGATAGATTATGATCGGATATCACTTTTACAGTTGTCTTTTGCGGTCGCCGTTGGCTTATGATTCAAGAATGAAAAGCTGCTTTTGGTTTGGCGAGATAGGAGAAACAATGTTGGTTTTGTTCTGTAAAGAAGGGTAATTTGGGAAGAAAGGCTTGTGTTTGGCTAATGTTGATAGAAAAAAGTTGAGAGGGTTAATTACGAAAATAATAAAATATTAATGGTTATTTTTGTAAATTTCCCTAAGTTTTGGGGATCTGTTGACACACTAATTAATCATGTGATCAAAATGCCAAGCGGATTAATCCCGCCGTGACTGTAAGAAGAAAAAGGAAGACTTGTTTCATTCGGTTGCTTTATTAATGCAGTACTTGTGTCTTGGAATACGACACGTGATCTCAATTATTATTTTATACTTCTATGAACGACGGACGGTAACATTAAATATAAAAATAGAGAGAGAAAGAAAATGCAAAACCAGAGAATTCTTTTTCTTTTTTTTTTAATTACCCTTTAGCAAATAGATTGGGAAAAAAATATTTGATTAATTCGAATCAAGCGGTCTTTATTTTTCAATCATTCTTAGGATCCAATTTATACTGTTGTTGGGAAATAGTATACAGTCAATTTTATTTCACAATTATAAATTTTTTTATTAATATAAAAATAGTATTCTATAAAATTTTGAATGACAGTATTATTTTTTTTTAAATTGCTCATGAACAAATTAATTGAGAAAAAAATTAATATTTGATGAATTAGAATCAAGAGTTCTTATTTTTCAACCAGTCGTGGGCCTTATTTAAAATTAAGATTGAAACATTATAAGCAATTAATTAATAAGTTTTGATAAAAATGGTGCCTAGTATATTTCTTAAAAGCTACATATTTCATAAGTTTTTCCGTTTTGACAATAGCTTCTAAAAGTAAGTAGGAAGTCACTTTTTACGAGCAACTTATGCACAAATAGATAATTATATCTTTATTTTTATAAACCCCAAAATGTAAATGAAAGACAATTAAAATTTATATTTATTTTGTTCATTATATAATAAAGGGAGATTGCTAGTTTTCCCATTGAAATCAATAAATACAACTTGTATTTCTTATTTTAATTTTAATTTATGTAATTTATTTAATTAATAATAAATACGAATAAAAGTGTATTTTAAAAAAAAGAATAATACTATAAAAGCATAGTGTCATGGAGGTTTTTAGCTATTATGAAAATAGTAGGGGTTGAATAGTATATGTTAATTTTCATAAGAGAAACTGACAATCTCTCTATAATAAAACTGCATTTTCGTAATAAAATTTTGCCAAATGCATGTACTTTGCTTTCAAACTTGCAACAACTATAACAATACAATTTACTAAACACCAAGCTATCTTTTTTAATTAACAACTTATTTCATCTGCATAGTAGTATTTCATCAATTATCACAATTCTAAATTAGCCCTTATGGTTCACTTGATACTATTATGGGGAAATATTTACTAAATGTTTGCAATTACATTTTTTTAATTAAGATGATTTTATCCAATATTTGTTTGATTAAAAAATATATATAATCATTTTACTACTTTTGTCAACACTATTATTTAGAATTTATTTTTAATAAGTTCAATAAATTTTATCTATTTATTTTTACAACACCTCAATACCCTATGTACTTTTAAATCATGAGATTAAATATCACTAAACTTTGACCGTTGAAGCTCCACATATACATTAATTTTTCTTTTTCATTTTTTGCATTACTTAGAGCCAATTTCGTAATATTGAGGTTTTTTAAAAAAATTGTTAACTGCACCACATAAATAATCAATTGTGAAGAGAATTAATTAAACATTTAGTAAAATTTCTTTTAAAAATACTATGAATTTTAAAGTAGTCGTATGTGTTTGATAAATTTCTATAGGAATATAAATTACTAAATTGAACATAATGTTGAATAAAAATTATTAAAATATTTTTACAGTGTAATCTAATAATTGATATCTAAAATAAATATTTTATACTATTGATTTACTTTTTTTATATTGTTATGTCAATATAATTGATAATAATAATAATATCTTTGAGGTTAATGATTTTATTTCCCAGTTAGCAATAATAATTTTAAATTTTTATAATATATATGAGGATATGTGTGTGTGTGTGTGTGAAATTATTTTAAATATAAAACTAATTTTTAAAATCAGATTTTAACAACCATCCCTTCCTTATTTTTCAAAATTTACTGTCAAATGGGTGATTGATTTTGTTAAAAATATTTTTAAAAGAAATTGTCAAATATAAAAATTAATCTTTAACATTTTAAAATTACTTTAAGAACTCAAAAAAAAAACAATTTCAAGCGGGCCCTTGAACATATCGGCTTTAGTATCGACCGTTGAAGTGTTTGGATTCGTCCGTCTACAAATTATATAAGAAATAAATAATTTTTAAATAGCAAAAAAATACGAAACTTGTTCAAGAAACAAACTTTACTATCTATACATTTTCATTTATTTATATATACGAATGAAACTTTGATTCTACGGTTTTCACCCTTTACCCTTACTCTATAGTTACTTTTACACCGTCCATCACTTTGACCATACGTAAGTAGTTAGTTCAATTAAACGGTGATTATCAAAAGGAGGCCTGCTTGCTACCGACTTTTAGGAGAAATATTCCAGTACTCCGAGAGTCCGAGGCTCTCACAGATCACAAATTCACAACAGTGGTCCTAATGTCCGACTCCTATCAATAGATTGATTATTACCCAAATCACATTTCACAAAGCATATGATGGACAAAAACGCAGTTGATAAAAGATGCGACCACGTGAGCAATGATGCAGTGCCAATAATAATAATAATAATAATCAACAGACAAAGCCACAGTGGAATGTCACTTTAGGATATAAAAGGAAGAAAAAAGAAACGTTTCGTGGAGTCGATAAGAAGATCATAAGATGTGATGGTGATCGAATTCGTATCGTGGGCCATGTTAAAGTTGCAATGGCAATATAGCGTTTGGTAACACTACCAAGCAAGAAGCTCGGGAGAGTGTGCTGTGGGAGACGACCGGTGAGATAAAGAAAGAGAGCTTTGGATTTTTTCTTGGACTCTTGGGTGCACTTACTTGCTGCTTGCTATTTGCTATTTGCTAAACGACGAAGAAGAAGACGAGCAGCCTTTTTCCACGCCACTCGATCGACTTTTCAGATTGTAGTCCCACTTGCTCCAAAGTGAAATTTGCAGACACATTTTTTTTTATTACACGATACTATTGCTCATATTATAACTCATATTACATAAGAATATAATTGATATTTACAAATCAGATTATTACTGAGATCAACTTACATCAATGATAATTAAGCTCTGCCTAGATTTTAACCCTCACAAATATTTGAGAAATGTCTACTCCTCACTCATGGGTAAGGAAGAGGACTGTCTTTACTCAATTTTTAATTGAGAAAGAAAATACCCCCACAATACTTTTGTGGGGGTTCGAACTGCTGCCGTCCAACTTGGAGGGCAGCAGCCCTAAAGGCCGAGTGGCTATTTGCAGACACATCTTTGGTTGCCGTTATAATGGATAATTAACATTGGTTTTCTTCAATTTTTTTTTGTTAATAAAAATTCTTTTCTTACCCTTTTATTTATTTTTCTTGCTCCTCTAAAAACACTGTTTCATGTAATTTCCCATATTTTTGAATGGAATACGATTTTACGAATTTCTTTGAAATTTTTTTAATTTTTTTCTGAATTCTCAATAAGTAATTTACCGCTAATAAAACATAAAAAAAATTATATAGTATTACTCGTGGTATGTTTAGTCGAAAGTTGAAAATAAATTATATAATTTGATATAATTAATGCTGTAACTTTCTCTTTAAAAAACAATTAATATTATAAGTCATTTATCTATCATGACCTACCCACAAAATGAAGTTGTGCTTTAATTTGATTTAATTGAGGTAAACTTTGGATAAAATATTATTCTAAATTGTACATTTTTATAAGGAACATGATTCCATCTCCCCGATAAATGCCATAAACAAGTGACAGTTAGTTGATATATGCATTTCATCTACATAATTATTGCTCATATGGCACATAATTAAATTTGTCTTAGCTCTCAGCCTTCATATATTGAAGCTGCCATACTAGCTCCTTGTAATACAAAGTGCCTGATCCAAGCTTTCATGATTACTAACCTAAAATTATTGTTAGTTTGTCAATACATTGATTTATTTCTAAAGAATACAAATGCTTACAATTTATAAATGCCAGGGACTAATTAATATCTCATTGCTATATTATGGTATTAATTGTGGAGGGCATTCCACTAAACTGCCAAAAGAGTAATGTTAGATATTTTAAAATTTCATTCCAAGTAATGTGATTTCTGATGTATCATTTATTAAGTGGTTAATAATTTTTCATAAATTTAAATGAATTAATTATATTGTCTCACCAATTAATAAATGAATACCACATAGTTTAAGATGAAATTTTAGAATGCATAATATTATTATTGCTAAAAAAATCTATAATTTTTTTTTAAAAAGAAGGCTTCTCAACAACAACAATAATAATAATAATAATAATAAGAGAAATTATCCACCGTCCATCCGTTTTTTTTCAATTTTTTCAAAAATACACAATTTTTTTTTTTTTTGCTAGAATCCACCTGAAATTACATTTTTTTTCACTTTTCCACTTCCGTTTAGAGACCGTTAAGAAAACTAACGGAATATTATGTAAAAGATTTTTTCACCCTCAAATGTAAAAGATAAATTATCCACTGACCACCTTTTTTTTTCATATTTTTTTAAAAATATACAATTCTTAATTTTTTTTCAATAATAATAATAATAATAATAATAAGAGAAATTATCCACCGTCCATCTGTTTTTTTTCAATTTTTTCAAAAATACACAATTCTTTTTTTTTTTTTGCTAGAATCCACCTGAAGTTACATTTATTTTCACTTTTTCACTTCCGTTTGGAGACCGTTAAGAAAACTAACGGAATATTATGTAAAAGATTTTTTCACCCTCAAATGTAAAAGATAAATTATCCACTGACCACCTTTTTTTTTTTTTTACTGAACTCCACTTAAAGTTATATTGTTTTGCACCTTTCCACCATTATGTCGTTGTGAAATGAAAATTTTACCCTTATGATATCAGCAAAGTTCTAACAATATTATAACAAGAATGGACCAATGAAAAAATGTTAACTTTAAGTAGGGCGTTGCAAAAAAAAAACATTTGTGTATTTTTAAAAAACAGTGAAAAAATAGATCGACGGTGGATAATTTTCCTAATAATAATAATAATAATAAAAGAAGCAATGTTGGACTTCTAAAAATGAAATTATTAAAATTAGAATGCTATTCCAAGTTTTGATTTAATTTTCATAATTTTTCATGTATAAATAAAATTTTCTATTATGGTAAATTTATTGATCAATTTTATAAAATAAAAAACATTTGGTTTGAATTAAAAAAAGGGCCCAGTTTACAAAATTTCCAAAATATTTTTGTTAAGTTTTAGATTTTTAGTATTGTTAACATCGAATTCGAAAAATAATCGTATAAAATATGTTCAAATCAATTATTTTTCTACTATTTTTTCACTGTTTTTTAAAAATACACAAATGTTTTTTTTTTTTGCAGCGCCCTACTTAAAGTTAACATTTTTTCATTGGTCCATTCTTGTTATAATATTTTTCTACTACTATTTAACAAATAATGAGTCCACACAATTTATGTGGTTGTTGTTGAGTGTGTATGTTATATTAATTGTAACATAGCATTTGCCTCATTATTATTATTTTACTATTTTACCCGCAGCATCGCTCTGAAAAAAGGCCCCCGGACATATCTCACGCGCTTTATCTCCTTGTCGAAACCTGGACATACAAACACCAAAACTCTCTCTCTCTGTGTCATGTCCCTTTCAATTCGCATCCACGTTTCACGCCACGTCAGATGTCGCTGGTCCACGAAGCCAACCAAACTTTATTCAGGAAGAGAAGAAGCGTAGTGGACTGATAAAAGAGAAGAAACAAAGGAAGAGAAAAAATTGTCTATCTATTCTATACACGCACACAGATATACATACATTATAACATGCTCATCTTCTCTGTCTTGCTCTTCATGTGATTATTATTTTTAATTTTTTATATAAAATTTTTAATCCTGAAATTCTCTTCAAAATTTTCCCTGCAAAAATTTATCATAATCATCGTCATCATTATCACCTACTGTCACTTCTCTTACTCTCTCTAGAACATTTCACATTTCCACGCCGAAGGAAAAGAATAAGATAGCTCTCTCTTTTCATATTTGTCTTTCCGTAATTTGAATTTTGATTTTCACATTCCATCGGATTTTGGGAATTATCAGTCGGATCCATTTTGACATTTCTGGGTTATGCTCAATTTCGCTGCATTTGTGTAACGGGCTTCTGCACGTGTCGGTCCTGGATTGGTGAAGACAGCGGGATCTGCGTCGGAGCAACTGGGGATCATGATGATCTATTTGTCGGTTTAGCGAATCAACGGTTTGGATCCGATCGGAGGACAAACAGCGCCATCGCATGGCGCTGTTTAGACGATTCTTTTACCGGAAGCCGCCGGATCGGCTTCTTGAGATCTCCGAGCGTGTCTACGGTACCGTTTTTGTCATTTCAATTTGATGTTCAAAACTTTTTAACTTCGTTGAATCCAGAATGTGTTGTTGATTGCGTAATTGGTTTACGTTTTGCTTGAATTTTGAAGTTGGCTAGGCCGAGCTGTTGCAATGCATTGGGGAAATTATGCTAATATTGTGATGTTTTTGTTCTTCGTGAATGCACATTTTGGATTTACATAATTTGCTTTGAATTTAGGGTTAGCGTTCATGAGGGTGAGATATGAGTTGAGGCTGAGCAGTTAAGTTGCAGAGGAGTTGAAGAATTGAATTAGAGTACATACATTTTGGTTGCTTAAGTAGTGCAATTCCCTTTAGCATTATCAAATGTGGAGTCCATCTGTCCATGTATTTACCATATGAAGCAGAAATTGATATCAGAAGAATTAAAGTTCTAAGCATGTGTTTGAAGAAAACAAATTAACTCTCGCTGGGGAGCTGGAATTTTTTATGGCGTTAAAGTTCTCTGTGTTTTTTGCATGACAGGCTTCTGTTTTGTATATCTACAATATCTGTTTGTTGGGGGAAAAAGTTTGTTCTTACCAAATGAATCTAATGTCTGATTTTGGAAAGTTTATGTAGTTTTTATTGTTGTATATTTTGATATTTTTGGGGCAGGTTTCTGTCAATTTTAATGATTCTTCCTACTTTTTTTCTATGATTTGCAGTGTTTGACTGTTGCTTCTCCACTGATGTCCTGGAAGAAGATGATTATAAGTCGTACATGGGAGGGATTGTGGCACAGCTACAAGACCACTTCCCTGATGCTTCTTTCATGGTTTTTAACTTCAGAGAAGGGGAGAAGCGGAGCCAAATTTCAGACATATTGTCTCAGTATGACATGACAGTAATGGATTATCCTCGTGAATATGAGCATTGTTCTTTGCTGCCACTGGAGATGATCCACCATTTCCTTCGATCCAGTGAAAGCTGGTTGTCCTTGGAGGGGCAACAAAATGTACTGTTGATGCACTGTGAGAGAGGAGGATGGCCTGTGCTTGCATTCATGCTTGCTGGTCTTCTGCTATACCGGAAACAATACACTGGGGAGCTGAAGACTCTGGAGATGGTCTACAAGCAAGCTCCTAGAGAACTACTTCATCTTTTATCTCCTCTAAACCCACAGCCGTCCCAACTGAGATACCTTCAGTACATTTCTAGAAGGAATTTGGGTTCTGATTGGCCTCCATCTGATACGCCTCTACTTCTGAATTGCCTGATACTTAGGGTCCTTCCGATTTATGGGGGAAATGGTTGCAGGCCAGTTATACGTGTTTATGGCCAGGACTCGAAAATACCGGCCAATAGAAGCTCCAAACTTCTGTTCTCAACTTTTAAATTCAAAACAAATGTCCGCCACTATCTACAGGTGATACTTAGGTTATATCTCGCCCAATGAAACTCAAAAGATGATTAAGCTAATTAATAACGCTTTCTTAATGAAAACTGCAGGATGAATGTGCACTGGTAAAAATAGATATCTATTGCCGAGTTCAAGGGGATGTTGTTATTGAGTGCGTCCATTTGGAGGATGATCTAGTACGTGAGGAGATGATGTTCAGAGTCATGTTTCACACAGCTTTTGTGAGATCAAATATGTTGATGCTTAACAGGGATGAAGTTGATGTCTTGTGGGATGCCAAGGACCAGTTTCCGAAGGATTTTAGAGCAGAGGTAGGTTTTTGTTAGTCTTATGTAACTGCTGTTTTCTCAAGCTGTAGGAGTTGAATACATACTCATATCTGTATCAGGTGCTTTTTTCGGATGCTGATGCTGTTGTGCCTAATCTCACTACAGTCGCGGCAGTTGAAGATGGGGTTGAGACAGAAAGTGCTTCACCCGAGGAATTCTTTGAGGTGGAAGAGATCTTCAGCAATGTGGTAGATGGTCAGGAGGCAAAGGGAGAGAATGATTCTCAAATAGTTCATGACGGTATACCGAGTGATACAGACCTTAAAGAAGTTTGGACGGAGGCTGTTGATCCTCTTTCGTTTCAAGATTGTGCATCTGATGATAGGAATTACAAACATGATGTGAAGGTGGATCCTAATACAGATACAGTGAAGGATATTGCAGTGGATGATGTGAAGTACACTCTGAGTGAGAAAGTGGACTCTGATATTCATGCTGTGAAAGATATAACCGTGGATGATGGGGATATCAAGTTGGATCCCATGGTAATTGCTGCGAATGTGCTGAGAAACATTGAAACCAAAGAGTTAACTGGACATGTGTGTGACAAATTGGAAGTGATTGAAGATAAAAGTGATAGTGAAGATGCTGCTGTGCTGAAGAATTCGGAATCTAAACTGCTGAGACAAAAATCTGATAAAGTGCCTCCACCAGCCCCCAAGAAACAGCCTATGCAAAACACAAAACCAGCTGCAGATACAGTTGTTAAACAAAAGATTAAACCACAAGAACTT